>NC_087441.1:56504381-56814024 GCF_036321535.1 Camelus dromedarius
AATAAATTTTTAAAATGAGAAGGAACATGCTGAGATGTTGGCAAGGTTAGATGCCAACTAACAGCTAGCAGATAGCACTGGTTAATCAAATACCGCTGATTCTAGCCAGTTCAGTTGTGTTAGCCATCTATTCTAGGCACTCAGAATTTTTGCAGAAGGACACACTAATATTAGAAGCAGTGAATGATGTGCTAATAGCCAAAATTAAACATCAATTAACACATTTTCAATTATCCACCACATTTGGCCATTAACACATTGTTAATCACCCATTCTCTAATTTGATGTGACTTTCTAAAGTAAGCCGCTTACGCTCTACCTCTGAAAAATTACTGTTTACCATTGGTGAATGTATAGTCAGTTTCCTAAACCTTTATTTGATTTAGAACTATCTTGTGGTAATGAACTCACCTCCAGCAGGACTTGTTTAGAGTGATGTACGTATGTGAGAGCAGACATTTGAAGCAGTGGTTTTGTGGTTTGGATGTCCTCACTATACAAATAGTATGCCAAAAAATGATTCACAGACATTAAGAAGGGATTTTTAATGACATTCTTTTTGACAATCAGAGTGCTTTTCATGGGAGTATTCTGGTAGCAATGTAAGGAAAGCAGAATGCTATTTTGATCAATATGAGATTACATGAGCTGAGATTGTGAGTAACACAGTGTGCATTGTAGCTGATGAAGGTAGGCTTGTAAAAGTTACATGGATTTTGAGAGGTCTGAGTTCAAATCTTAACTCATTGAGTTACTAGTGGATTTGGCAACTGTTACTGTTAATGCTACATAACAAATCATTCCCCACAGCAAATGTTTAATTTTTTAGCTCGTGGGTCTACAGATCAAGGCGGTCTCGCTCTATAAGTGCTAGGCAGCTCTTCCTCAAGCTGTGATCAGGATGGGCTTAATTCTTCATTTCAGGTCAGGTTTAGGTACACCTCCCATGGATCAGTGGCTACCCAGGGTGTATTGTTATCATAATAAATAGTCCAAAGACAAAAGGCAAGCTAGACTACACAACACATCTAAAGGCTCTGCTCCCATAATATCCAAGTATGAGTATTCCACTGCCAAAGCACATGGCCAAATCAAGACGAAGCATAGGAAATACTGGATCCCAGAAGGGAGGCAGGGACTTGAGTGAATATTTGTTGACTAACATTCCATCAATCACAGTCGCTCTCCACATTTGGGCACCATCCTTATTGTCTCTGAGTTTTAGTGTTGTTATCTGTGAAATGGGAATAATAATGTAACATGTTCAGAATTATGTAGGGATCAGCATGTTCTTGACACAAAGTTGATTGGATAAAAATAAGCTGGTAGTGTTACTCAATTCAATCTGTGTGATGCAATAGATTTAGCTGAAATCAGAAGTGAAATCTTGGCTATTTTGAAATTGCTGTCATCAACTAGTAAATTGCATTTACTTCTGTTAAAATTAATGTTGAACTCAGGTTCTTAGTGAAAATTCACATAAAAATCCTAAAGTCCACTTAATATAGTCATGAAGCCATATTCCTTAGATGTAGGGCACTAACTTAGTAATGTATCAGTAGAAAAATTAACCAACAGATTTACATTAAATGCTCTGCAAATTTGTGAAATTGCCATTGTAGCAAAGAACTGAAAACATACAACATAAGGATTTCCCTTTTGGCAGCTTCCAATCTTGATACAGAGTATAAAATAAGAGAGTTTAAAACACAAATTAATGGTGCAGATAGTTAGATTGTAGAATTAGGGAGGACAGAATCTCAGTAGCTCAATAATCATGAATAAAACTCATAAGACAAGAAGTAATATTGTAACTTAACTGAAGGACTGGACCTGAGTAACAGAAATGGGTTGGAAACTACCAGCTGGGAGAATTTGCCACTACTATTATGATTACTAGCAGCGTCGTTTATAGAGCATCTCTCATGCCTCCAACTGCATGCAGGCACTACCCCTTCATTAGTTCATTATACTACAGAGTTGGTGGTTGTCTCTCATAAAAGAAGAGAGAATAATTTCTAAAAATGCATCATAAGAGGTAGGACTCATGTTAAAACTACACTCCTCAAGCTCTACACCCTAAGTCTTAACTATGCAACTTTCCCTCACAGGGTGTGACTTACTTGCCTAAAGGAAGGAGTATATGTAATGTAGCAGTAAGAAATTATAATTAAAAAGGAGCCTTAGTTCATATTAGAAAGAACTTTGTATATCAGGCTAAGGAATTTGAATACTTTGTATCAGTAATGGGGCCATTGGTGGATTTTGAGTAGGAGGTTGATGAGAACAAAGAAGTGTTATAAACCAACCAATATGATGCAGACATCTTAGACCACATTAGAGCGATGAAAAGTAGAAAAGTTACGCAGTGGTCCAGTGCTGTCAGTGAATGGTCTGCAACAGGACATGAGAGAAGTGAAATAGAAGAGGGACACTACAAAGGCAGCATTAGCAGGATCTTGAGAAAGGGGATTCTACTTTTTTGAATTCTTCATTCATATTTTTATATAGCATACAAAGGACAACTATTTCATTTTATGATTATATAGTGCATAGCCATTAATATCTTCTATGTGTACGTATGCAAACACGCCTGTAAAGCAGGGCTAGTCCATTTGTTACTTTTCCCATGTTGAGACATTCCATTGGCTCACATATATTATTGTTGAAAGACAGAAGCAGATGTTAATGGAAGTGATGTTTAATGATCTGTGACCCTATATACAAGAATACAGGCAACACAGTCATCTGCTAACCACATCCATGAAACCTGCCAGTGCGATAGAATTCGTGACCTTCAGATCTCAAGTACCAGCCTCTTCCCAGTGAGTTGAAAGGGCTCAGCTGGAAGAATAATAAAAAAGAGAGTAAACATCTGAACAAGGGTGACATCCCCTTGTATTGGGGGTAAGTGATACATACATAGCCTTGCCTTTACCTCCCATTTCCCCTGCAATTAGGGTAAAGCTTATTCTCAAGATGCAGAGCAGCTGGGGTTTACAGAAGGTCATTACCACAGTTGGGTGCCAGTCTTTAATGATGCAGTCCTGCCTATGTACACAGACATCAAGGTCAGCAGCAAATGTGAAAAATATCACAACAAGGTTCCATTAAAAGCATCCATAATGATTCAATGACCAAAGGAAAAAATTCACTTTCTAATCAAATAGAATCTATAGACAGCTGAGCAAATGCAACTTGGTATATGAGAGAAAGGGCAGTATATCTTATCAGTTGGAGGATAAATCTCCAAAAGGCAGGTTTTGTAAGTTTTGTTAATTACGATTATTTACTGAAATGAAAATTTCACTTTGACACTGAGTCGCCAAGAGAAAAGCAGTTCAAAATTCTTAGGCATGCTGCCATGTTATGATGAGTTTTACAGTCCATGCATGGATGTTTAGTTAGAGAAGAGAACTGTAGATATCTTGTACAATCCATCAAAATAGTAGGAATAAACTGTCACTCCCAACCTGAGCCGTGAACATGTTTATTTATGAGCCACTCTGCTGAAATTGAAAAAAAAGAAAATCAAGACAGCAATGCAAAGAGAGTCATCTGAAATGTTCTGTGTTAAGCAACAGCTAATGGAAAACATGCAACAAAGAAAGCCTGGCTTATTTCTACTTTTCAAAAAGGTAGAGGACATTGGTTCAAATGGTTCAGATTTCTTATTTGACTCACCTTAAGACCCTTAAAATCGAATGTAATTGTCTTTAGAATTTTGCTTATGTTTAAAAGGTGAGTGAACTCTCTTTTTCAAAACTTTAATTTTAAACCATAGTAAGAAAGATGGAAAATGAATACAGCAACTTGGTAACTGGCCATCTTCATGAAAGAATACTGTGGATGATTTTGTATCTTTCAGTCATGTGTACTTTTTCTCTTTTTCTACATTATAAATTACATTTTTTAATGCTACATAAAGCCAGAATCTTCTTATTCTTTTATAGAAGCCTTATCCCCATTTCTTGGGACAATGACTAGGGTAGGGTATGGACTCAGTAAAAAACTATTAAATGAAGGAATGAATGAATGAGTTGATCAAAGTGATATCAGTCTAATACCTCATAAAGAAATTGCTATTAAATTACCACTAATATAATTATAGATATAAATAAAACTATACAGATTTACACAAACTTTGAAAGCTTTAGCTAAAAATTTACTTCTTAATGAGCATCTGGAAGAAATTTCTACAAAATACAAAGTCAAACTAAGAGCAAGTAAAAATTAATGGGTGGTTCCAATGTGTTATGCAAAAGTAAGAACCACGTAAACTTAAAAATATTAGATCCTCTAATTAAATAATATTGTGTCAAAGGGAAGACAAAACTTTGATTACAAAATCAAGTGAGATGTCAAAGAGATTTTTGATTGGGAAGACAATTTATTGGTTAAAAATTTGACCTAAGATGTTAAAAAAAGGACAAGATAATATTCAAGTAAGTTAAGGAATCAAGAAGCAAAAGAGAAGGGGCTGACAATTCACCATCTGATACTTTACAAAAAGATTACAACTAGAAAAAACAACATCAGAAAGAGTAAACATTGAAAACACTTTCAGAGCAAAATAAGGAAAATTACTCGACAAGAGTAATTACAAAGAACTAGCAATCTTAGAATGTTAAAAATCATAAGCAAATCCCCCATACACGATGGAAAGAAATCTATGATGAAGTATTTCTTTTTCTTTTAAACAAGTATTAAAGGTGTTCCAAAGTGGTAGAAAACCTAGGAGTTAACCAACAATCCAAAATATGAAATAGAAAAAGTACCCAAGAAACACTGAACCGGATGCAGTTCCTTATGATTTCTCTGGCAAATGCTATCAACCCAGCAAGCAGATAATCTCCAGTCCACCAAAACATGGCCCAGAGAACAGGAAATTCTATAACTTCGCCCAATAATTTTATGACACTAGTATTACCACGCCTAAAAAAGGACATAAAAAACTAAAACCACTTTCTTGGGACTTTTGGGTTTTGCCTTCTCCCTGGAATGTTCTTAAAGCTGTGAATCTTTCTCATCCCTCAGGCTCAGATGGCAACTCCTGAACCCTCCCACAAAGACTGTGTTGCCCCAGGTACTCTCTCTTTCCAGTTCAACCGATTTTATTTACTTTTATTTTTTCCTCCCCACATCTCTGGCCACTGGAAGGTAAATTCCATGAAGTCGCAGCTGAACTTGAGTGCCTTGAACACAGCTGACCAGGGACTGCTGAGTCAGCACCCAACAGACATTTGTAAATGTTGCTATTTCTCATTTATGAATAGACATGGAAAAATCTTAGATATAAGTTAGATATTAATAAATGATTTTGTTGTAAGTATAATAACTATATATATTTTACAACAGTGCATTGAAACAACACTCAATCATAAACTGATCATAATGTATTCTACAAAAGCAGGGATGGTTGGTTCAACATTAGGAAATCTGTAATTGTTCACATATACATGTTAAGAGGAAAAAATATGATTGGTAGAGATACATTTAAAGTATTTTATAAAATTCAGCAAATATTCCTAATTAAAACTTTTAGTAACATGGCATATTGTGATACAGATAACTATGTAAGGGAAAGGTTTTGTGTGGTCTTTGGTTGTAATGCTGTAGAACATGGCCATAGATCATGGGTGTTGATGTGGTCTGGGGAATAATTAAGACTGACCAGATCACCTGACAGGAAAGCTTGAATTCTAACTTGGCCCAGTTATCCCTCCCTTCTCAAGTTCTTGATGTGGCTCTGCAATCTTGAATGTTAACAAGTGGAATCAATGGAAGAAGGTTATCATTAGTTGGACTGGGAATCTCTAACCCCCTGCACAAACGTTGTGGAAGGTGGGCTGGAATGTGCGGCATGGCCTATAGAAATATGAAGGCCCCAAATGCTGTGGAAAAAGCCCAAGGTCCAGGGCATTCAAGGGAGGCCCAGGATTTCTGTATGCAAATACCAGGGAAAGAAAAAGAAAGCAAACCAGCCAGGCCTTCTGGAAGACAGGATTTAAACTTTAAGTCCCCAAATTAAAAAATAAATTATTAATGGGGACATAACATGCCAATTGGCAATACTATTAAAATATTTTAAGAACCTAATGTAATTTTAAAACTTCAGACTAGAACGAAAATAGAAATATGGCTTGCTGAAATGAAATTGAGTCCAGAAACAGAACGAAATTTTAAAATAATGTATGATAAATACAATATTTAAAATGAGTGGGGGAGATAGTGCATTAGGACAAATGACAAGCCAGTTAGTGAAAAATAGTTAAATCCTTACACTGTTCCCTATACCTGAGTCAATTCCACATTCATTTCTAAATTAAAAAGATCTAGAAGAAAATAAAAATTAACATTTAAAAAATATTATAGGTGTCACATCCTTACTAATTCTGATCCAAAACTAGATTTAAAAAACTCACAAAATTAATTTTAAAAAATAAACACTACTTGTGGTAAAACCATGACAGCATAACAGACAAAGGGAAATGTGTGACATTTGACAGTCAACTATAAGCTACTTCTACAAATCATTAAGAAAAAATTCCTATCTAATAGAAAACAGAAAACCAATATAAACATGTAATTTTAAAATAAATGCATATGACCCATAATTATTATTGGTAATCTAAATAGGTACAAATTATAATCAAGATGAAGTAAGAGTTGACATAAATTCATAAATAGGCATTTGAAATTATATCACAATTATAAAAGGGGCATATGTTAATTCTACTTATGGGAATTTGTATCAGTTAAATAGTCTAGTAAGTGCAAAGACATATGTGTAAGGATTTCCATACCAGCACTATTTTTTAATAGACAAAATGAGATACAATTGAAATGCCCATCAGTACTGAACCATTTACAGAAATGTGTATCTTCACAAGGAAATTCTATGCAGTCAAGATACACAAACTTATAGATGTGTTCATTTTCCACTGGGACTCTGTACATACAAAAAGGAAACTATACATGAAATACTAACATTTTCTGCCTATTAAAGTTGTGCATTGATCTTTATTTTCTTCTTATATATAGAGAGAGTGTTACATAATGATAATCTTTATATAAAGAAAGATGTAAATATCTTTAATCAGAAGGAGTAATAAAATGAATAAAGAACATATCTTCAAGATACTAAATCATAGCACAAAGTTTTAATAGTTTCTATAATGGGTTACTGGTATATGAAGGTAAAGAGACAGGTCAGCAGAATTGATACTGTTGAGATTTAAATATAGATAGTTGATATTTAGGATATGCCAAGTGACGTATCACAGATAAGTTAGGGGAAAGGATAGATTATTCACCAGATGGTATAGAGAAGTGCATCTAATTAGAGGAAAAAATCAACTTTGATTCTAATTTTACACTTTACAACATTTTGGAATAAATGAAAATGAAGTAACAGAAAATTGAAGTGACTTTTGATCTTTTTAGGGATTAAGAATTATTTACTAAATATAAGAACAGTAGACGATATAAAGGAAAATAAAAGTTTTATCTAAATACATCCAATCTAAAAGCATGGTGTGCTGAGAAAACACACTTTTAGAAATAGAATTATTTATGTATTCAAACAATTAAATGTTAAGGCAGAAAAAAGGTATTTCATTTATGAAAAGACTCTTACTTCCTGGGTACCTTTCATAGGAAGATATTAGGGTTATACTTTTAAAAACAACATTTAAAAATACGAAGCAACAGACAAGAAACAGTTAAGAGATTCAAGATTAAGTTGATCTAACCCTTTAGAGCTACAGTTGGCCAAAAGATCAGTCTCGAAAGAAAGATGCTTCATAGAATAATTACAATGATGAAGACATTAGAAGAAATAAGGTATGAAAAAGGCACAAAAAACCAAGGGAAAATAATAGGCAATCAGAAACATCAGGAAAAACAAACAACTGTAAATTACAGCTGTACATCAACTATAAAAAAGCCAGTCCAAGACAAAGTAAGACGACTTTGGTGTTTAAGAAGAAAAATAGAGTGGAATGAGCACATCAAAAATAAAAATAGAACAGCATCATTATTACTATGAATATTATTAGAATTATGGAGAGGAAAGTATGTATTAATTTTTTTCCCAACAAAACAAAAGAAAGGCAATTAGCAGCTCCAGGAGAAACCTGCAGTTCTGGAAAAGCCTGATACAGATATGAAGGAGAGCAAAAACAGTGTAATTTTCGACACCTACTAGGCTTTAACAAAGAAGGCTCTTTTGAGTAGTGCTGGAGGTGTGACATTGAAAGCTCAGAGAAGAAACCATATGATTCTGCAGTGAATTTTATCTTTAGTCATAATCACAATCATACAAATAATGTTTATTTCAATTTTTATAACCAACCCATAAATAAAGCAATAAACACTGAATAAAGTATACAAAACCCAGAAGTAAGGGAGGAGAGAAAGAGAACAAGATGACAGAGTCCTTGATAAGTTCCTTTACAAGTTACAAGGGAATCAAGAAGTATGTATCACTTATATGTTTAAGGTATTGATATAAAGATCAGATAATAAGCAACAGAGGAATCAAAAATGGGCTTATAAAACTAATTGGAGTTGGAGACACAGGTAGAAGAAGATGTAAATTAGAAAACTCTTATCAAGGATTCAATTGATGATATTTATTATGAGCAAATTACTTAGACATCTAGATGTGAATGCTGGTAGAAATAAAAATAGAAATGATAAAATGGCATTAACTTAGGAATGTGGCCCTGAAATCTGGGAGGAATGAGGATGAAACTGTTGCTACTTAGGTTGAAAATACAAACTTCCATATTATGAAAGCCCTATAAATGAAAGAAGTATGCTGGGAAAATATTTGTAACAATAGGATATTTTCAGGGTTAAAAACATAAATATCTTCTAAATAAATAAGAAAAACATGAGTATACTAATTTTTAAAAAGAAAAGGAATATAAACTGGTAACTAACAAAAGCAAAAATGTAGTCGATAAATATAAAAAATATTTCATCACATCAAATAAACCAATTCATCAATTAAACAAAAATATTGCACTCTTTTTAAGCAATTAAGTTTTCAAAATATTCAGAAATATCATACTATTAATGCTGTGAGAGGGACAGTAATGTATGTATTTCCATACCTTGCAGTTGGGGGTGTTAAATGGTAAAAGATTACAGGTCAAAGAATAGTAAATGTATCTAGTAGCTTTATCTAATAAATTTAGTTTTAGGAGTTCATCTTAAAGCTATCTTACTCATTTAAAGATTTATAAAATAGCATATTTATGTCAGTGTTATTTAAAATAGTCAGTACAGTCATCCCTTGGTATCTACAGGGGTATTTGTTCCAGGAAGCACCCTCCATACCAAAATCTGTTGGGTGCTCAAGTCTTTTTATTTTCTCTTAGAATTAGGCTATTTTTTTATGTCTTTTATATAAAATTGAGTATTTTCACATAATCTGTGCACATCCTTTTGTATACTTTAACTTATCTCTTGAGCTTATAATACCTAATACAGTGTAAATAGTATATAAATCATTGTAAACACAATGTAATTACTATGTAAATAGTTGATGGTGCATGATGAGGTCAAATTTTGTTTTTTTGGAACTTTCTTGAATTTTATTTTTTTCTAATTTTATCCACTGGTTGGTTGAATCTGTGGATGCAGAACCTGTAGATATGGGGGGCTGACTATAATTAAAAACAAACAATGCCCAACTGAATGATTAAATATGGGTAAAGATCTAATCAGTGTTTTTATAGACCATATAAAAACTGAGGAAAGCACAAACAATGTAAGATGAATTGAGAAAGCAAGCTGCTTACAATCTCAATTTTTTAATGTTTTTCCATTACCCTTATAAATTTAAGTAATTTATTTACATAAATATGTGTTACATGCATAATTAAATTTTGTATGTATGCATGTATATGTGAACTTAGGAACAACTGCAAAATATTACTGTGTCTGAATGGCTTTTTATGGTTAATGTTTATCATGTTCTTTATATAATTCAAATTTTTAAATGTGCCCTTTTATATTACAATCAGATAGAATACATATTTATAATAGATAATTAAAATTAACTAAAATAAAACTTTTTTTCATAAAGCCAAATGTAAGTTATCTAGTAATTTTGTACTCAGCTCAGATCGTATCACTTGAATTAAACTGCAAAGTATTTTCAAGGACTTTGCGAGACTTACTGATGCATGACTAGATACAACTAATTCATCATTTATATAGCAAACCCCTTATTCATGGATAGAATTGAGTGGTATCTGAACACATGATCAAAAATTAGTAGAAGTTAAATTAATGAAGCTTTATCGGTTCGACTAAGTTTTAGTTACCTATTTAGGCTTAATTACAGTTACAGAATTCCTCCAGATATGGTTAACATAGATATTTATCAATTTTAAAATTAAATACATTTATTTTATTTTCATGAACATTTAGCATTATGATAATGGTAATTTTGTTTCAGTACCTATCTGGAGGAATTTATCAAGCAAAGAGAAGATAATAGTTTTTTTTAAATTCAATTTCAGTGAATCTTAATTAAATCAGTAGAATATATCAATTATACACACACAGCTAAAAACTAGAATTTTGCTATAATATTATTTATTGTGGTAAAGAATTTTATGCCAGCATATCTCTTATAAACTTCAAAGAGCCTCAGATGATAGTCTCAGACCATGCATCCTGAGGGACATATTACTTTAAGTTTTCCATGTATAGGAATTTCTTCTTCACTAAAAATACAAAAGTTAATTGCTCAATAAACTGAAGGCATGAGTACCTGAATTGTTTGGAAGCTAAAGATTCCATTTTCTCCCAGTGGAAAGGTGGGAAATAGAAGAGGGTGCCAGTGAATGAAGAATTAAAATAGATTGGGGCCAATTTCAAGAGAAAATTATAAACTATAATAGAATTTGAACTGTGTTCTGTTGGACAAAGGGGAGCATTGTGGATTTTTTGGTTAGGGGTATGACAAAATTGGGTCTATGCTTTGAAATGCTTTGTGAATGAAGTTTCCTGATTTAAGAACTTAGGAAATGCATTCTGAGTTTATAGACATTTGTCCAGAGAATCACAATGAGTTTTATCATAGGAAAGGCTCTGAAAAGTCCTGCAATAAAATGTGAAGTCTGCTTAACTTCATTAAATACATTTGCTAAATATATTTCATAAGAAATTAGTTTTGGAAATAACATCAAACCGTCTAAATTGTCTTTGAAAACAGCTGCTTTATAATGATAATGTGTTCTACAACATAGGGTTTGATATAACCAGCAATGGAAGTCTAAATTATACAACATTTTTATGGCTTACCAGGAAAATTTGTTTTTAGAATTTTTAATACTAGGTCTCATTCCTAGATCTTGAGCTTGTCTTTTTGTGTAAAAAATTAGTTAGCCCAGTTATTAAATATATTAAAAGGTAAATTCCAATATGTTAAGATATGTCTAGAAAGTATAAGAATAAGTATTTTAAAATAGTAGTTTTTTTTTCCTTTATGAAATATACTCTAGTCCATTAATTCCCTTAAAGGAGTTAACAATTAAATTTTAAAAATCAAAACTCAAAGGGAAATTTTTTTATTTCAGTGTAAGCCCATGGTAGTTACTTTTAAATCTTGTCAAACTCTGTAATCTCCACTCCCCCCCTAAAAAATAAATAAATAAATAAAAACATTTATTTCATCCAAACTAAAACTACCAATTTAGGATTTCTAAAAGTTTTAATTCATAATTTTACACATAATTGATTTTGTGAGAATAAAAGACTATGTTACCAAATCACTTTGAGCAGAGAGAACTGTTCAAATAGGCAGAATCAGAAAAAAGAAAGATGAACATCTCTGAATGTCAGCTTTTGAAAGACATCCTAGACTACTGACAGTTCTGTCTGGCAGAGCTTTCTGACCCCCTCATGAACCTTGAGAAGTTAGAGGCTTTCCTCTTTCGGAAAAGTCATATTCACTACGACCTGTCCTCTCCTATTGTAAAACTCCCTCTCCATGGAAGTTCTCGTGAGTCTTTATTTCAGTATTAGAAGGGACCAAACTCATTATGCTACTTAACATCTTCAACTAGACAGCAACTTGGCACAGGAAAGAAGCAGCCAGTGCTATATTTACCATTAAATACAGGCACCTTTTAAAATATTGAGAGTGCAGTTTTATTAAGCAAAAGACATATTATTGGCCTATGGCCATTTACTATAAATATTTTCCTGGTCAAGATCAATTGATGTAGAGCATCTTGAATAATGCTACAGGAAATATAAAACAAGGCCTGGATGTCAGATGATATAAAATATTACATAAATGTTACAAATTAAACTTACATTATTTTGAAATCACACTTCCTGTATGATCTGGATATTGTTGAAGTAAGGTACATAAAATCCAATCCTAGATATAATGAGAAGGTTGAGTTACATACAATATATGGAATAAGCAGATTTCTCTCTTCCCTAATGCTCTCAAAGTAGAATCCATGAAAAGCAAATCAATTTTTGGCTCAAGAGAGAATGTTCTTTTCCCTTCAAATGTGGGAACATTAACCAATATCATTTTGGATTTTTTGTCTTCACTACTCTAAACCAAGAGTCCTGAAAGTTAAACAGTACTAAAGAGAAAAACTGAACACATCCTAATGAAATTTTACTGAAGCCAAAAATTTATTTCAATGGCTACTAAGTGGTTAACATCAATTTGTTAGAAGATAGTAATTCAGTTATTCTTACCTGGTTCCCAAATGGATACAGAGTAGCAATAGGACTTCTTGAGAATTTGGGAGGGGGGAGGAAGGGAGGAAGGAAGGAGGGAGGGAGGGAAGGAAGGAAGGAAGGAAGGAAGGAAGGGCTGTTTTGGAATGAATAAAAAACTAATAGGCCTTATTTTAAAGAAATCCAAAAGCAACTCTCTTATGCACCAAGGATATAACTTTGATTAGTAATATTTTGTGCTAGATATCAGCACAAAAAATGGATTGCTGTATTTGCCCCAAATTAGGTTGAAAAATTTGTTTAATAATTTTTGCTGAATGAAGAAGCTAATTTGTCATTTGATGTCCCTAAAACCAGCAATCTGTTTCCTCTAAGCATAGTTTTTGTTTGTTTGTTTCTCAATACAGGAAGTGAATAATGTGGAGCAAACAAAAAATACTAGGGAATGAGGAATCTGTAATATAGCTCACCTTCCTCCCTCCCTAAGATTTGCATACATGTCAAATTTTTCTAAATAGAATACCAATTCCTTAAGAACACAGAGATAATCCTTCTATTTAGTTGATTTCTGACAGAAATCAGCAAATTGTGGGTACTTAAGAATAACTTAAAGATCTGCTAACTAAGTTAAAGGTAAAATAAAGTTTAATAATGACTTCAGTCTACATGTGGATCCCCAGATTTCAACTTAACCAACTGAATAGGCATAACACAAAACAGAGGGTGTGAAGGTCAGTACTTGTTAGCTCTTCCCACTTACCAGGTGAAGTCAACTTGGGGACCTTAGGGAGGTTCCCTGACCTCTCTAGAACTCAATTTTGTCAAAATTAAAATGACAATAAAACAATACCTACTACAGGATTGTTTTAAGGCTGTACTCAGATGTATGTTATATACAGTATTGAAAACACTATACAAATAAAAGTATGTATTATAATTTACCAAAAAAAGATAAATGGCAAATCAGTGCTATACCTATACACTCTTCAATAAAACTTAGGGTAAGTACTGGTGATTATTACCTCTATTTTAGAAAAGAAACCAAGTTTTAGATTGAGAACACTTGAACAAAAGAATATGGGATAAGAAATCTATAATTAAACCTAGAGAAGTATATGTAGCACATTTTCCTGAGACAAGAGTGAAGGAATTTTCACATCTAAATACAGTTTGAAAAGGGACAATTAAAAATAAAAATGGAAGAAAAATAATTCCTAAGGAGCAAGGAAATAGCCATGTTTTCAGAACCTGTTATGATGTATTTAGTGTAGTTGGTATTCTAATTCCATCTCAGCTTTAGCAAAATTGTGGCTGTGGACAGACTGAGTGAGACCATTTTCCCACAGCTGGTGTGAACTTCTTCATGAAGGACGTGCAGCTGTCCACCCTCGGAAGTGACGCTGCGGGCCCTGCACGCGCCCCAGTGGGCTGTCTCCACTTTACCTGCATGCTTCTCTTTCCAGCCACAGTGATGGTTCCCTCACAGCCAGAAAATCACCTCACCACAGACTTTATTCTAGTCTATGTTACTTCACTCTATGTCCCTCAGATTTATTCCATCCTATCTGAAAATATCGCATGTTTTCATCCATTCTCTTCTTCCTCTATGGAGCGAAAACTATAAAACCCCTCCTGTTTTCTCCATGGGTAACCATCCTCTTGTGATCTCGCACCATCAGTCTCCTGTCTCTTCATTGTATTTCAGGCTCTCCCTCTCCACTGATTCCTTCCTCTCTGCTCAGAAAAATACTGATCTGATCTTACAGACTACATTTCCTGACTCCTCCCTCATCCTAAAGTACAGAGATTTCAAACCAGGAGGTAAACTGAACGCACCTTGAATGCCAGTGACTCATTAGCTGCCCAGATCCTCCACCCCTCAAGTATTTGTTGTGAACCATTTTTAATTTTTCTCCCCTTCCAGCTGTATTTGAATCTAGCACATTGTGTCGTTGTGCAGATTTTGTCTGCAGTATGTTTGCTTTGATATCTTCCTGTTGGTTTCTTCCACAATCATACAGATTTATACTTTGATTGCTTCTTTTCTGAATTAGTGTCTTAGCCTACTAATTGGTCTTCCTACCCCTAACTTCTCTGTCTCTGATCTGTGTTTTATGTTATTGCAAGAATAGTTTTCCCAAATCACTTTTTTCATCCAGTTTTTGTTTTTAAAATCTCAGTTATTTCCATTGCCTGAGAAATAAATTACTATCTCCTAAGCAAGGCATTGGAAGCATTCTCCAGCATACCCCAAGTGAGCTTTTTAACTCTCTGCACAACTGCGCTTCATGGACCCTCGCTTTATAATTGTGATTGCAGTGCAATAAAGATGGCCTGTGCTCTCCTGCCTCTGTGCTTGTGATCATAATTGTGATACCAAGATCACCCTTTTTAAACTTCTCAAAACTCTGAGTGTCTCGGATGCATCTTTAAAGATGCCCTTCAGAGTCTTCCTCTTACAGTAAGTTGTCTAGGCCTCCCAGCCAGAACTTTTCTCCATCTTTTAATTTTCTAGAAGACTTTATAGTTTTCATTTGACATTTACCTTCTTCCTTCTCCTATAGATCTTTCTCCATGTATCTTTTCTCAGTGGTCAACTCAAGCTCATCAATATCAGTCGTTACATCAATTTTGTCCCCGCCCTACTCCTCGTCAAGTCCTTTTGCCTTGAAAATACTTGGGGTTCAGTTGAAAGGAAATGAATCTTGACTTTGCACATCTCTACAAAGTCAAGAATAAAGAACCAACTCTTCGTTTCCTCTTACATCAAAACAGAGTTCACATTTTGCAGCCTATTTGAGCACACCTACACACACAAAGAGCCCCTGAGATCTCATCAACTTAAGAAGTAAAAGCGTGTGCCAGAGTGATGTTTACATGGTGGGTGAAAAGAGAGTACTGGATGACAGGAAGGATGACAAGTCAAGTGAACCAAATCTGAAGTGGTAATTTTTACAACCTGAATAATCTGCTCTCCATATGTTTCCTGCAAATCCTAGGGAAGGTACCATAACCATGATCTTTGCATTAGAGTCAGGCATATAAAAATTCACCTCTTAGCGGGAATAAATTTAGAACCAGAGAAACAAGAGGAAAGCTTTTTGGCAACCTTTCCTGAGAGTGTGTACAAAGCTGAAAAGCCAAATGGAGAGAGGAGTCTGTTAACCTTTATCACACACCACATGCAAAGTAATCACATATCACAGTGCCTTCACATCCTGTGTTCTTTTCACATCCTCAGACATGGCACCACATAGCTAAGCTTCCAGCCTCTGGACAAATGATCCTGCAGCAGTGGTCTACCTGTGGAGTTCAGTGCTGCCTTTAGAGCTCTTGGCTTCTATAGTTGGAGACAAGTAGAAAGTTGTCTGCTCATATGCTGAATCTAGACTGTGACCTAAATTAATTTTCTTATATACTTAAAAATTTCAACTACTTTAAGTCAAAGAAAGTCTGTACAATCAAAATTGGAGAAAGTCAGGTGACTTCACCTTCCTATGGAGCTGTAATGCCAATTTTTATATTCCTTGTATGAGAGCTTGTCTTTCCTGCTTGTCCCCTTGGCTCTCATTGTCCCTCATCTGTGCCACCCTAAGCAGGGGGAGATGGACTACCATTTGGGGATGAGATATTTTAGGTGATTTGTTCATGTATTAAGGAATGATGTTATTACTACAACCTCAAATATATACCCTTTGGGTCATTTTCATTAGACAGTATCCCCTTTATTAGAAAATAGGAGTATTCATGAAGACAGCACATCAGAGGTGTTAACATTTGGGCTCTGTGTTAATGAGAACCTATTCTCCTTAGGATTCGTACTCCAAAACAGGCAGATGCCATTGTTCGCCCCTTATTTGTCTCACTGGCTAATAGAAGACCAAAGAATAAGCAAATTGTGTGCATGGCTTTTTCTAGATGTATCGAGGTAGTGGTCTGACAGGAAGGGCATGTTCTGGGTCTGATTGTCTGGCTTTGATTTATTCCCAGCTTCTCCTCTTCATTTGTCATCTGATATTGAACAAGTTACTTAGGAAACTTATTTTGCGTCTATTTAATCATCTGTGAAATGAGCATAATAAAACTTACTCTCAAGTTGTCCTAAGGATTTGATAGTACAACATGAGTAAAATTGTCTAACATACTTATTTAGTAGTAACTCTCCCTTGTCTTTTGCTTTCCCTCACCCCTATTATGAAGTTAAGTCAGGCACTATTTTGTCTTTCAGATGGATTATATGTGTGGACCCAGTTTTCAGTTTTATGTCACATCTGGTCTCTGTATCCGTCTGTGTGCTATGTCTATTTCTGAAGCACTCCATTGCATTTCACCATTAGAAAAAAATGCTTATTTAAAAAACAAAACTGCCAGGATACAACCACTTAAATCTGTAATCCCTCAGTTAATGCTCATAACAGTTACTCAAAATAGATACTACTTATCTGTAATCTATACATGAGGAAACTAAGGTTAAGAAGGCTAAGTGACTTTTACAATATCATGAAGGCTAAGCAAGGTGAAGTGGCTTCTTCAATTCCACAAGTAAGTACCAGTTCTGGGAATTGAACCCTGGTTTTCTCATTTCAAACTGACTGAACTTTCTCCTCCTCCATCCTGGCAGAGCTTCACTTTAGATAGTTTGCCCCCTTTAATATACTTCTATTATTTTCATATTAAACTGGGTATTTTGCCCTAGTCAGCTTCTTCCTGCTCTCCTGCAGGAAGCTGGGGGATAAACTGCCTATTTCTGTAAGTAGGAATCTTTAGTCACTCTTAGGTTAAAACAGACTCTTAACTAGGGAAAAACATTTCAAGCCATATTTGAGCCAAACCAAAGGGGGAAAAGGGCTTATCAATTATATGAAATGGCTTTTTGGGTAAATGGCAGACTATTATACTTTTTAAAAACATACCACTTCAGGGTATTACGTGATCATTAACTACAAAGAAAATACGTTAAATTAACTATGGCAAAAGGAGCATAACTTTTGTATAATTAGCACTTAACAGTAGCAAACTTGAAAATAAGGTTGTGTAAATATCATTAGGTAAGTAACTAGACATAGGCTTTAGGGAGGGAATAAAAGGAATGTGTGATATGGAATTAAAAGGTCTAGATAATATTTGGATCACTTCTATTGGGCTTCTGAGTAAGCTCTTGTTAAAAAAAAAAACTAACTTCTCTAATTAAGATGAAAGAAGGAAAGGAAAATTGAAATACATGGGGAGAGAGAGAAGAGGAAGAGAAAGCCAAAGAAAAAGGACTCAAAAAAGAGAAAAATAAACAGCCACGGAAGGATCATGCTTGCATTAACAACATGAACAAAAATAGATTGCTGATTATATTAGTATCTATAATTATTTTGAATTCCTGCCGTATACTGGGACAAATTCGTATGTAGATACACCAATAAATAATATATCACTAAACTTCCTAAAAATTCAGCAAAATAGATTTTATTATCTCTCTCACACTCTATAAAGTAGGCTTAATTACTTTAGACAAAGAAATAGTCTCGATGAAGTTAAATAATTTGCCTAAGATCACACTGTTTATTGGCACTGCAGTGATTTGAAGCTTCCTGTAGGTTGGTGTAAAAGGAATGTTTTTGTACAGTACAAGGCAGTGTTTCCTCAAAAATAATATATCCCCTTAGCAAATAGTTAGAACACTGAGAGCTTTTCTTAAACTGCCATCAATCATTAAATAATAAAGCATATTATTTCTAACTATCTCTGTTTTAAATAATTTAAAAAAAAATACCCTAATAAAATTAGCAGAGAGAAATTATTAAAGACTATGATAGAGAGTCACATTGGGCTGAAAAAAGAGAATATACATGTGATTCTTTTCAGTTGAGGGCTATCAAACCACACAATAGTGTCATGGAATGGAACACAAAAAGCAGAAACTTGGAGTGATTTGAGCAAAATGGACAGGAATTAAACAAAGAAATTAAGCAAGTCTCTCCTTTAATAACCAAAATGTGTACATTCTTATTTTGGACCCTGAGAAGTAAAGTATTTTCATAAATATGATTTACAAATCAACTCAGGGACATTTGAGCTGCCAAAATCATGAACATGAGCAGGAAGAAGAATCTTTAAAACAATGGAAAATTGGTAGTGATAAAGTGAGTTAAAAATGGCAGTGTCTCAAAAATACAGACTATGGCCCCAACTGTGTTGAAAATCGTTACATTTAGATGTATGATTGACAAACTGATAACTGAGAAAACATAAACAAAATATTAACAGAGGTTATCTCTGGATAAAGTGGTGATGCATAATTTTAAATTTCATTTTGTGCTAGTTTGAATTTTCTAAAATGGACATGTATTAATTTTGTGTATCAAGAAAGTGATAAAACTTACATCAAAAGTCCAAGTTGACTTAGTCTATTTTGGATGCTGATCACTCAGACATGGCTCATGCATTTTTCTTTAGTCAGGGAGATGCCACTATCCAGTGACTGACAAAGGCAAATAAAAAGAAACTCCTTTTTCAAAGGAAAAAAAAATAAAGCGACCCCTTTTTGGTTGTCACTGTGTTCACGTCAGACTGTGAGACCCTCGGAGAGAGACGTTTCATTTAGACTGTGTGCTGTGTGCTGTGCACGGAGCTACCGGTGCCATGCACACAATTATGATCATTGACAGTCACTCCATCTCCTTCCTTCTCTTCTGCGCCATTGCTGCCCTGGTGCTGCCTTAGCAGCATATTTAGGTTTTAAGTTATCAATCATGATTCTTTTATATTCCCACAAAATGATAAAAATTCCCATTATGAAAAAGATGCCTGGTGGGACAGAGTTTCTGCTGGACAACTGCACTCTTTTCCAGGTGGGTACTTAGCGCATGTCTGATACACCAAATGTTCTGTAGTCCAATCAAAGTGAGTTTCTTTGTTTTAGTTTCTAAATAATATATGTTGAAAACTTGGCTCATTTTTAAAGAATATTCAGCTAGGGCTGTACAACTTCCCAAGACTGTCTGAGATTAAATAGGGAAACCAATCAGAACAAAACAAGATATCCTTTGCCCTTGTACATCAAAACACTCCAATCCATTCTCTCACTGTTCCCAAGAGAAGAATCTTCATTAAGCTGAAATATACACATTGCCATAAATCAGAGTTTATATATATATATATATATATATATATATATATATATATATATCTGCTTTGTACGTTCTATTTCAGGCTGAGTGATCAATCCCACTTACCACTTACTGAAAGAAAATAGGTGTGTACTTTTCTCAGTATTGCAAACGGAATTTTCAGAGAATCTGAAACCTGAAGAAAAGCTAAGAAAGGACAAGATTAGCATTACAATAAATACACTTTTAGTGAACTTAAAATTGACTTCTAAGAGCAGTGTGCGTGCATGTGTTTTCTCTTCATGAACCAAAGTGACCTCGGAAATGTTTACTACTTGTGAGAAGCCTAGGATGCACAAGGATGTGGTAAACTTGGCATCTTTAGGAAAAACGACTTAGAGTTTAAAAAATAAATAGTTTGATGAAGTTCCCATTCCATTGCCAAGACCAGCTGGCCAGATATGTGGCTGGTCATGCTGAATGATAGTCTGGGACCGGATTGTCCCCTTGAAGTGTGTGAACTGCTAGACCTTCAAGTTCACTACCAGAGTTCTTCATGCACACACTTGTCAGTAAACTTGAATAATTTACTACACCTAGAATTGTGAGAAACATTTACCTTTATTGACAATGATAAATACTGCATTTTATACCTGAGTTTTGTTTCTTGTTGATTTAACAGTATTAATCAGATATATGCAAAATCAACAACGAAAAAACCTTGTCAATTATCATTGCATAATTTTTTTTTGTGACTATTTAGTCTTATAGATTCAAGTATAGTATTTTAACAGAAGCTTGCTCCTGGAAAAATAAGCCAAATATTCAAAAAATTACTTGTTCGGAATAAATGTTTCAAATTTCTGATGTTTTTAAGTGCGGAAAGATTAGTGTACAATGTATTCTGGTAAGTGCTATGAACAGAAGAAGTTAGGACTTTGATTATATGTCTCATCTCAGAAAATCACCTTCAGAAACCTAGAATGCCCTAACTTGAGTATAGGGCACTATTGAAATTACATTAAAAAGGCAGGGAAAATGTAGTTACAAGGTAAAAATGTAAGAGTAGTAATTACTTGGTCTGTGTTAGGGCAAAGTCAGGAGACAAGAGTCACGGAATGAAACCCGATTAGCAGAGGTTACCAAAAGAAATAAGGAAACACTTATTGTAAGTGCCTGAGAATCAAAAGAATGTCACTGAAGAGTCCAAGTCCACTACTTAATAGGAAAAGGGAAAATTACAGACTACGAGAAGGGCAACACATTTAATTGCTCCTTGGGTTATTCTTTTCTAAATACTGATAATTGTAAAAGGTTGCTTAATGTGATAATAGTTACCAAGGTTGAAGAGATCAGAAGGCAATGTCAGAAAGTAATAGATTGAGGTGAGTAAACGTGATTGTGATTGTATTCATTTTAATGGTATCCTGAGATGGATCAAAGAAGGAGATCCAGCTGATGCTGAAGTGACTGGGAGTGTAGGAATAATACAACAAAGAGAAAATATTTGCTTCTTTTTGAGTGGTCAAAAGACAAGCATTATTCCAGCAAAATTTTTTGAAATTGATAATCATAGAATCAGTCAGTTAGCAAATGTTTGTTGAATGTCTATTATATTCCTAGGATAGGCTGTGGATCCCAGTGAATCTCTAAAATATACATGACTTACTGCTCCTAAAGAGGATTTACTCCAGTTTAGGGGAGTAGTTAATAATATGTATTTCTCACATACAGATTATTAGCTAATTGTGTGTAGTAATTAAAGAGCAGTTATGATGAATATGAAAAACGGTGATGAAGACATTCCAGGTCATATGTGATCAATGATCTGTAATATCAAACTTTCTTATTAATGTGACACTAACATGAATTCTAACCATGTAAACATTTAGTGTGTAGAATAATTCTATTCTGCATTCTAGTATCATTACCAGACTTTTCAAGAGGGCTTGTTACAGGGTTTAAGTTTCTGTTAGGAAAAATATGAATTGTAATAAATACCTTATCAATGGAGCAGCACATATAAATATACACTCTGACTTCCTTAGATCACAAAATACTTTGTTTTATTAAAAAAATTTAAAAAGGATTTTTTCACTTCATTTACCTGCTTTCCTTTAAACTGTTTAAAGAATCAGACATTCTGAAAGAACTTCAAACAGTACAACACAACTATCAAACCTTAAAGAGGATTCATGTACATTTTTCTTTAAAGTTGTCCTCATTTAATTATTGTACCTTGAACTAATAATTAATAATTGTGTATTTACAACAGTTCTAAACCTCAGCTTCTTTACTTTCCTACTGTACAACCTGTAATTGAGTACAAAGCAGTCCATGATTCTAATAATTAGCTTTTTGGGTATCTTATGACTGTGGTAAAGTAACATTAAATAAATCATAAAGCCTCAGATAAAATAAAATTGAAATTGCTACAATCTATTTTAGGATAATAAGTAAATAAATAAAAATAAATTTAGAAGTAAAGATAGTTACTACTTTCCCCAAAGGTAGTGTCACTACTGATTTAAAAATTACCTGAGTATTTAAAGAGTTAAATATACAAGAAGAAATAATAGAAACAGAACAAAACCGAGAAAACTATTTTAAAAAGACTTCTAAGACTAGATAGTTTTACAGGTGGGTTGTTTGCTATTTCCCATGACAGTAATAAGCATTTATTCTAAGAGTAAATAGATGATTTAATTTAATAAATCTATCAGTAAAATACATTTTATTTATTTTTCAAATGAAACAAAAATTATATTCATGTTAATAAACTTATAAAAGTAAATTAAGTAATCTTCTGTGAATTCCCCAAACCATTTCTAATTTTTAAATCAAATCCTGTTAGAAGATTAGAAATAGGAAAACAAATTTTAATGGTGAACCATTAAAAACGGTCCCATTAGAATTAGAAACAAAAGACACATGGCAGTAACTATTACTATTATTCAGAATTATTCTGTGCATCCTAACCAATCCATGGTTCTCACATGCTGAATATGTTGTATTCAATTGTAGTCATTATTCTTTTTGATGTCTAAATTGTCTCAGCCGTGGTAACTGGTTCCTTTTTCTAGTTGTCTTCTGTGTCATTTTGACTTGGCCACATTAGTTTTTGAGCATATTTGCTTTCTAGCACAAAAAGATATTCCAGACCTATCTTGAACATTTCTTGTCTTAAAACTGGAATCAACCATTTCTTCATGAACCCTAAATTGCTGTTGATTATATTATACTTTTATACACATACACACAGACACATACACAGACAGAGTGATTTCTGTCACCACATGTATTCTAATTTTTGGAGAAGAGTATAATGTTTATTGAATATATTTACACTAATTTCTTAATAAATAATCTTCAGTTGCCTCTTTTTAAGATACTATTTAGCCACAATAAGTTCCTGTACTTTAATATATTTTTATTGAAATATAGTCAGTTTACAATGTGGTATCAATTTCTGGTGTACAGCACAATGCTTCAGTCATACATGAACATACAAATATCCATTTTCACATTCGTTTTCACCATAAGTTACTACAAGATACTGAATATAGTTCCCTGTGCTACACAGACTTTTTAATGATGGCCGTTCTGACTGGTGTGAGGTGAAATCTCATTGCAGTTTTGATTGTATTTCTCTAGCAATTAGTGATGTTGAGCATCTTTTCACGTGCTTGTTGGCCATATCTTCTTTGGAGAGACGTCTATTTAGGTCTTCTGCCCATTTTTGATTGGTTTGCTTGGGTTTGTTTTTTTTTTTTTGATATTAAGTTGTATGAGCTGTTTATTTATTTTGGAAATTAGTCCCTTGTCAGTCGCATCATTTGTGAATATCTTCTCCCACTCCGTAGGTCGTCTTTTAATGCCATATGATATCCCTTACATGTGGAATCTAAAAAAAAGGACACAAATGAACTTATTTGCAAAACAAACAGACTCACAGACATAGAAAACAAATTTATGGTTACCAGGGTGTAAAGAGAATGGGAAGGGATAAATTGAGAACTAGAAAATTGCACCTCTTGGGGAGTGATGGAAATGTTAGCTATCTTGATTGTGGCTGTATATATACATCTATCAAAATTCATTAAATTGTACATCTGAAATATGCGTAGTTTACCATACAGGAACCATACCACAATAAAGGTGTTAAAAATAAAATAAAATTTTAAAAAATAAATAAAAGTAAAGGAAATTAATAAAACAAGGATAGAAAATAGAGTAAATATTCAAGTCAAAAAACAGAAAGTTAAAAGGCAAATGGAAGCTGTTTAAAAACATGCTGCCACAGATATGACAAGAACTTAATATCCTTGATTTAAAAAGGAGTGTTCAGCAATGAGAAGAAAAACAGTAATAGCTTGATAGAAAAATGGGCAAGAAGATAAAGCGTCTCCAAAGAATAAATAAAAAAGGATAGGGATATGAAAAAAATCACACTTTTTTTTTAATTAAAAGGAAATTTTGTTTTTATTTTTCACACGAATGCAAATGTGACCATCACGGTACTCAGCACTGGGGAGAATGTGGGGACAAAGGTACTCATAACCAGTGCTGATTGAAGAAGTTTCTATTCATAGAAAAGTATCTGGGAATGTGTATCATCTTCTTGTTGATCAATGATTCTGCTTTGGGGAATCTATTATAAGGAAATAAATAGATCCAGGAGAGATGAGTTATGTACACAGGAATTTGTTACAGTGTCAGATATAATAGGGGGAATTAGAAACAACCCAAGTAAAGGGAGAAGGTTAATTCATAAGAAATATGTATAAAATGTTTTCAAAGATTATTAATCTATAAAAATGCTTACTCTAAATTAAGAAAGAAAATGATTAAAAAGTGTGTGTGTGCAGGCTTTTTGAGGTTTCCATTATTTTGACATTGGATAAGTACCATTTAAAATTTGTTTACCTATTCTACAAGATATGTAGAATATGTTATTTAATATGTTCAGCAAGTCAATGTCGTGAAAAAAAAAGTGAATAGGGAGGAGAATTCTAGATTAAGAAAAATTTAAGGAACACAAAACTCAAATGCAAATCACTATCTTTGATTGGATACTAATATGAACAAACTAGAAGTCAAAGACTTCTCTGGGGTTACTAGAGAAGTTTGAATATATAATGGCTATTACATCATACTATAGACTTCCTGTTAACTATTTATAGTTTTAATATATTTTTGTAGTAAAAGAGCCTTACTCTTCAGAGCTGGATTCTGAAGTTTTTAAGATGAAAACATAATAATTTATTTAAAAGACTTTATTAAAAGTAACAATACAAATATGACAAAATTGTACAACTGTTACATCTCAATCATGACTATATGAATGTTCATTATATTTTTTGCTCTACTTTTCTTTGAATCCAAAATTTTTACAATATGGTGTTAAATAAAAATTCCTCATAGATTTCTCTCTAGAGATGAATCCACCAATTTAGTGTAGAATAGGATTTTATTTTTAAAAGAAAAACCATAAAATACTCTTTATAAAATATATATCCCCCCATTAGAAAATAATAATTTTAAACTCACCATGACCTGAACTCCAGTACTTCAGAATGCAGTGGTAAGACTTATGTTTAAATTTTCACTCAAATTAGGTGTATCTTTACTAGAGGTCTGCGCTTGCAGATTAAAGAAATGAATTGTTTTTATCCATTTTCCTAAATATGTATGCATTACACCAGAAAATTCTTTGGGGGAAGTAAGTGTGTCTTTTATTTTCCAGTACTTACATAGAAAATGTAAGATTCCACTGAGTGAGGAAGGAAAGACAGGAAAGAGGAACAGAGCTGGGCTTGACACAGAACTATTTAGACTGGGCTATTGCTTCAACTAGCAATTACAGATACATCCTTTTTGTCTTGTTAATATAAACTGTAGGTTACTACCTATACTCTTCTACATCTTGCTTGTTTTATTCAACTCTGTATTTCAGAGATCTTTTTATGTCAGAATATAGAGAGCTTTTCATTCCTTTTATTTGGTTGCTTGACATTCCATATATATGAAAATACCACCACAGTTTATTTAGCATGGTCCCTATCTATTGACATGTGATCATCTTCCTAAATATCTGCTATTTGCTTTTCTTCTCTTGAAGTCAACGTTTTACTATTATAGCCTGCTCTTAGTTATGTTTGAGAAAATTTAACGGGTGAAGTAGGTGGGCATTGAACATGCTTGAGGCAGAAACAAATTGAGGAGAAAAGAACAAGAAAAACGGAAGACCAATTACAAAGCAGAAGGAGTTTCTTTCAGAATTCTGGAACAGGCTTATTTAAAAGTAAGGACAGGTAATGGAGGTGAAACCACACCTAGAATAAGTTTCTGGGACATCCAGGCAATCAGTAGGGATTCCAAGTATTACTCAGAAAAACTAATTAGGTAAAAGAATAATCTTCCTCAAATTTTCCTGCAGTTTGTGAGGTTAGACATTGTGTGTGTGTTTGTGTGTGTGTGTGTGTGCATGCATGCATGCATGCTGGAGGGAGGATATTGTAATAATAAACCAATAGGTCTCTATGACTCTATCCCTGGCCCTCTACCATTTATCATCAGTAGAGCAGCCATGGTGTCCTTTAAAGACGTAAGTATGATTATATCAATATGTGTCTCAAAAGCATCAATAATTTCTGGAGACAAACACAGACTCCAAAATCTCAAGGGTAGTTCTGCACATACAAAACAGCTTCAGGTTCTGACTGTTGAAAGTGAAATTACATTGAAGCTTCCTACTCCCACATGCTTTCCAACACATTAATATGGCAAAAAGGGGGCCAAGATGATCTCAGCAGAGCACTGACAATCCTCTACCAAATGCAGGTAGAGGGGAACAAAAGAAAAAAAATCAAAGGCTGAGCCTAAGGAAACTCCAAAATTAAGGGGTCAGAGGAAGGCAGAAAACCAATAAAGGTGACTGAGAAAGGGTGATCAGTGAGGAAGAAATAAAACCAGAAGAGTCAGTGTATTAATATTCCTAGGGCTATGATAACAAAGTACCATAAACCAAGTTCCTTAAAGTGACAGAAATTTCTTCTCTCACAGTTTTGAAAGTTGGAAGTCCAAAATCAAGGTCTGTAGGCTCATGCTCTCTCTTAAGGCTTTACAGAAGAATCCTTCCTTGCCTCTTCTGGCTTCTCATGGCTGCCAATAATTCTGGGCATTTCATGGCTGATAGATACATGACTCCAACCTATGCCTCCATCTTCATGTGTCCTTATCTCCTGTGTGTCTGTGTCTTCATGGTGTCTTCCCTCTGTCCATGTCTCTGTGTCTAAATTTCCCTTCTCTTAAAAGGACACCAATCATATTGGATTTATTGTTTACCCTAATTCATTATGACTTCATTCTAATTTGCTTACATCTGTAAAAGACTCATTTCCAAATAATGTCACATTTCACAGGTTCCAGATGGATGTGAATTATGTAGGGCCACTATTAAACCCAGTACAATAAGTTGTCCCAAAAGCCCAATGAATTAAGATTATCAGGGAAGGAAGAATGCTTAACTGGTCAAGTGCTGCAGTGAGAAATATCCTTTTGATTTGGCTACTGAAGTTCAGCTGAAATGCAGGTTCAGCTGAAAGTTGGGGGCAAAATTCTAATTCCAGTGGTTCAAAAGAGAATGAGTATTGAGGAATTAGAGAAACTAAACATAGAAGAATTTTGTTAACAACAGAGCAAAAGCACTAGCTGGTTGGTAAGGTTTTTGTTTGTTTGTTTATGTTGTTGTTTGTTTTTGCTTTTAAGTAAAGCTGAGTTTTAAGTAAAGCCTTTAATTTAAAAAAATAAATAGTAACATGTTTTTAGGCTTTAAAGGAATGATCCAATAAATAGCAAATAGTTACGAGATAGAGGAGAAAATTTAGAATTACTGGAATGATGTCTTCAGTAGACAAGAAGGAATGGAGAAGTTAGCTTTTGGAATAGCTTCTCTCTGATCATAGACAGGAAGCCAGAATATGTGGGTGTAGATGCTGGAGTGGAGTTGATATAGTTTGGAAGACTGAAGACATTTTCTACTCTCAATCAAGAAGGCAGGAAGGTCATCAGATAAGAAAGAGAATGTAAAAGGAGGTGTGAAATGGACCGGGGACATATAATGAGATTGTCTAGGAGTAAGATTAAGGGACCCCTTGAGGTTGATGACAATGAAATTCAAACAGATATGTCTGTGAACTTGTGTGTTTTTACCTAGTCATATTCAGCTGGCTAGGGAATATAGTAGATTTCTGGATCCAATTCACTATGTAGTTTTCACTAACCAAACAGAAAAAAAAAAAAAAAAAAGAGAGAGAGAGAAGCAAGGGAGTCTAGTATATAAATATGGGAGTGGTTATACTGATTGAACATGGAATTAGAATTTCAGTTGAATTGTAAGAAGATAAGTCGTGATACACATAGAGTGAGAGACAGTGAATGTCCATAGAATCAACAGAGTGGAAGTCCCAGTGAGGTGGAGTCAGAGAAGCAGAGGGTGGGAACTTCAGCAAATTATCTTAATGCTCTCTTGTAAAATCTGTTTTCAAGTTTGATTAGTGAGAACAAAATATATTTAGGTTACCTCATTTTCCTCTTGTTAGTGTCTTCATATTCTTTATAAACCTGGCTGTGTAAGAATCAGAGATGATTTGTCAGAAATATTATTGTCCATGATTTTTAAAAATTGTATTCCTCCTAAAATTTGAATTGGAAAGTTCTGCTTTTAATTAAGCCTCACAAGATGAGGAATTTTTAAATAGGGCTTTTTCTTGAGAAACTTGTACCACTGATGAATAACTACAAATTAATAACTCTTAAATGAAATTTTATTGAGTATTATGAATACTAGGACAATAAACTATTCTACAAAGATTAGAATTATAATTTAATAAATCTCTATTATTCTGCTTTGTGTCATTTAAATTTGTATTAGCTTTTTTTTTTTTTTGAAGACGTATTTCTCTTCAGTTATCTAGCTAAGGCCCCCTTTTAACATTCATTTTTAATCATCAATCTATTTTCCTGTTCTTGTAAATATTTGAAAGTTTTTATTAGTTACTTCTTTGTGTATAAGCAACTTTCACTGATTAATAGAGCATTTTGCCCTTGTAATAGTAAGCAAACATATGCATTAAAAGGAAGAACAGAATTTCAGCATATAAGCACATAAAGAAATTTTCACTCCAAACTGCATTTGAAACACTTGGTCATGACTTCCAATACATGTATGAGTTTGCAT
Source organism: Camelus dromedarius (assembly GCF_036321535.1). Lineage (NCBI taxonomy): Eukaryota > Metazoa > Chordata > Mammalia > Artiodactyla > Camelidae > Camelus > Camelus dromedarius. The sequence continues at coordinate 56,533,449 of NC_087441.1, forward strand.
CTGGAATCTCTTTATTGTTCCAGTGATTATTTTCTCTACTCTAGCACCAATATTATACTATCTTAATAATTTTACGTCTTAATTTTTTTACTTTAAAATAATTAGATTTATGGTAGATTATATCTCTCTACCTTTGCTTTTTTCTAAACTTTCATAGCTATCTAAGGTGGCAAAGATGCATTCATTTTATATGGGAATGTATAAGGGCACGCAACACACAAAAATCTCTCCTATGTATAACACTTGGACTTGGACTTGTGCTCTTGGCTTCTCAACAAACACTAGTCCCCACCTCCCACACACATAATAACATTTGCCCCCGGAATTTGGCATTTTCCAGGGACTTTATGAGACTCCTGATACTTTGATATCCTACTGGATAGGTGCTATTATTTTTCCCATTTTACAGATGAGAAAACTGAAGTTAATGGACTTTAAGTAACTTGACCAACTAGATATTAAGTTTTTCAGATTATCTTTGTATACTTCAGAACTTCTAACATGACTTGCATATGATGAACACAAAAATTTGATCATTGATTTATTATCTACTTCATAAAGAAATTCCTTATGGATCACAGAATTTATTATGGAGAGGAAGTCAACAGAACACTCTTACTGTTTTGACAGATAATTACTAGCTAACATCAGAAAGAAGCATCTTCTGTTGTCTAGTTTGGGCATATAAAGTTAAGTGTTGTCAAAATCTTGTATTGTCTTTTAGACGAGAGCTGAGATTTGGCCAGCTCATACACATAGTAATCGTCATTATCACGTGCAGTCCGTTACAAATCAGCAATAATGTGCTATGTGGAGGAGGTTGTCAGAGCACTTCCGTAGTTTGGCTCATGTCATACCTGTGAAGTTTGTTTTTAGTTTGAAGCTGAAGCCATAGACTGTTTTCATCAAACTGTTCTGCATCATGTTCTAAGTGATTATTCTTGTTGAAAAATGTATCTTATCTCTGATTACTTAATGCCTCATTGTGCTCTTTGCCCTTGTTTTTTGCTAGCAGTTTAGCTAAGAATGCTTCAAGTAAAGTTGTTACTTAAATTTTTTTTAAATTTCTTTCCCAAACCTCTTATGCAATATAATCAAAGTGAAATTGTAAAAGACCACTTACTGGAGATGAATTGCTTCAAAAATTTCCCTGAAGCAGCAGCCGCTAAGTGTACCTGAGAGAATCCCTTATAGCAGAACTCCTAGTGCCTCAAATTTCAGTAAAATGACGGGTATGTAGCTGGTAAGCTCACCAAAGTCAGGAACATAAAAATTCCACTAGTGTACAACAGACCAAGGTACATTAAAAACGTGTTTCTACTAAAAAGAATAACTTAGAATTAAATGTAACTCTGAGTTACTCCACTAACTTACTCTTTGTGTGAACATATATCTAATTTAGGTTTCTTTATTCCATTGAACCTTTTTTTTTTCCATAATAGGAATTATATGAGTGGAGTGATTGTTATATACTCATAATTCAGGCAACTGCATACATTCTAGATCACATGAGAACAAACATTATGGTCCTGATTTCCCTTAAGATATCACTCTGTCATGGTCTAGTGACTAATTTTTTTTTTTCCTTTTTAAAATCACTTTTTATTAAGACTTCTTACTGATAATGGACCTCACAACACATACTTGTCCCCTCTTATTATTATGTAATTTACCATATAATCCAGGTTCCTTTACAGTAGTTTTTATTATTTCTTAATATCATTCTACTCAAATCAATCACAATGTTCTTTCATTATCCACCTATATGTCTCCCTAATTTTATCCTATCTCCTGAACCCACTTTTTTAAAAATAGGACTCCCCGCAAAAGACAAAATTTTCTTACGTTACTGTTGACATTAGCTCAACATTCACTCACAAGTAAGTAAGACTAGATACACAAGAAATAAACATGCTCAGAAAAGATCAGTAAGCCTTGTTAACATGTTGACGATAAGGATAATAATAATTTGTTGACCACTTGTTCTGTGGGATAAGTACTATTAAGAGGTACATTTTACTGATAAAGAAACAAGCTGATAATTACATACCTTAACAGAGATCATGTACCTAGTTAGTGGGAGAGTTTAGAATAAAAATCAACTTTGATTCAAAACCCATAATCATTACGCTAAACTATCTCAGAATTTTGGGAAATCAGAAGGTGAGAGTCCATCAAGGTATGGAAGCCATGAGAGACCACACTAAGTATATCTTAGCCTTGTGCACTTTTATAAGGGCTGTCAAAACAGAGCATGTTCTCGACTGCTACAGAGGTGGCTAGATTAATGTATATAAATTGTGCATTAAAAACAAACCAACAGGACACCAAAACAACTTTTGGAACTGTCATGGTATCATATGTTTTGTGAGGTAGGGGTAGGGGTAGGGGGCTCTTTCTTCCTGAGATGAAAGAAAATAGATGTAATTCCCAGTGTGGATGCACTAATGCCTAAATTAAAGAATAGCTTTATTACAGACATAGTTTTTAAGCTTCAGCATGGTACTTGACTTACCAGAGGCAGATTTAGAGTCTTCTGTGCTCTAGTAAAATTAGCATTGCTGCTTCAACAGAGACTTGTCAGGACTAACAGATAATGAATTTATTAACAACAAAATGTTTTGGGATCTGTAGATTACCAAACTACATTTTTTTCTCACAAGAATGCCTTTTGGCATTTGGCATCTAAGGAAACCCACCACAGTCGCCTCTCCATAACATCCATAAGGGTCTCTTTGGTCATAGTGATGCCTAAATAGAGTAAACAATTGCATTATTTGCAAAGCACTTAAGATCTGCCATGTGGACCAACTCCATTGACGCTGTCTTGGAAGAACTGTTCTGTTGCCTCTAATCTCCTTTCACATGGGTACAGCTAAGAACATGTTTTGTACGTATGCCCAAAAGATACCATGTACCATGTGGCCAGTAAGCTAAATTGATACTCAAAGGAAGCCACCAGACTAGAAGCCAGAAAGCATCCACTCTGGAGCAAAAATGAATGTTTTTTCATTCATAAATTCATAATGTAGAGGGTCTGTGTTGCGTTGATCAGAATTCAAACTGTATTTTTCCAATATAACTCTTCATGATCAGGATAAAACATCCTTCATTTTGACTAAAGTATTAAGTAATGTACAATTAAGCCTTTCAAAATATGTCTACGAATTCTAAAAAAAAAAAAAGCCTGAGATTCTTTGGAATTTACTTATTGGAGACACTCTTCTATAATTCAGAATTTAAGAAGGAACAAAGATACCAGGAGCAAATCTGAATACACTGCTGGAATGGCTCCTTGAAGCTTGGAAAACATGAGGGTCTACAGTAAATATGGGGGGTAGATGTGAAAATCTTCTTGGCATAGTACTGAGGAAGCATTTAAGAGGTTCAGAGAGGTTAATATGCTAGAATGAATTTATTATATATTATCAGTAAACCCCTTAAGCTGCCTATGCTCTCTAGGAGGACCTAGAGGCTACTTCATTCACTAGAGCAATAAGGGAGGATCAAGCGGTCAGGGCACCAGCATTACTAGGGAGCTTAGTTGTAACTTTTTTTTGTGGGTCAGAGTTAATGGTAGAGAAGGCTTCTGGGTTCTTTAGAAGCAAATAATAAATGAGATTCTGAATAGCATAAGTCAGATGACAGCAACTATCAGGCAAGGTGTTCATCATTACCATAACAGGTAATAAATCCAAAACAGCAACCGAAGTCCTGACTTGCAGGGATCTGTGATGACTGCTGATAGACTATGGTGCTCCTAGGAGTGAAATGCATGGATATCCAGCAAGGGTATCATTGACCTATATAATTACAAAGGTCACATGAGAGTGAGCTGAAAGTTGGGGTCAGCTAATGCAGTTGAAAATTTCATCCTCACCCAGTTATGTGGGAATGGGCACAAAAGCACACATCTTTGTATCTTGTATCTGTGCTGACTAAAGAGTACTGGCATAGAAGAGACACTAAATAACAAGGACTGTAAAGAGGAGTCGTTCAGCGGAGGTCAGTCAGCTTTAGCCCTTGACCATTCCGTACCTGTATAAAAGAGCCATGAACAGAGCCACCATTTTTGCTTTGGCCAATGGAATAAAAGTAGAAGTGACATGTGCCACTTCTGAGCAGGTTTGAAAACTATTATGATGTCTGCCACCTTGCCTCTTTCCCCTCTGTCATTAGCATGGAAAAAGCCTGAAAAGGAGCTGCTCTATCACACTCGGTCCCAAAGTGGAAAAAAGAAAAGAGGACAGAGAGAGAGAAGAGGATACAGTTGACCAATGATGGACACATAACACGGCCAAAAAATAACATTGTTTTTTTAAAGCCACTGAAGTTTTTGAGGTCATTTGCCACTACAGAATTGCTTAATTTATTCTAGTTGATCACAAGTATCAACTCTGAGTAATTAAAGCACTAATTTATCAAAAAAGAAGCATCAACTCTCTTTATTTTATAGCCTGTAATTCCCAGTGCTTAATTTTCTCAGGGCCCTAAAGTCCCTCTCACAGGGACATAGGAGGACATGCACATATTTCTGGATCATGACTTAGTATCTCTTGTTAGAAAGAATGAGTTTGTTTTCCTCATGGCAGAGCCTCAGTGTGCACAGGACTCATTTCAAAAGCCATGCTTGACAGATGTTCAGCCAAGTTCAGTAATAGCTTTCTTATCACCATGTACAATGGGCTACCCACGTAATAGTGCTTTCAATTTCAATATGTGCCACCTCAAATGAATTCATGAGGCAATAAGTCAGTAATTTTCAACCTTTGCCTTCAAAATTTTATAAGGGAAGAAAGAGCAGCATATTCACTACAGATTATCTTTCCAGGTCTAAATCAGGATCCCTACCACTTACAGACTGTCATTTTGAGAAACTATTCAGTTTCTTATCAGTTTTCAGCATCTTTGTAGGCCTAGCATTACTACCAATACAAATGTAGACTCCAGCCTTATTTAACCAAATAGGAAGCTGCTCATGTGTGATGCAGTTCACATTTTTGTGATTGAATAGTTTCTTACCACAAGGTAGAAAGAACAATGACAATAAGAATAAACCTCTTTCCTTACAAATATGAAGAGCCTGATGAATTCAGTGTGAACTTCAACCTGTGGCCTCAAAGTCTCTGCACTGTCCTGGGTGCCTTGGAAACCCACAAGCCTTTGGACATGCATTAATGTTTATAGTGAAACCATTCATTCTCATGTGTATTTCACTGAGGGGGAGATTAACTCAAGGAGGCTTCCTGACAGGTGTACCCATGGGTCGGGTAGATGTAGAAGAACAGTATTTCAACACAAATGTAGGATTAACCCCTTCCTTTCCTTACAGTGAATCACTACTGTGTGTTCTTTTATCATTTTTTCCCAGGGATGCAGTGATGGGAATAGTCATTTATCTTAGGTGAAATCTCCACACCATTGTTCATATAAATATTGTGTTTGTTAGTTTAAGAGACAATGAATCACAGTGTACCATCTACATATTCTTTTTTCTATTACTTCTCTTGGTGGCCCTGGATCAAAATCAGCTGCTTGTTTTTAAAAACCAAGATAGTTGATGGTTAAACTTCCAGAGGGTGATAGCAGTAAATGCCTACTTGTACATCACCTGAAGTAATGACATTTCACTCTAGTTATACCATCACTTCAGCCATCATGTTACCTTTTGAAAGACTTATAAATATTAGTTTGCTGATAGAGCCCCAATGTCAGTCTCTAAAATGTCCATTCAAAATATCCCCGAGTGATTTTTAGTGTATTATGGGATACATCTTGGTGGCCTGGTACCACTTCTTAGTATCACAGGCTAGCTGGTGGTTTTCCCCAATTAAGGGGAAAGCTACGTACTCCTACTTGTTTTCCAGATATTGAAAGCGAGAATTCTTTAGAGTCGGTGTTAATAGCAACCCCACATACCAAGCATTACATATTCCTTACTCCAGACTTGGAATTTTATATTCTAACAAGGATCTCATGGTACCCACATAGATATTGAAATTCTTGCATGACCCAATAGAAAGTAAGAGTGATTTTATGAGCTTGAAGTTATTACCTGTGCTCCTCAAAGATAAAGATCAGAAAGAGGTAACGATTTGGCCATTATAAATTACTAAATAATTTGGAGAGCTGCTACAGTAGAGGTGGTAATCAAAGTAGAAGCTTTCAAGGACACTCTTTCCAACAACAGAGAAAGTTCAATAGACAAAGTTTTCAGGAACAGAAAAAATTAAATCCATACTACATAATTATTTTATCATTTTTCTCAATTAATTTACTAAATGATTTAATATGATTTTATATCCTACTATACACGTCATATCTGTCACATAATAATAGTCAATTTTGCATTTTGATGTTTGTAATTAATTAGCTTAATATTATTTGAAAAAAAGAGTGTTTCCAAGGTAGCTTAATGCAAATTGACTAATAATTATTAAAATTTAGGATTCTATGCCCCAAATCCTTCACATATGCTTTTCAATTAGTTCTTTTATTTTCAAAATTACTATTGTGTTCTATTTTAAAAATGAGAAACCACCAAAAATTCATGAAGTTGTGAATCATAGGTAGAAAAAAATGTTCTATTAAAAAATTACGTACTAAGTGTCATCTCTGGAAATCTATGACAAACATTTTCACAGGCATTAACCTCATCAAAAATATGTATATAACACAATGTAGCAGTCACAACCATTTAAAACTGTTTTGAAAAACTGCATGTTTATGCAATGGAAACATTTTTGTTGGTATTTTCTAAAAATAGTATCCAACCAAACATAGTATTAGGCTGGTAAACTTCCAAGTATTTGTGTAATTTTTGAATAATTTTTATTAATTGTTTTGACCAGTACCAAAAAAAAATTAGTATACTTTTATTTTCTCTATAGTTAATAAAGTAATTGCTCTTACTTTATATTACATTTATAGATGATTTATGTTTTTTCACACATAATATGGCCTGATGCTTCTTAGAAGGATGTACATTAGTAATCTTAGAGTTTATTCTGTCTAACAAGCATGACCTCTTATGATTTTTATGAAGCAGTTACATAGTTTGGAGTCCAAAAATTGTTTGTACATAGACTTATGAAAATCTAAGTGGTAATCAGTGTTTTCTTCTTAAACCAATGACATTATTTTCATTTAAACTGGTGGAGGAAAAAGTTTTTTCCTTCTTCAGCAAACCATAAGCTCAGATAAGGCCATAATACAACTTTGTAATAATTACTGATTATTGTGTAGACTACTGTATCAGTGGAGGTACAGGCAGGCAAACAGAAACCGTATTTGTTATTTAAACACAGAGAAGCCAGGATCTGAAATTGTGTAAGTGTATGTTAGAGAACAGAAGCTATAAAAAGGAAACACTGAGGTAACAGAGACAGTGTCTGCTGGAAGCTGCCAGCACCTCTGGCGGGAACCAGAGGAGGTGGGTGGATGGCCCCAAGAGCCACGTCCCTTGTACTTAGGAGGTCTGGGAGTGGGCGAAAAACTAGGCATGGGAATCCATGACTGCCGCCAGGGTGAAGGGTTATTGCTGAGCCATCTGGCAGGACCAGCAAGCAGAGGCCAGAGCAAGCCCTTTCCCCCGCTCCAGCCTTGCAGGCCCTTTCTTGTGACCCTGTTGACGGAACCTATCAGGGAGCAGCTGGCAGTGTGGTTTGCGAGGTCTCCACCCCAGCATCGTGACACAGACAGATGGCTCTGGAGTTAGGAGAAAGAGTAGCTCAGTAATCAACACTTACATACTTATTACCGTTATGTGTGTGAAACTCTTCTTAACATCTGATGATTTAGATTTCGTTATTTAATATACGCTTTTAAAAAGTCAAGTTTGATGTACATTATTTGTAGCTCTTTGTATATATCTTGGTATTGAATGCTTTTTACTTACACTAAAGGATTACATAAAATAGAAACATCGTATTTTTCTTTGGTACTTAACCTGTTCTCAAGTTCCCTCTGGATTTCTCCACTTGAGGGAAAGTGACAAGTGTTTCAGATCCATGCTCGCTTCTGTGTTCTTTCCCATCAAGAAGGGCAGGTTGACTGGCTGGGCTGTGCCATTTGTCAGGTTTGTCAAGGAATGAGTGAGTGGTATATTTAAATGGAAGCTGCTCCTCTTTTCCCTATGAAAGAATTTATTTATATATGTGTTTTGTTCCTGGATGACTAGTACAAATATGATTGCTTTTTCTGTTAATGCCATGTGCATTGTTTCTGTTTCTATTAAAAGTGTAATATTAATGTTTAGGTACTAATGAAAATGTTTTCTTTGTCCCTGTTTATATATGACAAAAATATATTATCAATTGACATTTTTCTTTTCCCATTCAATCAATATTGGCAATTTCTGTATAATAAGTCTTTATTTTGTAAAATTTTTATTTTTAAATTTAGAAAATTATAGTTAAGGTTTTGTGACTTTGGAAAGTCGTTAAGTTCACACTGAGAGTGGCATCTGTGGCAAATTTGAAATGTGAGCCTTTCTCTCAGGTATACTTTGTCCTCAAGCAGCTAAAGAAGTATGCTAAGTAAGCAAGGCTTAAATAGGGTCTCAAGAACAATTGCTTCCCGTGTGAAAGATCAGCTCATTGTCAATTTCTATTTTGAACTATTCTATTCCAGTGGGTTTACCTATTTGTAAGTAGGACCCTTAGTGAATATTCCTAAATATTCTTAAAGCAATCCATGTATCTAAACAAGTGGGTAATAAGTTCTTTGGAGTTATACAGCATCTTGATTCCAGTCAAATAATCAAAGAAGTGAAGCTTGAAGACACTTCTATGACTGTATATTTTTTAATTAAAAATATTTTTATTGTAGAAGATAACATATTACAGAACAGCACACAGAACATATACAGTCCAGTGAACAACCATAAAGCAATTACTCATGTAATCTCCACCAAAGTCAAGAAATTGACCATTGCCATTTATGGCAAACTCTGTGGACCTCAGTGACACACACCTGCCTCCTGTTTATTTGTGCCCTTGTATGGGTTTGGCTTAGGGACTTTTTTCTAGCAGAAAGCATGAGGCAGAGATGATGGACTGTCAATTCTGAGATTAGAGAACACAAAAGCAGAGGCTTCCCTCTTGGCATTCCCTCTCTTGTTCTCCCTTAAATCGCTCATGCTGAGGCAAGTCAGGTGCAGAGTCACAAGACAGTCCTGGGGAAAGATCCACGTGAGTGAGCTTGGAAGCAGATTTCAAGGACCTGCCAAAAGCACATCAATGAGGTTAGAGTGATACTTCACCACCAGTTGAGGCATGAGAGGACTGTCCCAGGCTGACACTTTAATTTCAACCTCATGAAAGACACTGAGGCAGAGGCACCCAGATAAGATAAATTATGTCCTGGTTCCTGACCTGTAGAAACTGATATAATAAATGTTTCTTTTGAACTGCAAAGTTTGGGAGAAATACATACACTATCACCCATAAGACCCTTTCATGTCCCTTCCTAATCATTTCCCTTTTCCGCTACCCCATCCCCCAAAAGTAACTCGTATTCCTACTTCTAACACAATAGTTTTGATTTCTCAGCTTTTGAGCTCTTTATGACTACAATACCCAAGATCCCATTCTTTTGTGTCTGGCTCCCTTTACTCCATGTTCTATTCATGAGATTCATTTGCATTAATGTTTCAGCTTGGGGCTCTTATGCATAAGAATTCTCAAAACAATAACCATATCTCTTAGTCCTCAGATTTATGCATTTCTAATTAGTATAAACCTTCAACTAGAATTTCTGTATCAAACAGTACACTTAGTTCCAGTGTTGGTATCATGACAAACTGTTTTCTGAAGTGGTTGTACCACCTTACACCCTCAAGAGCAGTGTGTTAGTTTCCACTGTCCCACATCCTCACCCAGTTTTGATATTTTAGTTTTTAAATTTTAGCCCTTCTGCCCTGGGAATAGCAGTATCTTGGAGTGAGTTTAACTCATCTCTCTCTGATGAGGGTAAATGTGGTTGAGCCTTCTTTGACTTTAGTGCAGAGTCCCGCCACTTACTCTGTGGATTTGTTCTTATTGATTTGAATTTCTTTGTCCTTTATAATTTCTGAATACAAACCCTCTCAGTTATGTGTGTTTAAAATCATATCACTTATTTTTTTTGGCGTGGAGGGCTTGCATTTTTATTCTTCAAGTGATGTCTTCTTGCAAACAGTAATTTTTATTCTAGTCTGATTTCTCAGTCTGTTCTTTATGGTTAGCATTCTTATAACTAATAAAAGAAGTCTTCCCCTTTTCCAAGGTCAAGATAATTTCCCCCATATTGTCTTTTAGAAACTTCACTGCTATACTTTTCATAACTATAATCTACCAGGAATTGGTTTTTATGTAAAATGTGAGGTAGGAACCAGATTTCATTTTCCCCATATGTCTATACAGTTGACACAAGATAATTCATTGAGAAGGTGATCTTTGCTGTTTGGCATTGCAGTGTTGTCTGTCATAAATCAAGATCATATACATGTTTCTAGACTTGATTTCATTTCATTGGCCTGTAATTCTGTCCCTCTACCAATGCAAACTGTCTTAATTACTACAGCATTATCACAGTTCTCTTATTATTTTTTTTATTGTAGTCAGTTTACAATGTTGTGTCAACTTCTGGCGTACAGCATAATGTTTTAGTCATACATATACATACATGTATTTGTTTTCATATTCTTTTTCATTATAGATTACTGCAAGATACTGAATATAGTTCCCTGTGGTATACAGTATGAACTTCTTGTTCATTTTATATATTGTAGTGCCTGCAAATCTTGAACTCCCAAATTTATCTCATCTCACACCCTTCCCCCCTTGGTAACTGTAAGTTTATTTTCTATGTCTGAGTCTGTTTCTGTTTTGTAAATAAGTTCTTTGTCTTTTTTTAAGATTCCACATATAAGTGATATCATATAGTATTTTTCTTTCTCTTTCTGGCTTACTTCACTTAGAATGACCATCTTCAGGTCCATCCATGTTGCTGCAAACGGCATTATTTTATTATTTTTTATGACTGAGAAGTATTCTATTGTATAAATACACCACAACTTCTTTATCCAGTCATCTGTCAATGGACATTTAGGTTGTTTCCATGTCTTGGGTATTGTAAATAGTGCTGCTGTGAACATTGGGGTGCATATATCTTTTCAAATTAAAGTTCCCTCTGCATATATGCTATGCCCAGGAGTGGGATTTCTCGATCATATGGTAAGTCTACTTTTAGTCTTTTGAAGAATCTCCATACTAATTTCCATAATGGCTGTACCAAACTACATTCCCACCAGCAGTGTAGGAGGGTTCCCTTTTCTCCACACCCTCTTCAGCATTTATCATTTGTGAACTTTTTTTCATGATGGCCATTCTGACTGATGTGAGGTGATACTTCATTGTAGTTCTGATTTGTATTTCTCTGATAATTAGTGATATTAAGCATTTTTTCATGTGCCTGTTGGTCATTTGTGTCTTCACTGGAGAATTGCTTGTTTAGGTCTTCTGCCCATTTTTGGATGGGGCTGTTTGTTTTCTTATTTTTAAGCTGTATGAGCTATTTATATACTCTGAAGTTAAGCCCTTGTCAGTCACATCATTTGCAAATATTTTCTCCCATTCCATAGGTTGTCTTTTTGCTTTGCTTGTGGTTTCCTTAGCTGTGCAAAAGCTTACAAGTTTCGTTAGGTCTCATTTCTTTATTTTCACTTTCGTTTCTATTGCCTGGGTAGACTGCTCTAGGAGAACATTGCTAAGACTTATGTCAGATAATGTTTTGCCTATATTTTCTTCTAAAAGGCTTATAGTGTCTTGTCTTATGTTTGTCTTTAAGCTACTTTATTTTTGTGTATGCTGTGAGGGTGTATTCTAACTTCATTGATTTACATGCAGCTGTCCAGTCTTCCGAACACCATTTGCTGAAAAGACTGTCTTTACTCCATTGTATATTCTTGTCTCCATTGTCAAAGATTAATTGACCAAAACTTTGTGGGTTTACTTCTGCATTCTCTATTCTGTTCCATTGATCTATGTCTGGTTTTGTACCAATACAGTGCTGTTTTGATTACTGTAGCTCTGTTGTACTGCCTGAAGTCTGGGAGGATTATTCCTCCAGTTTCATTCCTTTTCTTCAGTATTGCTTTGGGAATTCTTGGTCTTTTGTGATTCCACATAAACTTTAGGATTATTTGTTCTACTTCTGTGAAAAATGTCCTGAATAATTTGGTAGGAATTGCATTAAATCTGTAGATTGCTTTGGGTAGTATGGCCATTTTTAACAATATTAATTCTTCTAATCCAAGAACATGGGATATCTTTCCATTTCTTTAAGTCACCTTTAATTTCCTTAATCAATGGTTTGTAGTTCTCCAAGTATGTCTCTCACTTCCTTGGTCAGATTTAATCCTAAGTATTTTATTTTTTTGGATGCAATTTTAAAAGGGATTGTTTCTTTACTTGCCTATTCTGATATTTAATTGTTAGTGCAAAGAAATGCAGCTGATTTCTGTATGTTAATCTTGTGTCCTGCTACCTTGCTGAATTCTTCTATCAGCTCTAGCAATCTTTGTGTGGAGCCTTTAGGGTTTTCTATACATGGTATCATGTCATCTGCATATAGTGACAATTTTACCTCTTCTCTTCTAGTTTGGATCCCTTTTCTTTCTTTTTCTTGTCTAATTGTTATAGTTGGAACTTTCAATACTGTATTGAATAGAAGTGGTGAGTCTGGGCATACTTTTCTTGTTCCAGATTTTAGCAGGAAGGCTTTCAACCTTCCACCATTGAGTGTTATGCTGGCTGCAGGTGTGTTATAAACAGCTTTTATTACATTGAGATATGTTCCCTCTATACCCACTTTGGTTAGTTTTTATCACAAATGAGTGTTTAACTTTATCAAATGCTTTCTCTGCATCTATTGAGATGATCATGTGGTTTTTGTCATTTATGTTGAATCATCTTTGTGTCCCTGTGATGAACTCAACTTGATCATGGTGTATAATCTTTTTTTATGTGTTGTTGGATTCTGTTTGCTAATGTTTTGTTGAGGATTTTTTCATCTATGTTCATCAATGATATTGCTCTGTCTTCTTTTTTGGTAGTTACTTTGGCTTTGGTCAGGGTTATGGTGGCTTCATAGAATGAATTTGGGGGTATTCCCTCTTCAATTTTTTGGAAGAGTTTGAGAAGGATGAGTATGAGCTCTTCTTTGAATGTTTGATAGAACTCCCTAGTGAAGCCATCTGGTCCTGGACTTTTGTTTGCAGGGAGGTTTTTTTATTTCTGATTCTATTTCACTTCTAGTGATCAGTCTATTCCAATTAGTTATTGCTTCTTGATTCAGTTTTGGTGGGCTGTATGTTTCTAGACACTTATCCATTTCTTCTAGTCCAATTTATTGCCATATATTGTTCATAGTATTCTCTTATGATTTTTTGTATTTCTGTGGTATTGGTTGTAATTTCTCCATTTTCATTTCTTATTTTGTGTCCTCTTTTCTTCTTGGTGAGACTGGCCAGAGGTTTGTCAATTTTGTTTATTCTTTAAAAAAAAAAACAAAACAGCTCTTAGTTTTATTGCTTTTTTCCTATTGTCTTGTAGTCTCTATTTTATTTATTTCCTCCTGCTTAGTTCAGGTTTTGTTCGTTGTTCTTTTTCTAATTCTTTTAGGAGGTAGGTTAAGTTGTTTATTTGATTTTGTTCTTGTTTTTAAAGGAAGGCCTGTGTCGCTATGAACTTCCCTCTTAGGACTGCTTTTGCTGGATCCCATAGGTTTTGTGTGGTTGTGTTTTCATTGTTGTTTGTCTGAAAGCAATTTTTTAATATATTCTTTGATTTCATTGTTGACCCATTTGTTTTTAGTAGCATGTTGTTTAGTCTCCATGAAGTCAGTTGTTTTTTTCTCATTTGTTTTTCTGTGGTTGATTTTTAGTATCATGCCATTGTGGTCAGAAAAGATACTTTATCATAGTTCTTGAGTTTTGATAACTGTTAGTGTATATTCTCCAATTTTATGTTTCCTCCTTAAAATTTGGTTTTTGTTTTTTAATCAGTTTATCAATTTTGTCTAAAAAGGATTCTGGTCAGAATTGCATTGAGCCTTAGATAAGTTTAGGGAAAATGACATAATTACAATAATTAGTCTTCCAATTCAAAAACAGTATAGTCCCTTGATTTTTAGGCATTTTATCTTTGGTCTCAGTTCTTTGGCCTCCAGCTGTGCAGTTTTAGAGGTCAAGACATACATTGAGGGGGAGAGCAGCCATGTTTGGGCTCTCTGAAACCTCCAATCATGTCAACCCAGTCCCATATAACCCCCAATCTCTGCTGTTCACTCTGTCCCTCTAGTAGCAGCCAGCCCTTCTGTGTGCAGGTATACTTGGGGGTCTCTAACTTCGTTTCAAACCTAACCAACAAATGCCTGCAAAAGAAGCCCAGGTCCTTAGCTCTCCTCTATAAATCTATCCCCTCATCAGAATCTTATTCTTTTTAGTCTTTGTGGCTGTTGAAATTCTCTGATACCTTTAAATAAATAACTATGTAACTTTTTTAGGTTTTTCTAATTGTTTTGATCTGCATTAAATGCTCCCTCTTACCTGAAAGTGAACCTCTCTCAGGGTCTATGTTCAGTTCAGACCAGCAGCCTGGGTACTAGCAATTGGTGATCACCTTCTGCCAGTTACTGAGATTGGGACAGTTTACATTTGAGTGCCAACTCCTGTTAAGGCCAGGATCCTTCTCTCTCATTTCTGGTTTACCTTTTCTTCTGTCGTGTAGCCCTTTGGAGATCCCACTTCAATGATAGAGGTTTTCTAGGGCTTCTAATTTGGCCAGTGTAGAGTTGAATTTCTGTGCCTCACAACTGCTAATTTATCAAAAATTCTGCTTAGTTTGTAATAGAATTTACAGATGCCTCAGAACCTAGGAGAAAAGCAGCCCCAAATACGGGGTTTTACTTCTTGGCGTTTCTGTCTCTTCCTGGTTCTTGGCCCTGTAATTTTTCTTGTCTCAAAGGAATTGTTCTTACACATTTTTCCCTCAGCATTTCTGGTTCTCCCAACGAGAAAATCTGATCACATTACTTATGACTCTTTAACAAAATGCAAAATCATAGAAACATGCATTAATGAGGTATTTTCACCATGAGGAAGGTATCAATTTTTGGACTTGGCAGAATAAAGTAGAGTGGTTTGGTTTGGTTTGGCAGCATTTCATTTTGTTTGTGCTGCTGTTTTAGTTTGTATGCTCTCGGCTACAGTGCCAAAGATCTGCTCTGTAAGTTCAAGCATTTGGAATGAGTTTTACATTTGAAAAAAATGGTAGCAAGAACACATTAAAACGTAAGGGCCCACCCCTGTCTTAATTTTTGAGGTCCCATTTAGAGCCTTCATTTGACTGGTCTACCAATTTAAAAAGAAATTGAATATTTTAGCCTTGTACATGCTTTGCATCTACAAAACTGCTTATAAAAATTTATAAAGTGTGCTCTTTAGGATCACAGAAGTACCCTCTCTTGCTGTCAGCAATACCTCAATTCAGATGATACAGTTCTACGTTTTACTGTTGAACATGAATGAACTATATGAATGTACACATACAGAACCCCCAAAATCCGTAATTTAAGCATTTATAATCCCACATTATTTCTGGGCATCATTATACCCTTGTCCACAGTGTTTGCATTCCTCACAACCAGTACATCAGGTTAAGCTCCTGTAGTGCATATGCTCAGTGGATTAGCACATGCTTTCAAGAATTACACATGCACCCCTGTATTAGTCATCTGTTGAGGTAAGTGGTCAATATACCACAAGAATTAGATGATAAATGTGTGTTGTTTTAAGCTGCTAGGTTTCTGGGTCAAGAATCCAGGCGTGACTTTGCTGGGTCCTCTGCTTAAGGATCTCTTATGGGCTGAAACCCCTGGATCAACTGGGATGTAGTCATTTCACAGCTTAACTGGGGAAAGATCCACTTCCAAATTCACATGACTGTTGGCAGTATTCGGTTCTCTACAAGCTGTTGGACTGGGGGCCTCAGTTTCTGAAAGGTGGTTGGCCAGAGGGAACACTCAGTTCCTTGCACGTGGATCTTTCCAAGGTGCCAACTTGCTTCATGAAACCATGTATGCTGAGGAGGCAACAGAGTCTGCTATTGAGATGGACTGCCACTCTTCTGTAACCCCTAGTCATAAAGTGACATCTCATCCCTTATACTGTATTCTGTTGGTTAGAATCTAGTTACTACGTCTAGCCCACACTCAGGAAAATGGGACTGCACAAGGGATGGAATGTAGAAAAGCAAACATATGGAGGGAAAAATTGACCAAAAATTCATATACAACTGGGACTCATGGTCTGTATGATTAACCACTGTCCTGATCAATCTTCCAGAAGTAGATCTGATTGTATCCCCACCCTGCCTGGTAAACACAGTGCAGATCCTCTTGCCTACACTATCCACAATCAGACCATTTTGCCACTCCTCATGAATTCCATGCTCGAGCCAATGCTGTTAGCTCAATTATAAGGTGCCTGCTCTGCATGTTTGTCATGCTGTTCCCCTTGCCTTAAATAATATATCCTACTTTTGCCATAAAGTAAGGTTTTTAGCCTAGATAAAAGAAAGAGCAGTGGAAGGCACATTATTTTTCTCTTTAAATTTGTAAAGAGACAGCACCAAATAAGCCAATGTACAAAAGACTTAAAGGGCAGGATTTCAGATATAATGGAGACGTTTGGATAGCCACTGAGGCAGGCCAACAGTGAAATAAACTGCCTGAAGAAAGGCAAGTTTTGTATTTTTGAATGTGTTCAAATGAAGGAAACAAATTATCCATTATGGGAATAAGGGTTATCAGTGTTCACTGGGAGTTAAATGAAAAGACTTATGAGGTCCCTTCCAACGCTTAAGATACCATGAATCCATGAATTTATATAGGGTTAAAAAGCAAAACTATCCTCTTTGATATGCAAAGATGAGAAAACAAATGATTTACATAATAAAATTTAAAGATTAAATAGCAAGCATAATTTATTTTAAGCTGTAGGTATTGTTCAAGCTAAGGACCTTCATTTTACAGTATTTTCCCTCTTCCTAATTCATAATAGTCATAAAAAACTATTGAATTACCTAACATTCTGAATTTTAAAATATATGTTTGTGATCAGTGTGTACAAAGGAAAGATTTTCTTTAAGAGGATAGTTAGGGCCATTTAAATAGCCCTTTCCCATCAAGTACATTCCTAAGAATTTCCATAAAAACAACTCAGTCCATATTTTCACAGGATCTTTGGTTATTGTTCATTTTAGGTTTATTGATGGGGCTGACCTTCAGAAACATACTTACCTTGCTTCAGAAAAATTCAGAGATGCAATAGCTGCCCAAACTCTTGTTGCTATTTCTCTGGGTAAGTTGCAGAAAGTGGGCTGTGAATGATGCTATGAATCACTGCATGGGTAGAGACTTCTAAAAGCATACCTGTCAGCTTTTCCAGAGAGACAGGGAGGGAGACAGCCATCCAGGGCACCAGTGATGTCCATTCCTTATTGGAGCACCTGATGAGCAGTCCCTTTTGATGTTATCCAGTAGAAAAGAGCTACTCTGTAGCTAGAAAGTGAGATACTTTTTTAAACAGGAGATGTTTTGGTCATTGCTTGTATTTTACTTTATCTACTATGAGATGAATGGAGGCAGGGGCCTCCCTGATTGGCCCAGTAACCATCACACTCACACAAACAGTGAAATAGATGTTTGTTTAACGAGTCAGTCACTGAGGGAATGAATACAATGACTCACACAGGGCCCAAGTGTATGATGGTCTTAGAACTTTAGATCCTGCTGAGTTGTCTGTTGTCCTGCACTGAGGAACTCATGTCACAGAAACAAGGTGATTGAATGAGGCTGAACACCAGTCTGTACTAACTCCCTGATGAGAAACAATTGGGTGCAGGTCCATCTGGCTAGACAAACTTTCTGTCACCTACCAATTATTCAAGGCAAATAAGTCAGACATTTGGTGTTAAGGCCATAAGATGGAATCCAGTCCTGTAGATGTAGAATTTCCTGTAAGCTAAATGAGAAGGAGTTAACTCAGGCACTGTGGCAGTGGATTTTAGATGAGGGGAAGCAAATGTGTTCTGCTCTTCCTGGAGCCTCAGGTAGATCTGACTCTGGGATGTGGTAAAGGATGAATTGCCTTGGCCATAGGGAAGCAGGTCAGGAGTAGAACAGAAACTAGGCCAATAAGGTTCTGTGATGGGTCTGGACCCACGCAGCTGTTGAAAAGTACTTACTTTTTTACATGCACCTTGTTCTTTCCCACATGTTTGCTAAGATTCCATTACTTTTTGCAGTGTGGACTCTGCCTTGTATTTGAGAAGACATGAACACGTTCTGAGTGGTGCAGTCAACAGCCCAGTGGATACACAGTGTGGAAGGCCAGAGGAAACAAATCCCTGACAAGCTGCTTGGAAATATTCTGAAGACATTTAGAGTAGCTATTTGGTAACAGGTTACCTCATCTGTACAATGGGGCAATAAGACTTGTCCCTGCTTCCCTCCAGGGAAGTTATGAAATGTAAAATAATTCATGACTAATGTGTTTGAACACCTTGGAAGAAATATGATATATAAGCATATGATACCATGATTACCTCCATGGTAAAAAAGTATTAAAATAACAATAATATGTACATTTTCAACACCTGCAGTTGTATATGAAATACATAACCCTTTTTATTGTTTTCTGTCTAATCCACTGCACCTGTGTTAAAAAATGTAGCCCAATGGTCCAATTTGAAAAAAACACATAAAATTTAGACAAGTACTTATTCTTTTAGTCACCCCATTGTGCCTAGGTCTCACAGAACAGATTTTAAATAATATACTACCAAAAAGAGACCACTTCAGTACAAGTCTCAATGGTGTGGGTTAATAAAAATTACTTTTAAAGGCAAACGTCTGGCACCTCATAAATATATATCACCTTTCATCAAGAGTTTTTCAAACTCTCTTCATATATATTACACTTAGAGGCATTAATTCAGCATATTGTACGTTGGTTTTAAAGTAGTCCCAAAGCAGAATTACATATGTAAGATATGTGCTGTAATATCCAGGCCTGTGCAGATCATAAAGAACAAGACATTAGCCACAATGTTAAATCCTTTTGATTTAATGTGCTCTGTTAGCTAACAAGGGTGATTTTTTTAAGCTCAGATACAAGAAAATATTACAGTTAAGCTTAAAGGCAGCTATTTATTCTGACTAATTTTTTTCTTCTCTTGTGACATTTAGCAAATTATTCTAGGCTTACATTTAGCTTGTGTCAAAAAATATGTCTGAAATATTTTACTCTGGTTTATTTCTCCATCTAAAGGAAATTTTAAGAGATGACTTACCTTTACAAAGGCTGACTCTGTAACACCTAACTGGAATTTCTCCTTTTCCGGATGATATTAAAGAATATTCTGTGATGCCCTTTGGCAAATTTTTCTTGTCACTAATGATCTTACTATGAAGTTATTTCATGTACTTCAGTTTGTATTTTTTCCACACAAGAAAATGCCAATTCTTCTTGCTGTGTCTTTAATAATGCTGGAGAAAACACAGCCAGTTTTACTGTTAAAATGATGCATGCATTTATTTCATAAATCTTACCGTTTTGTCAGCAGTAACACTCACTCCTTTAGCTGTTTCTGACAAGTTAACGTTAGATGCATTTTCTCATATTCTTACATGTCTTTCTACCCCTTCAAGAAACGAATACCACACACAAAGTGGACATATTGAAAGGTAAAAGTTGTGCAGGTCTGTGGCCTGATCTGGGACAGACTAAATAGTCATATTTACTGCACTCATCTCATATGCCTGGTATTTTGTCTAAATACTGTGATTTCTCTTCAGATTGTATAAATCTTTCTCACCTTTTTAAAAATGATCATTATTCCTTTATATTACACACACACACATATAAATTGTTTGATTTGGTTTTAAGTCCTGTTGACTTTCAGGCACTATGTTAGGCAGTGAAGATACACTGACAAACAAAACAGACAGCATTTTTTTACCATATAGAACTTGGAGGATGAAAGAAAAGAGAGCAAAGACTAAGCAAACACATAATTAAATAACTTAAAATTGTTTAAGGACTCTGAGGGAAAAACGTAGATGTTTCAGTTATGCCCCCAAATTAAAAGAAAGGACCTTCTTTGGATACAATGGTCAGAGATACTAAGTAATGTTAAGTATGTATGTCATGTTGATTTCCCAGTTAAATGATGAATGGGATACACACATCAAACTTCTTTCTCTAAATCATATTAAAATGACTATCTAAATATACAGAAAAAATCCTGTACTAGGATTAGAAAACAGAAGAATTACACACCCCAGGAAGCTCAAGAAAATTCTCTACATAAGGAGAATCTGCAGAGACAACTGCCTGTCTGCATGCAAATGAACACCTTGCTTGGGGAAGAAGCAAAAAGATCCCAAAAGAGCTCAGAAGCAGCAACATCCAGAAGGACATACTGGGTCCTAAGACAGTAAGACGGCAATAGTGGCCCCATCAGTCTCAGTAAGTGCCCGATCCCTGTCTGCCGTGCTGCCTGGATCCCACAGCACTCGCTCACAGTGTATGCCTTGGAAGTGGCCCTGCTAAATAATGGCTGGCATGATGAACACAAAAGGGTGGTCTCTGACACGGAGGGAAGCTCGCTGCTGCAAAGCCCATCACAGTGGCGCTCTCTCTACAAACCTCTGGTAATGGAGCTCTAAAATGACAGAGTGAAACTACAACAGATGGGAATTTGATTCTTCTCCCTTCATTTCAGCTTAAATGACTCAGGCTCACAACCTCTGACAGTCCCATTTCACACCAGAGCAGAATGATCCACGACAGTTCTCTGTAAGGATAAGCTAGTACAGAAAAACCACTGGGTGTATGAAACTACATGGAAGTTCAAAAGGGAGTAACTCAGAAGAGTGGTCAGAAAGGTTAGGCTTAAAAAAAATGCTTAATCAATGTTTCTTTACAGGATTCAAGGCAATAGTGCACCCATGAGGCAGACAAATGAAGGAAAATATGAACCAGAAGAAACTACACACAGAAGAACAATACAATCAACCAAATTAAAAACCTCAGTGAAACAGACATTAGCAGCTTGAAAAGGCAGAAACTAATGACCAACACAAATTTTTACTATGAACGAGGCAGTCTTCTCGGCACTTTGGATACAGAAACGAAGAGAACAGTGTCCCTCTCTTTATGGAGTTTACATTCCACTGGGGAGAGGCAGCCAGAGACAAAATGAGCAACTAAATATCTGCTCTATTGGAATATGATACATGCAATCAAAATCTTAAAGGAAGGGAATAGGGAGCAAGGATGGTAGTGAGGCTGCAGTTTATAATGCAAGGAAGGCCTCATTGAGAAGATGACACTAGAAAGACTTGATATTGTAGAATAGACAACGTGTGACTTCTGAAGCCAAGTTGTAAAAGACATGGTAGCTTCTGTCTTGATTTCTTAGATCCCTCTCTAGGGACAGCCAGTTGTCGTATCTTGAGGACACTCAACCAGCCTGTACAGGGGCTCTCATGGAGAAGAAATTAAGTTTCCCATCAATATCCAACACCAACTTGCCATTCATGTGAGTATCCCCTTTGGAAGTGGATCTCCTAGGCCCAATAAATATGTAAATACATGGGATGTATGCAGGACCGGCCAACATCTTGCTGTATCCCGTGAGACAAAGTCTCTCAGTCAAGATGCCCCCAAATACTGGACCCAAAGAATCTTTGAGATATAATAAATGTTTAAAGTTTTAAATCACGAAGTTGTGGGATAATTTGCTATGCAGCAGTATAATCAATACATAGGCAGATATCCAGAAAGACAGTAAGGGCCAGTCTTAAATAGGAAAAGAACTCACTTTGCATGTCTGAGGAAGAGTAAGGGTGCCAATGTGGCTGGAGCTGAGTGAGCAAGGAAAAGAATATAAGAACTGGAGTTAAGTGAAGAAGGAGATGTCAGATGGTATAGGACTGAAAAAGACATAGGAGGGATTTTGGTTTTTACATTGAGAAAGATGTGGAGCAGACAGATTTTAAACTCAGAAGTAACATCATCTGATTTAGACGTTCACTCTGGTGAGGCTTAGCATACATCGGGGGGCAGTGAACAAGCCTGGAAGTACAGAGATTAGTTAGGAGGCAGTCGTAGTAATTCAGGCACAGATGATAGTGGCTGGTACCAGACTGGTACCAGTGGGAGTTGTAGAAAGTGAAAAGATTCTGGATATTAAAAAGAAGTCAAGAATTAGATGTAGGGCGAAAACAACCAAAAAAGTACCAATGGTGACGCCTACGTTTTTAGTCTTAACAAGTAGAGTAGTGGAGTTAAATCTGAAAGACATCATAAATGAGTATCTGTAATATATCCTGAGGAAACAAGAAGATGATGTGGAAAAAACAAGTAAAAAGATCAAATCACACGTCTACAAAGAAAAATTTTAGTTCAAAATTAAAACTTTTCCCTGAAAAAGAGATGAAAAGAAAATGAGTAGAAAAAATAATACAGAAGAAACACAAAGAGCTAAATAGATAATCTCTCATAGATAATATGAGAGAGAAGTTACGAGATAAGGAAGACCAAATAATGTTCTCCATGAATCCAAGGCTATAATACCTAGAAAAGTACTTGGAACATGGTAACTCTCAATATTCACGTATTTATTGAATGGATAATAGTGCTAGGGGAAAAAAGTGTTGAGAGTAAGAGATGTGACATCAGCAAAATAGTTGCATCAGAATTTCTAGCTCTTGGCCTCTAAACGAAAACATCAATTTGATTAACTATCCATATTCAAAAATAACTTCACAAGAGCTAAGGATTCAAGGTGAGGGATTCCAGCACTTGGGTGAAGCACAAAAATGAAAAGATGGATTGAGAAAGGTAAGAAACATACATTTACACTACCTCCATCTTCCTTTTTCCCAAACCTGGGCAGCCCAATGTGGAGAAGGACACTCTCCCTTTGGGAAAAGGAGAGTGAAGTGAGCACTTGACTTTACCTTGGACACAGAGCAGGCCCGCCCAACACCAGGCTGACCCCTGTGCCCTGGGTGGCTCCCTGCAGGCCTCCATAAACCCAGGGCCCCTGACTGACCCAGGCACTCCAGGTCCAGTGGCCTCAGTGGCTCCTACAGCCCCAGGCTGCATATATGGCACAAGACTTGCAGTAGACTCCCAAGTATCCAGGCTCCCAGCTCAACTCATTCTTGCCAGATCCTGCAGACCTGGGCAGTTCCCAAGGTCCCAGGTAGCTCCTGTGACACCAGGCTGCCAGTGGACTCTAACAATCCCAGGCTCTCAGCCCACCCCAGTGCCAACTGACTCCTATGGTCCAGAGTGTCTCCTGTGGCCTAAGGCTTGTGGTGGGCTTCTGTGAACCCAGGCTCCTGGCTCACCTCAGTGCCAGCTGGATCCCAGGGCCCCAGACAAATGTGGCACCAGGCTCCAGGTGGGCATCTGTGAACAGAAGCTCCCAGTGAGTTCCAATGCCAAGCCAACTCCCATGGACCCAGAACTTTGACCCATACCAGTTCCAGGCTGGTACCCAGAGACCTACACTCTAGATCTGCTCCCGTTGACTGAGGCTCATAGTGCCAGGCTAGGCCCAGGCAAGCACCCATGATTCCAAGTTACAGGCTAACTCCTGTAGCTCCAGCCTCATCCTACTATGAGGATGGCCTCAATAACCCCAGCCTTCCAAACTGGGCCCCACAAAACCTGGCTGCCAGCTCATCTCAGTACTGGTTGCCCCTGTGGAGTCAATATCCAGATCTACAACTGCAGATCCAGGCACCGGGCTGGTGCCTGTGAACCCAAGTACTAAGCCTGCCCACCTGCTGACCCAGGCAACAGATGTGCCTGCCCAAGGACTCGAGCAGCAAGTCTGCCCGTGGACACCATCAGATGGCCCACCCAGAATCTCTGGACAGACAATGAAGTACTTTGCCTACTGAAGCCAATCTATAAAGACTAATAAAAGAGGTGCCTACTTCCTCAAATGCACAGACATCAATGCAAAGCCACAAGGATCATGAATAATCAAGGAAGCACGACATTACCAAAGGAAACTGATAAAGCTCTAATGACTAATGATAAGGAAATAATTATCTACAAGTTTTCTGAAAAAGTATTACCTTCTTGAAAAAATTCAGTAGACTACAAAAAACACATATAGACAACTAGTGAAATTAGAATAACATTAAATAAACACAATGTGAATTCAACAAAGAAATAGAAACTTTTAAAAAAACGAAAATGTACACAGTGAAGAGTACAATGACTGAAGAATTCAATAGAGAGCTTCAACAGTAGATTTAACTAAGCAGAAGAATTAATAAACTAAAATACAGATCACTTGAAATCATACAGTCAGAGGAGCAAAAAGAAAATTAAAAAGTGAATTATGGGATATCATTAAAAGAAACAATCTATGCATTATTGGAGTCTCAGAAGAACTGAAGAAAGGAGCAGGAAGCTTATTTAAAGAAATAATGGCTAAGAACTTCTCAAAGCTGGGGAGATTTCAGTATTCAAGTTCATGAAGGTAATAGATCACCTCAAAATTTCAACTCAAAATAATCTTTTCCAAGACAAATAATAAAACTGAATAAAATCAAAGAGAAGGTGAGTAATGAAGATGGGTAAACCACTTATTACTCTAGTATGAAAGTTAAAAGGCAAAAATATTTAAAATAACTATAAAATAACAATGTATAAATGGATATATAATATATATAAAGTGAAATCAAAAACAAATACATAAGGAGAGAGGAAAATGTAGAATTAGTATTTTGGAGTTAAGTTATTAACTTAAAATCGATTGTAATGTTTTCTGTGAGCTTCATAGCAATCACAAAGAAAAAACCTATTGTAGATAAACAAAAGAAAATAATTAAGGCATACCACCACACACACACACACACACACACACACAAATCATAAGATCACAAAGGAAGAGAGCAACAGAAGAAAGCCACAAAAAATTATAAAACAGCTATAGAACAGTTAAACAAATGGAAATAATAAGTCCATGCCTATAAAATTACTTTAAATATAAATGGACTAAATTCTCTAATCAAGACATGTAACTGGCTAAATGAATTATAAACCCGTGACCCAACTTTATGTTGTCTACAAGAGACCCATTTTAGCTTTCGGGACATACAGAGACTCAAAGTGAAGTGATAGAAAACAATATTCCATCCAAATGGAGCCCAAAAGGGAGCAGGTTGCTATACTTTTATTGGACAAAACAGACATTAAGTCAGAAACTTTAATAAGAGACAGATAAAGTCATTATACAATGATAAAGGGGTCAGTTCATCAAGAGGATATAACAGTTATATATGCACCCAATATCAGACACCTAAATATATTAAGCAAATACTAACAGATGCAAAGGGGGAAACAAATAATACAATAATAGTAGGGGACTTCAGTACCCCACTTAAATAATGGGAAGATCATCCAGACAGAAAATCAGTAGGTAAAGTTTGGACTTGTTATACCTTAGACCAAATGTACCTGACAGACATATATAGATGATTCACCCAACAGCAGCAGAATACATATTGTTCTCAAGTGCACCTGAAGCTATCCCAGGATAGACACAAAACAAGTGTCCTACAAGCAAACATAAGATTGAAATCATACCAAGTATCTTTTCCAACCACAGTGGTGTAAACTAAAGATCAATAGAAGGAAAACAGAAAAGTTAACAAATGTGTAGAAATTAAATAGCTACTCCTGAACAACCAAAGGGTCAAAGAAGAGCTCAAAGGGAAATCAAAAACACCTTGAAACAATCACAAATGAAAATGCAAAATACCAAAACTTAATGAAATGCAGCAAAGGCAACACTTTTATGATAAAAACTCTCAACAAAGTGGGTATAGAGACAACATACCTCAAGATAATAAAGGCCATATACAACAAAAACACAGCTAACATCACATTCAATGCTAAAACCTTTCCTACTAAAATCAGGAACAAGACAAGGATGCTTACACTCACCACTACTATTCAACATAGTACTATAAGTCCTAGCCAGAGCAACTGGGTAAGAAAAAAATAAAGGCATCCTAGTTAAAGAAGAGGAAGTAAAAGTGTCTGTTTGACAGATGATACGATTTTATATATAGAAAGCCCTAAAGATGCCACCAAAACACTGCTGGAACCACTAAGGGAATTCAGAAAAGTTACAGCATATGAAAATCAACATAAGAAATCAGTTGTGTTTCTATGCACTAATAACAAATATCTGAAAAAGAAATAGAAAAAAGAATCCCATTTATAACAGAATCACAAATAATAAAATACTTAGAAATAAATTTAACCAAGGAGGTTGTAGTGTAAGTGCCTGACAGTTGGAGTATTTTGTGTTTTGTTTTTATAATGTAAGTGCCTAACTTAAGCTTTGATTGCTAAGGTATTCACTTCGGAGACAACTACCTAGACTAAACACATTAGCAGCCACATGACCAGATAAAGAGCCAGGCTTTCCCCTCCTTCAGTCTACCCATACCCCACCTCCTCTCCACCAAAGTTTGTTTTAGAGACCTTTGGTTGACTTAGATAACTATTTGCTGCTTGTTTTTATCTTCCTGCACTTTAATTCCTGATCTTATGTTTTAAATTCACCAATAAAGCATCAACCCATGAAACGCTAGGCTCCCCCACTACTGACCGCAATAAAAGCAGAGCCCCAGGCCTGAGTGTTCTCTCTGTCTCAATCTCTCTCCTTCCCCTTCTCTCTTTCATCTGAGGCCTCACTGTATGGTCCCGTCATGTACCCTTTAAGACCCGTGAGTAATAAATCTTGTTGTTTCAAAGTTTCTTGATATGAATTGTTGAGAGCATCTTGAAATCATAATAAGATTATGATGATGATAAAGGCTGGTCCAGACACAACATTGGTTCCAAAAAGGATGGTGTCTATGGGGAGCTTGCCTTGGGCTCAGGTGAGAAACCCCCGGCATCTGTAGCCAAGAGCAACATTATCAATAGCCTGAGATCAGCAGAAAACAGAGGTAAAAACAAAAATCTTTACACTGAAAATTACAGTATCTTGATCAAAGAAATTGAAGAACCCACATGTAAGTGGAAAGATATCCCATGTTTTATGAATTGGGAGAACTCATTAACATGTCCATATCCAAAGCCATCTACAGATTCAATGTAATTCCTATCAAGATTCCAATGGCATTTCTTACAGAAGAGGAAAAACAATCCTAAAATTTGGATGATTTTTTTTTGGATAGACACCAAAAGTAATCAAAACAGTATGGTACTGGCATAAAAACAACACAGAAACCAACAGAACAGAATCAAGAGCCCAGAAATAAACCCAAGCACATACAGTGAATGAGTATTTGATAAGGGAGGCGAGAATACTCAATGGGGAAAGCACAGTCTCGTCAATAAATGGTGTTAAGAAAACTGGGTTTTCACATTCAAAAGGGTAAAATTCAACTCACATTTTATACCACGTGTAAAAATTAACAGGAATGGGTTAACAAGTTAAATGTAAGACCCCAAACTATAAAACTATTAGAAGAAAAGAGAGGAAAAGCTCTTGACATTAGTCCTGGCAATGACTTTTTGGATACGACACCAAAGTGCAGAAACAAAAGCAAAAATAAACAAGTGGTGCTACATCAAACTATACAGTTTTTACATAGCAGAAGAAACCATCAACGAAAAGAGAAGGCAATCTGTGGACTGGGAAAAAAATATTTGCAAACCATCTGTGATAAAGGGTTAATACAACTCAATAGCTTATACAACTCCATAGCTTAAAAAAATCCAAATAAAAATTAAGAGAATTTGAATAGACATTATTTTTTCAAAGAAGACATGTAAGTGGCCAACAAGTACATGAAAAGATGCTCAACATCACTAATCATCAAGGAAATGTAAATCAAATAAAAAAATCAAAACCATAATGATATACCTCACATCTGTTAACATGGCTTTTATCAAAAAGACAAGAAACAAGTATTCCTGAAGATGTGGAGAAAAGGAACATTTGTTCATTGTCTATGGGTATGAAAATTGGTGCAATCACTACGGAAAACGGAATGCAGTTTCCTCAAAATAGTAAAACTAGAACTACTATACGATTCAGCAATTCCACATCTGAGTATTTATCCAAAGGAAAGAAAAATCACTATTCGCACCCTCATGTCATTTGCAGTGTTATTTACAATGGCCAAGACACGGAAACAACCTAAGGGCTCGTAACTTGATGAATAAATAAAGAAAATGTGGTGTACATATGCAGTGGAATATTATTTAGCCATAAGAAAGAAGAAAACCCTTCCTTTTGGGACAACATGGTTGGACCTTGAGGGCATTAGCTAAGTGAAGTCAGTCAGGCAAAAAAATGACAAATACTGTGTGTTCTCACTTATACGTGAAATCTAACAAAGCTGAATTCATAGAAAAAGAGTAGAACAGTGGTTGCCAGAAGTAGGAGCTGGGGCAATGAGGAGATGTTGGTCAAAGGGTACCAACTTCCAGCTATGAGATAAGTAAGTTCTGGGTATCTAATGTAAGATGGTGACTATAGTTAACAATACTGTATTACATACTTGAAAGTTGTTAAGAAGGTAGATTTTGAATGTTACCACCACAAAAAAAATTAGTAATAATGTGAAGGGATGTAGGTGTTAACTAACCTTACAGAGATACTCATTTTACAATACACACATGTGTCAAATCACACTGAACATCTTAGACTTACATATGTTATGTTCAATAATATCTCGATAAAGCTAGGGGAAAAAAGAATGAGAGAGTTTTTTTAAAGTTATGCCTGAGAATTTCCACAACAAAATCTTCAAATTAACAAAATACAAGGAAAAGTGTACTGTAAAAATAAATTCACATCCAAAGATTTGCTTAAAAATTCCAAAGAGTAAAAGCAAGAGACTGACTGCATGTGAAAAACAACTGAGAGCAGAAATTTTTATCAACAACAATAAAGGCTGAAGCTGTATCTTCAAAATGCTGAACTTAGCAGATTCTGTACCTAGATAAACTTGCTTAAGACCAAACGAGAAATAAAGACATCTTGAGAGAGACAGAAGGAGCTTACCTTCTACAAGTCCTTATGGGAAATATCACTAAAGGATATACAGTTGACCCTCAAATAGCACAGGTTTGAACTGTGTGGGTCCACTTTAACTCAGATTTTTTCAATAGCAGATATTACAGTACTACACCATCTGCGGTTGGTTGGACCTGCGGATTTGAAACTGTAGATGTGGAGGAACCACGTGTATGCAGTAGCTCTGTACATGGAGGGCCTATTGTAAGTTATACTTGGATTTTCAACTGTGTGGAGGGTCAGCGGCCCTAACCCTTCCATTGTTCAAGGGTCAACTGTTTATCTAAAAGAAGTAAAGCAAACTAAAAGGAAGGTGGGGGAAGGTAGGTTAAAGTCATTGGGAAGAAAACAATCTTACAAAAACATTGACTTAAACAAATAATAACAATAACAATACCAACAATGACAAAATAATAATGGTTATTTATGAGAAGACATAAAAGAATGATTAAAGGGGATTATCAAAGTGAAAAGTATTCTAAGATCCTAAGATCCTGCCAAAGATCAGTCTCAAATACGTAAAGCAACGATAAAAAAATTTTTTTTTATTGAAAATAAGTTGAATGAAAAACAGGAAGAGTAAAAACAGATCAAGTGGGTCAGAGCATCTTAAAATTCTACCCTAAGGGCCATTAATAACAGAAGACAATTCAGCATTCTTACTTCAGTAAATATCCACATTTGTTTAAATGTAAAGGTAGTAATTCCACTTCAGAAAAAATTATTTTAGTAAAATTCATAGTGTTTTGTGTTTATGTTGTTGTGGCTTTACCTAATCCATGCACATCTCTATAAGCCTCTGAATCGTGTTTACTGCAAAGTTTCCTTCACAGAGCTCACAGTATAGTTTTACAGTTGCATTACTTCAAACTGTCAAATATATTATTTTCAGGAGAGCAGATTTAACCTTAATACTCAGACCTAACAAACTAACACACAACACATGTGCATAAACTATGGTACAATCACCCTTTTGAGTTTGTCCAAAATACTAGGACATTTTTCAGAAGTTTATTGAAAGATTATACTTCATAATCAACTTATATATATATATACAGAAAAAAAAGGGTGGTTCCAAATAGGAATTTTATTAATAAAATTTTTAATAAATTAAGAGAAAAAAACAAATTATCATCTGCAAAAATAACAAAAAGATAACCCAAATTTGTCATCTTTAGAAAATTAAACATAGAGTACTTTCTTACCATGTACAGGACAAGAAAGTCTTTGCTCTCCACCTATCATGCAAAACTATTTGAAAGGTCTTCTCGGTGTGATAAATAATAGAAATAATTTGTAGAGGAAAATATCCAGAATATGCCATTATCTACCTTAAAAATGCAAAGAAAAATTCAACTTAAAAACATTCAAAAATGTTTAAATGATATGATAGGTATGAAATATAAATAAAAGGAAATAAAAAGTTTCCTTGGATACCTGATAGCATCTAATACGTCAGTCACTATAGCAACCAAGGTCTAAAATATATAGGAATTAACTGCATAAGAAATGTTTATGAAAAGTATCACAATCTTCACTAAGGAACACAAATATTTTAAAAGGTAAATAAAAGGAGAGACACACCAGATTTCTGGATGAAAGATGAGATGTTATAAAGATACCCATTTCTAAAAATCATCTGTAAATACAATAAAAAATCTAATCAGTATCCCAAAAGGAAGTATTTCAAACTCGACAAAAATGAATCTAAGCTGTATCTGAAAATACAGATGGCACTGTCCTTATGCCCTCTCCCCAGAGAAGTCCATGCCTGAGAGAAGCATTTGGACTGTATTTTACATGTCCCTGAAAAAGGTATTACATGTATAGACAGACAGAAAATCTGCATGTTACCGTTGTTAGGTTACCTGCGTATGTTGACAGATGATAGTATTCCATGCTAATTTACTGCAATGCTACTAAGTAGGACATTGTGTCTCAGAATTTAATGTACACTAAATACACTTGGTACTTAGAATTGCAAATAAATTGTTGTCCAAGCTTCAACAGCTAACATTTTCTTTCATAAATGAGAGGTAAAATAAACACTGATATTCATTGAGCACTTATAATTTTCTAAGAACTTTACATACATTTTCTCAATCTCTTTATGCCACAAGATAAATGTATCAATAGTTCCACAAGAAAATTAAAGCTCACTGTACTTCAACGGCAGTTTTTCAACTACTTATTGGTGAACTCATTCAATCCCAGGACTTCCAGCTTTAAATGTAGGCATCTTCATTTTTGCTGTTATTTTTATCTCTTTAATCATCTTGAATATTCTTACTTCAAATGTTATTGTTTCTACTTAGGTCATTCTTCTCTTCATTGTATCTGTCAATTCTCATGTTACCTTATTTGCTGTGCATTAGCCATTTTTGTTTAGTGGAAATTCCATTTATTTATTTTATGTATTAGTTTCAATAGGAGGCCCTCAAGTTGTGGAAATGTCACTTCAGAGATGTTCTGGGCTTGTTATTCAGGGGACTTACGGACTTCAGTGACCCTGGACCAACTTTTACCTGGAGTTTTTGCCGTGTGGTTCTCAGCCATGCAGGGTATGTGCTTGTCTCTTCGCACCGACATGTGCGTATGCCTGGAATTCCAGTTTCCCCTCAGTGGCACTGTCCCTCTAGAGACAGATATAAGACACCCCCCTACTTTTTCTCAGGAAGAGAGGGTGGAGTGAGGAGTGCTGAGCCTTCTGCAGGTTATTGTCCTGTGCAGCCCTGAGGGCATGCTGCCCGCCCCTGCATATCTTCATAAGCTTCAGAGCCCACTTCCCCAGCCCCTACAGAACCTTCTAGAACCCCAGCTCCTCAGGGTGTCAGCCCTGACCTACCTATTGCTCTGGCACTGGTCTTATAACTGACTTCAAGCAGATGAGGATTCAGTTTTCATTTTTTTTAGTTTAGATATTTAACTTTTTAAATCTGGCCTTCCGTGTATTTTCTGTTTTCTTACCTCTTCCTTATTTACTGATTTCTTCTATCTTCTCCTCTTTCCCTGAGGTGCCTCTTCCTCTACTTCAACATCAGCCAGCCCCATTCACCATCGTTTTTTCCATTTTTCACGTAACTTACTATCTATTGGCCATGAATTTTGTGCGGTTGTCTCTTGTTATACAACGATAAAAGTCACAGCTGGAATATTACGCTATTTTTTGTGTGCTTCATTGGTTAGCTCAGAACACTACAAGAAATTACAACCAAAATGGGGCTTTAGGGATCAAATTATGATGAAAAATTAATTAAGTTAATTAACTGCAACTTGGAGTCTGAGTGTACAGAACTCTTTCAGGTAATTAGCATGCCTACAGGCTAGGGGCTCTACTATTTAGGGTGTAACAAAGTGTGAAGTTTAAACTGAAATCAGGTAATTTATGGAAAAACTCTCAACTACAAGTTCTAACTTAATATCAAGCATTTCATTTTTAAAGGTAAGACCTGTTAAATCTGTCAAGACAGCTTTAGAATGAGGATATCCTATAAATGTTAATTCTAATGTAGAAAGATAGGTAAAAATTACAGAAAAATATTTTGATTGATTAAGGATACAGTTGCTCTATCATTTGGGGGTCACCTTTGAGCAGGATCTCAGTTTGTACAGTAGAAAGGATATTAGCTCACACTTACTGTGTACCTACCACATGCCAGGGACTATTCTAAGTGATTTACCTTTAATCACTCATCTCCTAAAATGACTCTTAAGAGGAAGGTCATATTATTTCATTCTGCATACAAGAAACCAAGGCCCAGACAAGTTAAGTAACTTCTTCAAGGTCAAATCAATATTGAATTTTGGAGTTGGGATTTGAAATTAGGCAAATTGGCTTCATTCTGGGCTTTGAAGAAACATTATACTTTCAAGAACTATACTTGAACACTAAAGCAACCACACTGTAACAACCATGGTGTCCTCAGATAGTTAATATTAATCAAAACCTATCAATGTATTATTTCACTTAAGTATATATTAATATTTTTATTATTTTATAAATATCTACAATCTACATGAAGAGATAAAAGTATAGTTAAAAAAAAAAAGGTATTCCTTAGTATGTTGTTGTCATTATGGGTTGATGTCCCAGCTGAATATAAGTATTTCAGAAATACCATAAGAAGAGAAGCAGAGATCATTAGGATAAAGAGAAATTAGAGGAAAGACTCACCCTAGAGCCATCTTTACCTGGCTTTGGTCCAAGAATTCATTATAACTATCTATTAAGATAAAGATAAATAGAGAGACGGGAAAGAAAACAATAACCACATTATAAAGGAAACTATTTTGACAATCTCTATTCTCAGATACTAAAATAAAAATAAAAGGCTTAAATATTTCCTATGAACATGTTGTAATTTGTGTATTTTATAATTATTGTACTGTATTCTCTTGATTACAAAAGCAATATATGCTAATTATAGAAAGTTTAAAAAGCACAGAAAAACAAAAAGAAAGTCAAGAAAAAGAGAGGAAAAGAAGGAAGGGGAAATGGAGGGAAGGAGGGAGGAATGAGAAAGGGAGAGAAGGGGGGGGGAAGGGAAAGAAAGAGAGAGAAAGAAAAACAAAAAAAACAAAAAAAAAAAAGGAAAGGAAAGGAAAAATCACCCATAGTTCAGCTTCCCAGAGGTGGTCTCTCTCAATATCATGGCATACATTCTTTCTAATGTATACTATGTATCTCATTAAAAAAGAGTACCGTACACAATGGGATGTATGTACTCATTTGTAGTCTCTTTTTTTTCAGTTATCAATGCATCATGAAGAAAACATGTCCTGTATCATTAATTTTTTTGATTTTTCATTTTGAAATTCTAGATTTACAAAAAAAATTTTTTAATTAATACAAAAATGCTGTATCTTTCACCCATCTTCTCTAAATGTCAACATTGTTACATAACATAGTAAAATTATCAAAACCAGGAAATTAAAATTGATACAATAGTAGTCACATCTAGAGACCTCACTGAAATGTTATCAATTATCCCACTCATGTCCTTTTTCTGGTTAAGGATCCAGTCAGGGACACATATTGCATTTAAATGTCATGTTCCTTTAAACTGCTTTAATCAGAGATTATTCCTCATTTTTATCTTCTGTGATCTCGAATCTTTTGAAGAATACTGGTCAGTTATAAAAGTCTCTTGTTTTAAGGTTGTCTGACGGTTCAGATGATGCATTTTGGGGAAGTATATCACAGAAGAGGTGTCCTTCTCAGTGCACCGCACCA
This sequence comes from Camelus dromedarius, assembly GCF_036321535.1. Taxonomy (NCBI): domain Eukaryota; kingdom Metazoa; phylum Chordata; class Mammalia; order Artiodactyla; family Camelidae; genus Camelus; species Camelus dromedarius. The sequence continues at coordinate 56,567,865 of NC_087441.1, forward strand.
GGAAGCTCACAAATTATTGACACCGTTACTGGTAGCACTGACTTTGCTCACTGAGGTGAGATTGGCTAGGTCTTTCCACTAAAAAGCTACCATTTCCCCCTTTGTTTTTAATAATTATCTTATGGGAAGATACTTTCACCCACTAATTTAAGTATCCATTGATAATTCTTGCCTTAAACAGTGATAACTGCCGTCTTTACCAAATTGCAGTTTTCTTTTTCCATCATTTCTTCTACAATTATTAATTCGAGTTCTACTATAAAGAAGGACTGTCTCTTCTCTCTCATTTGTTACTTAAATACACTCACACACTCAGTACGGAATCATACTGATATTTGGGTATTTGTTTTCTTCTATGTTTTGTACTCCATTACTACTGTTACCTTTTCCTTGCTCTAATTGTATCAGATTTGGCCATTGGAACATGTCCCAATCATTTTTTGAGCACTTCCTTACTTTCTAACACCACAAGATGTTCTTGTCTTATCATGTACTTTCCCTGTGCTGGAATGTGCTATTCCTCCAAGGAGTCCTGCTTCCATTTGTGTGAAGTAGCATTAAGAAGCCAAGACCCAGGCCCTGGATATGCTGATTTCTACTTGGTTTTCATTGCTTCCAGACCCTTTCAGTAGACAGAGCTAGAAAATACAAGTATGTTTACATGCCAATACACACACATTTATATTTATTTCTCTCTATATATGTATCTATTTATTTGTCTATATTAAAATTATGAATTTATGTTGGCATTTCTAATTCCACTCTAATAACTTTAGCCTTTCTTTTTCTTCCCTTATAACTCCTTTCCTCCAGAATAAGAAGCCTGACACTTATTCCATAATATTCACTTATTTGCTCACTCAAAACTACACATAAAGTGGTTTCCCAATTACTAACCCATTTTCTTACTGAAATATGCCAGTCATGTAAAGTTGTTTTTGTCTGTTTTTAGATTATATAAGTCAAAATATTGTTTTGCAAGTTACCTACATTAGTTTTTTCTCCATCCCTTCAGTATAGTTATGTTATTCATTTGTAATACTATTAACCTCATTTTTATTCTTTGTATTGGACCTTTTAGGCTTTCTCCTCAAATCTGGGTTATTTTTAATTAATTAGTTAATTAATTTTAAAAATAATTTTGGGTATATTAACTCAGAAGGACCGACACTTGGCTTAAAGCTGTGTTGTTGCCATTCTGAAATTTTAAATTTTTGAACCACGAGCCCATTTTTTTTTTGCACATGGCCACCCAAATTACGTAGTGGGTCCTGTGTCTTAATGAAGGTATCAATATACTCTTAGTGCTAGCTTCCATGTCCACCTGCTACATTACCTCAAAATAATTCACACCTTCCACCATCGCTTACTTCTCATTCACTTCTCCATTTCCAAGGAAAGTTCATTGCTGAGTTATTAATTCCATGATCTCCTAGTTCCTAAGAAAGTAATTCATTTATTGTTTACTTCATTATGTTAAAAAACTATCACTACTTAACTCATCAAGCTAAAATTATGTTATTTTATATCAGATATCTCAAGAATGCTTTTATTTTCTCTCTACTCATATTCCTAGGTACTTCATTCTTTTTTTGTTAAATGGGATTGCGTTCCTAATTTTTCTTTTTGATAGTTTGCTGTTAATATATAGAAATAAAATAGATTTCTGTATATTCATTTTGTATACTGCAACTATACTAAATTCATTTACTTGTTTTAATGCTTTTTTAATAGCATCTTGACAATTTTCTATGTATCTTCTCACGTCCTTTGTAAAACTGACAGTTTACTTCTTCCTTCCAATTTAGATTTCTTTTCTTTCTTTCTCTTGTCTGATTGCTGTGGATATGACTTCCAATAATGCTGAGTAAGAGTGCTGAGAGTGGGCATCCTTGATTTGTTCCTGATCTTGGAGTGATAATTTTCAGTTTTTTATCATTAAAGGTGATGTTAGCTGTGAGTCTGTCATATATGGCCTTTTTTATGTTGAGGTATGTTTCCTCTATATCCACTTTGTTGAAAATTTTTATCATAAGTTGATGTGAGTTTTATCAAATCTTTTTTTCTGTATCTACTGAGATGACCATATGATTTTTATCCTTTGCTTTGTTAATGTTGTATATCAGGTTGATTGATTTGTAGATATTGAACCATTCTCACATCCTGGGAATAAATCCCACTTGACTATGATGTATTGTCCTTTTAACGTTGATTCAGTTTGCTAATATTTTGTTGTTATTTTTCTTTCAGGGTGAGCCTGCATTTTGCCAAAGTATTATCTTTTTAAACTTAATCCCTTGTGATAATTGAGCAAGAAATGTCAAGGAATTGTTATTATGGTGAACATGAGCACAGGAACTATAAAAGGGCTGAGAGTTCAAAATAACAGAAAGAATGAGGATTCGGGTTAACCTTAGAGAAAGGGAGAAGATGACCCAGAAAAATATTTTCATTGTTAATAGAATTTGAATAAGCATATTTGAATTCTAACACTAACTAGGGACAAAAATACCCAATCATTCATCCCTTATTAAACATCACCTGTTCACTACACATTTGACAGTGATCAAATCATGTCTCTGAGTCTGAGTTTGCCCATCAGTGCATTAATGACACAATTTCTAAGATTCTTTTCTGTTCTTCAGATCTATTGTTTTTCAACTACTGCTCCCACCACCATCACCACCACCTCCAACTACATAAATTAAAACTGCAAGACTGCCTTAGTGAGAATGTACAAAGATCATTAAACACAGCCGCTGCTGTCAATGGGCCTTAATCTATAGTAGTGAAATACAGCTAATTCAGGGATTCTATATAACAATAATACATAAATTTAAAAATTTATTTTAACCTAACATATATATATGTGATCACTCATTCACCAACCTTTTCAGGTAAGAACTTTTAAAAAATATAGGTCTAGTGATTGGACCATAATATGTATAATTCCTAAACTTAGTTTCTTCGAAGTAGAATGAGAACTTAAAAGTTTTCTGAAGATCTCTGGGTACAAAATCATTCTAGATTTTCTTCTTTTTTAAATCTGTTATTACAGCTGTACTTATACATGGTCTTATTTGTATGTAAACTTAAGGGCATTTTTCTTTGGTGACTACATACTGAGTCTTTCCAAAGCATGTGACTTTGAGTTTTCAGAGTCCAACTCTTGTCACACTTATATTTGTCACTTTTGTAATATGTAATTATACATATTATGATTTTATTTATAACTGTTATATGCACACTTGAGAACAAATTCAACTGTTTCTTGTTAAGCATGTGAGGAGCGGAAGTATGCAGGTATGCTAGAGAGAGGCCCACAAGGAATGAATATTCACTGTGCCTTGGACAACGGTCAGTGTTACTTGCAGAGGGACCGTGAGTGCCTGTCAGTCCAGCCGTTATGCTCAGTGGAGACTGGGTAAGAGAACTGCTACTCTATTTGGGGACATTGCATAAGTATATAAATAAGTGTGTAAAATATGATAGAAATCACTACAGAACAATGTAGTGACTGTATAAATATATATAATCCAGTGTCTAACAAATAAATGGACAGCACACTGTAAATAATGAGTCCAGAAAGAACTTTTTAAGGTAACGAGTGGTATGAGGTAACAGGTTTTTCCATTCCTAAATATTGCCTTCCATGTGGCAGTAAATAAAATCAGCGGAACACTCCTGCCCTCTCTCTGCCTCTTTAGTCCTCCCATCCCAGAGGAATGCAATGCCTTTTCTCACTGGAAAATTTGAGCTTAACATTTCCCTTCTTCTCTCTTGGGAGTGGCCTGCCTGTCTGGAGTGGGGCTGCTCTCCCACAACTGGGCTCTGCCCCGGAGTAGAGGGAACTTCCTCCAGCCCAGAGCTGCCTGTGGTTTGTGAGTTGATGTTAAGATGCACACTTGCCTACAGACATAAGCCACATATTCTTCAACCCAGACTTTGTCAATAATAAAGGTGATATTTTTGCTTATGATTAACTATTTTTTCATTTTTCATTTCACTTTTCTATTTTGTTCAAAATAGAATAGTTAAGGTTCAGAACTTAAGTGGAGAAGAGAGTTCTAGGCAAGTGGTTGGGTCCTTCAAAGAATCCAGCAAGGAGATCAAAGAAGGCTCCATGGAAGACGTGGAACCTCAGGTAGAGACTGAGTGAAACGAAGAGTCCCTAGTCCTCACCTGTTTCATCAAAATTACCTTTAAAGGGTCTGTCGTTTCCTGGTCCTTGCTGATACCTCGTTTCCACTCTACTACCAGGATCATCTTTCTTAAAAATATGCCTATGATTTAATATCTCGATTCCTTCCTTAGCATAACATTCAAGCCTTGTATTAGGCTGAGCATTTATCCTGTTTTGTTTAGGAAATGCCCAGTTTGTATCTGTTGTTTTGGCTGCATTATTTATAGCACCTCTTTTTACTCTCAAAAGTGTTCTAGTTTCAAAAAGTTTTACTGTCACGTTATTTATGAGCTACCTGCCGCCTCTCAGTCTCTTCTCCTGCTACCTTCTGCCCTGCGCTTTCACCTCTACCCAACATAATCCACTCTGCAGTTCGAAATAATGCATGCACACTGCCCCCTCTGGCCCTTTGTCAAAGCCGCTCCTTTTATACCTTTTATATGGAATGCCTTTCCTTCCTCCCTCATTTGGTAAAATCCTACTTATTCTTCATGGCCCAGATCCAAGGTCACTGCTTCTGTTAAGTCTTCCTTGACCCGTCTCTGCTCATCTGAACTCACACTTAGTCTGTATCTGCCACTGGAAGGAAATGTACTTTGAAGCACTAATGTACCAGTATAATTTGATCAATGTATACAATTTAAATTTTGCTAAAACAGAATATACACAATGTTAAACAGTGAACAACTGAACTGAGGGTCCTTCATTATGGTCCAGAGCTGGGCACAAGATGCACTATGGAAGAGTTAAGCAGAGTTTAATGTTAAGCAGGTGACAGAGTACAACTCAGGCTGAGTGTGATGTGTGAGAACTCTCCCTGGTGAACCTGTAACAGCGCTTGTGTGGATGGGCAGTGAACAGTCCAGCCCAACAGTGGCCCGTGCTAGAGAACAGTGGACTCTTTTATAGACACTGAGAGACATTGTTACGCTTTGTTGTGACTGCACTGTAATTACTGCTACCCTGTTTAGTGTTCTTTTGAGTCTTTTAATTACTTCAAGCGTACTGTCAAAAATTCTAGTACTCACAACTGTGCTGTGATGACAAAAAAAAAAAATGGAGAGCTACTGGTATAGTTACTAAGAACATAGATTTTTTTGAATAAAGAGGGCCTGGGGACATATTCTGCCACCCTAAGTGTGACTTTAGACAGATTATTTAAAATCGCTAACCTAACTTACTTAATAAAAGAGGGACAAAAACACCTGTGCTGTAAGGGTGGTTGTGTCAGTTACATAAAACCATGCTTGTAAAGGGCATACAGAGTGAGCACTCAGTGAACATTAGGCACCCCTGCCCAGACAATGTTTGTGTGCTCTAGTAAACTGTAGAGTAATACCATGGGAACTCGTCAGCTGATGCAGCTTTATGTCTGTGGGGAAAAGTGTGCAGAAGAAAACTAGGATATCTGGAATATAATTCTCCTCTAAACAGCTCTGCAGCCAAAACTAAGCCACCAGTCCCAGTTCTCATACGTGACTCAAGTGGGCTGGTGACTGGGGGACTGACACAGAAGCCAGGACCTCCTGGTGATGGACTTAGTCGGCGGTAGTTTTCAGACTTGAATACTTTACAGCATCTCTCTCTCTCTTTCTCTCTTGCTCCTGTCTCTCTCCCATCCTGCTCCTGACTTTCTCTCTCCCTGTCTTTTTTCTTTTAAGAATCCCAAGTGTTTACCCAGCAAGATTCTTTTTGCAACTACTTTCTTAACAAAGGCTCCTGTATCTTGACTCACAGTTGGATAGAAAATAATTTCCTGTCTTCTCCCCTCACTTGATTCCTAAACCAAGCACACAACATGTTAAAGGTTTTATTACAATGTTATTATTACCAGTGATAGCAACAAGAATAAAGGACCTTATTTCTAATGCCCTCCCCCTCCTTACATACTTATGAAAAATGAATATCAAGAATGATAACCCTCCATGAGGGCTAATGGCAGGTTTGGGTAGACAAGCAACAGAAATATGCCCCACCCGTTTTTGAGAGGAAAGTCATTCTGAGATTATCTGAGCATTTCTTCTCTGCTAGGGCTGAGAGTCAGTGCCTGGGAGGCTCTCTGGATAAAGTGCAGAGGAGAGGGAGGCATGGAGAGACAACAGCTATATTTACTAGACTTAGTAGCAGAAGGTTAATGGAAGATCACCTTTAGAGAGTTAGTTCTGTTTCATCTGTCCCATTGTTCTCGCCCAGATCAATGTTAATCCTGCCTCACAAGTTGTTCTTGAGTTTTCTCATGATAATATTTTCAACATGGTAGAGTTTTTGTAAGAATTAAACATGATAGTAAATGTAAAACACTAAAACAATGCATTGCTCATGAAAAAACTCAATGGTGTTAGTCATTATTATTACTATTTTGATTTTTTACTGGCCTTACCCTAGAGTGATACTAAGGTAGAATGAAATACTGGATGGAGTGTGCAATGCATGTGAGATGGGATGAAGGGAAGGCAATGTTTCCTGTTTGCAGATGAATGAAGAAAACAAAAAATACAAAAACACTGTACTTAGAAAGCAGAGGTCCCATATCTATGAACACAGGGATATATATGTTCAGTGTTTGTTGGACTCCAGCCTGGGAGTCAAAAATACATGGGCTGTAATGTGGTAAGGAAGCAAAAAGAATCATTGCACCAGGGTGGAAGTAGAATCAGAATGAGAGGGGAAGCAAGGTGGTGCAGAACACCAGGCCCAGTGAAAGCTTCATGGAGGACACCCCTGGAAATGGGCACAGATAATTAGGCCAGGTCCCAGCCAGGCTCCTAAGGTGGACGGGTGTAGGAGAAATGATTCTTCTCCAAAAGGAACATGGTGGCAAAGCAGTAACATCAGTGCAAAGCAAAGACCGTCAACTTAACAGAAGAGATTCAGGTCATCCCAGGAGACATCAGAAAACTGAAGGAGATCATGAGCAAAAAAGTGTTCAGAGTTCAGTCCATGGGAAATGAATTAAGTTAAAATAAGAGAGAAGTACAAGCTCAGTCAAAAGAGGCTAAGACATCAATATTCTTTAGGAACCAATGTGATATGAGCTCATAAAAGAATGGGTTCAAGTAATTAGCCTAATCTCCCCAGGGAGAGTTTTGAGACAGACCTTTGTCCCCCAATCAGGCGGTGAAATGTTTCCAAGAACATCCTATGAGTAAATTAATTAACTGGCCCTTTATCTCCTAAGAAAATGAGCAGGGCATCCTGGGGTAAATAAATACGGAGACCTAGATATACCTGAACACTGCTCTGAGAATAGTGCTGTTGTATTTACTCTACTACTTCCTTTAAAGAACACTTAATTAGAGATATTGTTTTCTTAAAATTGTTCTTTCATAGCTCCTTTAAAGGAAAAGTAGAGAACTATTTAAGAGTGGATGATAATACCCTAGAGAGGAGTAAAAATAAATCAGCACACTTGAATGCCCATTTGACCCACTTGATTGGGGCAAAGATAGTACAGCTCCTCTCACATGCTCAAGCATTTACATTCATGAAAACCCACTTACAGCAACACTTGTCTGAGTATAAAAGCTGAATAAGTGTTGACTGTATCTAAAACAGAGTACAGTTACATTGTAACAACATACTTTAATTCTCATATAGAGTGCTGTTTGATAGAGTGAGTTTCTAGTACATTGGCAGAACTAAGGATGGAGATATTTTTGAAGCCAAGAAGACTTCTGCATCTTTTCAAATACCACTGGAAACCTGTATGTGGCTAGGACCAGAGTGCAACACAGGCAGTTTTTATAGAAGTTTCTGGGAGTTGCAAAGGACACAACAAAGAAGTAATATACAAATATATATAAACATTGTTGGCCACGTTCCTTGGGGAAGGTAAGTCAAATCACTGTTTTGGAGAAAACAGTCTGAAATTGTGAGGAGGTCTTCAGAAAGTCACTCAAGATCTGTCCCAGGATCATGTGAGCTCTCAAAATTTTGTAATTTGGGGGCTAGAGGATATATTAAAATTTTTACTAGCTAAAATGAGGGTAAAGAAAGCAGGGGGCAGAACTGCACATGTTTATGTAGAAATTAAATATATATGCAATTGTGGTAACAATATATTTGGAAGAACTTTAAACCTGGGGGAAGTCTAGGAAATGAAGTTCATGGTTACCTGAGAATAAGGGGCTGGCTTTTTTACTCATCACTGTAATGCAGCTGTCAATATCTTTTCAAATAACCCTAAGTTCTCTGAACTCTTCTGGATTTAACTCAGATTTCTAATGCCATTTTAACATTTTACACAGTGGTTTAATAATACAGAGTCTTCAGCTCAAAGAAATTAGGAACAGATGGTGAGAATGGACTCATTCCCATTCCTGATGTGCACTTTATTATACTCCTTTCAAAGAGTGACTTAAAGCACATTCCAAAAATGTACAGTAGGTGTGTGGATTGTGTCTCTTGAGAAATGACTATTTTGTGCAGCAGTCCTTTTAACTATTGCTATTCCTAGCTCTGTATCAGCATGTAATGGGGCAGCCTTAGAGAGAAAGCAAAGCAGATTAGTAACTGGTGTTACAAAGGCCCAACACTACAATTACTTTATAACCTATGAATGAATTTTAATATGTGAGTCTCTTTTTAAAACAAAAATGCTATTCCCTAATATTTAAAACTGACTTTTCACAATACTCAGTATCAACCATAATAGGATATTAATTTATTTCATCTTATTATTTATTTTTGAGGAATAATTGATATATAACATTATATTAGTTTTAGGGGTATAGCATAATGATTCGATATTTGTATATACTGCAAAATGACCCCAACCGTAAGTAGGATATTTTTTAAATTCCTATTTCATAAATTAATTATGAAATAGTAAGATAAAAATAACACCAGCAATAGCTACTAGTAAGTGAGTGGTTGTTATTTGCCAGCTTTATTTTAAGTGCTGTACATTTAAAAATCTCATTTATTGTTCAGGAGTAACCTGATTTTAGGAAATACATTTCTAGTTATAAGTCTATCCTTAATTCATAGATGAGAAAATTGAGCTGCAAGGAAATTAAGTATTTTATCTTTCTAAGGTTTATAAATAACAGTCTGTTAGGTGGCAATTAATAGTAACACTTGTTCACTAGTAGAATTGAAAATATCTAAATGTACACATTTAAATGAACTCAGTTGATTTTTTTAATGTACTTACTACTAGATTACAGTACAGTCTGCTGTCTACCAGAAACACAGAGAGCAATGAGTAAGTTTACCCAAAGTGTACCACTGGCTCAGTGTACTCCCACCATATCCCAATCATGCCACTAAAACGATGATTAAAATTTGATATTTTATGTCATAGCTATTTTACTAGGATTATAAACAAAGTACAGAGGTTGGGAGAGGCTGATGCACCTTTATAGTGGTAATGTCTTGCCATAAGCACTTGACTTGGGGGTGAGGGAGGCCAGATACTGTAAAACATTACTGAACAGAAACCTCAGTTATGTATGGTCAGGAGACCAGCAGGGGGAGCTCTCACACCCTGTGACAACAGCAGAGCCAGACAGAAAGAAGAAATCCTCCTCTTTCCTGGCAAGAGCTGTCACTGCAAAGCCTTTGTTTTGTTTTACTGCAGCCCTCCCAACTTCCTTTTCCCCTCTAAAAAAGCATTCTCCTTTCTTTGCCATGCAGGGACTCACGTGGCTTGCCATGATTGCAGACCCCCAACTGCAATTCCCTACCAATCCTCAATAAACTCTTCTTTGCTTGAGGAATATCTGGCACTTTATTTGTTTTAGGTCAATAATATATATGAAAAAAACAAGCATCCAGATCTGATTCTATAATGAAATTCCCCACAAACTACTAAAGTGAGCCGTTCAGAGTATACTTTGTTGTTCTGAGGTCACACATCCTTAGAGAGATTTTCAAAATAACATATTGTCTTTGAACAGTAAAACCTTTTCTTCACGTGACTTCCAAAAGATCACACTTGCTTGAAAAATTACAAGATGAATAATGACAAGGGATCCTGTCTTCATTTTACCAAGTGACTAAGGTTTGCCTTGTACTTCCTGTGGAATTACAATTTAGGAAGACTGCACTGATTCAGGCTCAGAATTAGTTCTTGCCAATTCTGCGTACTGTTGGAAGCAGTGTTTCTCAAACATTAGTGTACACCAGAATATACTGGAAGTTTGTTAAAATTCAGTTTACTGGGGTTTCTGCCCCCAGAGTTTTGGATTCAGTAACCTTGGATGGGGCTGGAGAATCTGCATCTCTGTCACATTTCCAGGTGATGCTGGTACTGCCAGGTGGGGGATCACACTTAAAGAAGACAGATCAGCCTATGCTACACGAGTCCTGAAACCAAGCATAGATCATTTTGATTTGTATTTGACTTTTAATGTCTCTGCTTATTTTTTCTTAACTCTAATTGAGATTATTAAATGCTGTATAGTTGGTTGTTATGTTTAAACCTTATAGCTCCCTTTTTTCAAGGATGATTGCCCTATACATTTTTCTCTTCTGGGCATTTTGGATCCTAAATCAAAAATAGAAAATGTAAAATTTTGTGAAGGGACACATTCACATATGTAAATCTTCCTTCCTACATTACTACCAATTTTGGGTGGTGGTTTTGCTCAAATGAAAGGATTTTTTAAAATCAAGAGAATGATAATATGCTTAAAGTTGATCTTCTTTCTAAATAGATAATATTACTAAGAATTATCATCTGTAGCTGTCCAGAGTATATACAAACCATATAAAATTACTGAGGCATTGTGCTAGATTAATTAGTTCCATTATTTTCTCTTTTATAAAATAGTTATGTCTTTAACAGCCTTAGAATATTGAAAATAAAATTTTGCATAGCACAAATCCCATCAGGTTTTGAGGAAAAAAATTTTGGTGCTACTTAGATATGCCATCCCTTTTCAAGGAAGATTACCCTATAAACCTAATCTTGCAATTAAAATTATTGATGTAACTGTATAAAAAGGAAACACATTAAAAGCCAATAAATTATTTTCCTTAACTTACTAAATTTTAATTTACAGCCCCACACATCTGTGGCTTAATGTGGAAATCATCTTACAAATGTTTACATGTTAATTTTAATGTAACCAGTGAGATATTCTCTTTACCTGGTAACTCTAAACACAATTGTCATTAACGAACAGAATTTTTTAAAATGTTTACAGACTTAACAAAGAAAAGCCTAACATCTGTTTGCAAAGTACTTTTGTAGTCACTAAGAGTAAAACTATATTACTATTAGGAGACATAAAAGAAGACCAGAGGAGTTGTATTTTCTCAGCTTATTTGTACTGTGAAACACAGTTAAACAAATAGTGTCTCCCTTTTACCACTCAGAACCCCAGCCAGTGATACAGCTGAGGCTGAAGCTGCTTGAAAGGGGGACGGGGAACTGGCTGGATGACACTGCTTAGTGGAAAGCCAAAGTGCTGCTGCTCTACCACAAACACTTCACAAGGCAAGGAACTTTAGAGAGGGAAGACAGCAGAAACTATGAGAAACACAGCCTGTTCTTTCATGGATTGCCAGAAACTCCTTCATCAACCGTATTTACTGGGCAAGTAAATCTGCTGCAAAAATATGTATATATAATATATATATCTCCATCTACTTTATCTATCTATCTATCTATCTATCTATCTATCTATCTATCTATTTATATTTAAAAGAATTTCCTAAGAATTTTCCTAAATTTACTTTAAGGAAAGGGAGCCTAAGCAAAAGGTTTAATAGTATTTTATTAACAGTGAAAGACTCAAGGAAAAAAAAATAAACTAAGGGGAAAAGCTCAGAAAACTTTCATTGTGCATGCCTGCAATTAGACGTTTTGCTTTTCACGGCTTGTTCTTTTGGGTTTCCTCATAAACATAAAGAAAGTACAGTAGGAAGAAAGTGAAACATATCGTACTAACAATATGTTAATGTGCATGTTAAATTATTTTAAAACTGCTTTACCAGTAGTGTTTGTCATTTCAACAATGGAAGATAGACTTGTGAACTACATTACATAAAATTAAGAAGAAAAAATGAGCATCAAGTTTTTTTTTTAATTGCAACAAGTTTGATATTAAGTTTACATACTATCCATCCATATAAAACTTTTTTTTAATTAAACAGAGTGAACAGGTTTTAATCTGCTACTGGTTTAGAGGAGCAGAATAAGTTTAAACTTCAGATTCCAAGTAAAAATGTCAGAATGATCCATGCTATTCTGGGTTAGTTTTAAAATAAACACAACACCAGTAGAAAGAGCTCCCTTCTTCTGAAGCACCACCCCTTCCCTTCCTCACTGCCTCCCAACAGGGCAGCATGAAAAGCTCTGGCAGCAAATACGCAGTTAACCTAAACAGGACACACGATAACTCTCTGCTAAAGAAGGGTGCTCTGTTCCTTTGACAGGGACAACTACAACAGCGCTGAATTACATTTAGGTAACTGTTTTTGGTAACCGGATTTTATGAAATTTAATAAATATTATGTTGCTTCCAAATGATTTTGGATCACTTTACAACATCCCTAAATCGAACATTATCCTAAATGCAGATGTATATTGACCCAGAACATAACTCACTTAAGGATAGAAACCAAATTAGAGTAATGGAGTCAGACGAAATGAAGCGGGAATTATTAGTAGCACCACCTAATCTCATGCTGTAACTCCAGTCACCACCCATCATGAAGAATATCATAGTAAGAGGAATGTGCTGTATAACCATAAGTAGAAGACCATCACCAGCATCAACTACATAGACTTTGGAACAAAATTAAACACATAAATTTGAATATGAGTATGACTGATCTTTTCCAAATTTATTGCATTTTAGAAACACTACTACTTGCATTGTCACATTATATCCATTAGCCTCTGGTTCAACCAAACCCTAAGACCCTCCCCCTAGGTGAATGAACAGTATCATTTACCAGATGAATGCAAAGTATAAACCAGCAGATCTGCCCTCTCCCTTTCTGAACCGATCCTTCTTTAGAACAGTGATGAATAACATGCTTAGACTTCAGAGTCTTTCCCTGTATGGCATCAGGCAAAGCACAAAAGCAGTATCTACTAAGAATACAGACTCATTTTAAGGATAATTTCTAATACTGCTTTGGCCATCTATATAATTATATAGTATATAGTATTTTAGTAAAAATGATTTAACCTCAAAGAATATACATTCTAATTCTACTATGTTAAATGCATGATGAAATATTTTAATGATATGAAAAACTACTACAAAATTAGTCCAAGAACTCAGCACCTAGATTTAACAGATTCAGTTTTCTGTATTTACTTTAGATATCATCCCTTTCCTTTCTTCCTTCCTTCTTTCCCACCTTCTTTTCTTCCTCCAGATTAGTACTGAAGATAGATATTAAATGTATCACTGATAAATTAAAACTATGATTTGGGCTGCGAAGAAGCCCATTATAACATTTTTTTCTATCTAATGATTAAGCAAATAAACTCAGAGATTAAAAATAAATCTTGTAAGTATGTAGTCCAACTTCCCCATTTTCACCCAGCTCTCAGTTCCCTTTTACTTGTCAAAAATACCAGAGAAATTCTTTTTTAAATTGAAATATATTTGACATATAACATTGTGCAAATTTAAGGTGTATAACATGTTAATTTGATACTTTCATATACTGCAATATGATTGCCACTGTAGGGATAATTAGCGCCTCTGTCACATTACATGATGATCCTTTCCTTTCAGTGGTTGAGATCATTAAGTTCTAGCCTCTTAACAGTTTGATGATTATAATACAATATTGTTATCTGTATTCACTATATTGGGCACTAGATCTCTAGGGCTTGTTTATTACTTGTTGCAAGTCTGTACCTTAAAACATCTGTCCTATTCCCCCACCCTCATCCCCTGGTAACAACCATTTTATTTTCTGTTTTTACAAGTCTGGCTTTTTTAGATTCCACATAGAAGTGCTATTATACAGTACTTTTCTTTCTATGTCTGACTTATTTCACTTAGCATAATATGCTCAAGGTCCACCATGTTGTCACAAATGGCATGGTGTCCTTCTTTCTCACGACTGAATCATACCACAGAACAAACCCTTAAACAGGTGGAGGAGGAAACAAATGCCTCCTAAGGTCATTTTCAACATTGCATTCTATAATTCAAACTTAAATGTTCATAAGTTCGCTCTATTTTTAATGAAAAGAAGCTATACCTGTTATAATGTTATACAACTGCATTGAAACACACAGCTGGAGACCATGCACGGAAGCTTGAAAATGTTCATGTATGGACACCAGGGCACTGTTCTGTTCTGTGGCTTTTTTTCCTTACCACAATCTTTCCTGCATATTGCAGGTTCTCAATAAATATTCACTGTATTGATAAAGAAAATAATATAACTGTATATTGATTCTGTCTACTTTTTACTTAGTGGCCCATCTTCCACACGTTATCCCTTAAATACTCAATGAATGCCTTGTATAAGTGATACTAGTGGGCCCCCCAAAGATCTGTCCACTTCCTAATCCTGGGAACCTTTGAATGTGACCTGATTTAAAAAGTGGTCTTTGCAGATAAATTTTTTGTAAATTTTAATTTATAATTAAGGATCAAGGAAAGATCATCTGGATTGTCCAAGTGGACCCTAAATCCCGTGACAAGAGTCTTTATAAGAAACACACAGAAGACACATACAGAGATGAGAAGGCAGTCATGTAAAGGCAGAGGCAGAGCTAAGAGCTATGCAGCCACAAGCCAAAGAATATGTGAAATTACCAGAAGCTGGAAGAGGCAAGAAAGCCTTGAATCTCCCTGAGAGCCTTCTGGAGGAATGTGGCACCTTGATTTTGGACTTTTAGCCTCTAGACCTGGAAATTAATAAATTTCTGTTGTTTCAAGTCACCCAATTTGTGGCAATCTCAGAAAATGATATAAAACAGTGACCAAGCAGCAAGTTCAAGGTTGGAAAGATTTGGATTCTAATCCTGCTTTCATTTTTTATTGGTTCTGTGACCTTGAACAAGTGACACAGACTGGTGAACATCAGCTTCCTCTAAGAGAGGAGTAACCGCACCTAATCTATGCTATCCTCAAGTGTCAATGAAATAAAGCACAGAAACAGTAAAAAACCTACACAAATAGGAGCGTCTTAGTGTGTCTTACGATCTCCTCTCAAAGATAAATCTCTGGGACTTTTACCTTTTTTTGCATATGGCGTAAGTTTCAAATCTTTCATCAAACTGGTTACCTTCTTATGGAAGAATAAATTTGACTATTCTACATACTGATTCTCTTTCAAGTGATTAATTGAAAAAAATGATCTCTTCCATTAGAATGAATAATCCATATTCCTGAAAAATATACCTAAATGGCTACTCAATATCTCTATTTGGGTGCCCAACAGACATCTCAAAATTAGTAAGTTCAAGTCAGAAATCTCAGAATACCCTACCCCCAAACTGCTTCTCCTTTCAGATTTCTTCACACATGGTCAATGATTTCTGGAGACCACACTGAGGCAATATAAAGTATAAAAGACAAAATTAATTCATCTTTCATCACCTCTCACATCCAATCCACCAGAAAGGTCTCGTGGCTATACGTCTCTCATATATGCCAAATCTGACCGTTTCCACTGAACAATGACCACCTTGTTCATTATCACCTTCTCTCACCTAAATACCATAACAGTCTCCTAACCCATTTCCCAGTTTCCATCGTAAGTTTTCACATGGCTCATTTTCCATTTTATTTTAGTCAGGCAAACTTTCAAACATGTAAATGAAATCATGCCACTCCCCTGATTAAATCTCTCCAAAGTCTTCCCATTGCAATTAGAATAAAATCTAAACTCATTGTCTTAGCCTACAATATATTGCTTGACTTGGACTCTCCGTACCTATCTAACCATTCATCACTGTCCAAACAGACCTTCCATGCCAAGCTCATTCTCTCACCAGGGCCTTTACATATGCTACTTGAAATGTCTTTGCTCACAAACCTGTCCTAACAATTAAGGTCCCAACTCAAATGGTACCTCCTGAAAAAGATCTCCCTTGGCCATCTCATTTAAAGCAGCTTTCCCTCCCCTCCCACCCCAGATACTCCTGATCTTGTTTTCCAGTTTTATTATTACATATCACCACATGAAAGTGTCTTGTTTAGTTGTTTGGGTATGTGTTTATAACTTGTCTCTCTATTGGAAGGCAGTCCCCATAAGAGGAATTACTTCTTTGGACTTCCTACACTGGTGTCAATTACCAGACACACAGTAAGCACTCAATAAATGCCATTAAATACTTCAAAACAGCAGATGGCAACAATAAAACAACAAAAATATATGAAGAATATGGGAAAATGTGCAAATATTCACCATTATATTTAAGTGTCCTGACTGAAATAGAGAAAATAAAGTGAGATAATTACTTTACAATTCTAAAACAGTGGAAGAAATGTCTGTATTTTGAAGTCTTAAATTTTAAGAGTTTATTTATTTATTTATTTATTGTTAACAGGGGGTGCTGAGGATTGCACCCAAGACCTTGTGGGTACTACACATGTGCTCTACCAGTGAGCCATACTCACCCCTGAAATATTTATTTAATATCCTTATTTTCCTTTCTAAAATCCTCTTTGCTGCATGCTGAAAAATAGTACAGAATCTAATTAGTAATAATAAAGATATAAGATTAAGCAATAATAATGCAATTATTATGATTTGGTTTATAAAAGGATATAAGCAAAATAACATCCCCTAATAAAATTTCAACTCACATAAACATTTAAAGATCCAAACAACCATGCAGTAGGCTGATTCATATGAACGGTATTGAGTAATTCTAGCATTAATAAATTCACAATAGTGATCGCCTTTAATGAAGGTCATACAATTTCCTACTTCAGGTCAACATATTTGGAAGTTCTATAACTCCAGAAAAAATTATATGAGGGCTTGAAAACTATTCAAGTAAGTTGTGAATAGCAAGGGTACACTTTATTCCTGGAAACTTTACCACGGTAAAATGAACATGATTATGATTTGATTTGTGTAGTCTTGTATCTGTGATTACTCTAAATGTTGCCTATTAATTCTTAGAATCATATTAAATATACTGAAGGAAGATTGGTTAATATCTCTTGAGATTTCCATGAGAAATAAATGTCGTTTTCATTTGGCTAGTCGAGTGGGAAAATATGAATACAAAGTCAATACTAATTTACATAACATACCGTGCTATTTCCAAAAGCTCAAGAATATGCTTTTTTCCAGACAGCAGTAATCCCTTTCAGTTTATAGTCTGCAAATCACATCACGTACATTATTTCATTTGAGCTTCATACTCATGTGAAATAAAAATAACAGAGTTATTATTTCATTTTTACAAATGAGAAAAAAGGAAGACAAAGATCAAAAATCTAACTAACATTTCCAAACTGCATGGCTAGAAAGTGGACAAACCAACAGAAGTTAAGGGTTGAAACTTCTCTCCCAGCACTCTTTTCATCATACCATCCACCCCGTTAATTTCTCGACAGGCAGGGCACGAAGTAGTTAAGGAAGAGTGCTTTGCACTACTGCTAACCAAGGAAGTGTCGTGACATCCAGGTTTCCCTGCAGTAGCAGATCCAATTCTGATTCCAAGCAGGAAGTAGCTCTTAAAAACAAGGCGCTTAAAAATTCCTCTTGTATCACCAAAGAAGAGAACACTAATTCTACGAAGAGAAAGCAGCTGCCAGTAGACACAGAGCTCTCAGAATAGAAGAGCAGAGAACAGCTGGAAACTACTCCCAGACAGCAGTTTTCAGAACACATTAAAGTGAGGCACAGCTTTCTGTAGAAATCAACTGATAAAGATCCAGTACTTAAAGATTATACACTGAGGAAGAACAACAGAAGAAGACTGAGAATACTGCATTAACGACTCTGGAGTTAGGTCAGTCAGATTTGGGTAAGAGAAACTTGAGACAGAAAGATCAGAACCCAGGTTGGACCCGATCACGTTGTTGAATGAATATTATAAGTCTTATGTGAGGGGAGTTAGGAAATATCAGAACCTCTGTTATGTCTATTACAGATCTTACCTGACTATACTGTGAATGGCATAAAGCCTTCCTTCGGCTTATGGGCTTAGTTACTCCAGACAACGTTGCCATCTTAAGTCTCAATGTGAAGAGACTTCTCTGGATATGTTTATATGAAGATACCTAGACAGCACAGTTCCTCTTAGAGTTAACATTCTGAAGCCTCGATTAGATTAAATTAGTCAGTTAACCAACCATATACCTTTCTAAATGATGTTATTTATGTCTTAGGCTGACTGTGTCCCTCCACAAATGGTCATCACTTCTCTCTAAAACAAGATTATACATGAATGTGTCTCTCAGGCTCCCCAAATTGCTTCCTACTCTATTCCTCCCAGACCTAAGTGTGGTGATAATTTACCTGCTAATATACCCTTGATTATTGTAATAGTCTTTGTGGTTACCATTCACCCACACCTTTAAAATTAGTATCTCTATAAATAAATCATTCTAGAATTAATCTATTTCAAGTGTGCCATCTGTTTCCTGTTGGTACTCTAACGGATACAGACCCACATAGTATGAGACTCCTTGTTACCTAGTTCTCACCACAACCATGACAGATAATGAATTTTAGTACTTCCTATTGACAGCAATGAAACTTGGACCTGCAGCGTTTAAACAATTTACCTAATGTCACATCACAGAAGTAAGGACGCACCAAAATCTTAATATAGAATCATCTAAGCCAAAACCTCTGGTATTTCCACTATACTGCATTCACTCTTGAGGGTTTTTTAAGTATGTATTTCCACATATGTATACCTTATTTCTAACAGAGTTTGTTATAAAGTGACAGAATATTTAAATGAAAAAGAGAGTACAGATAACCTATCTTAAAACCTTCATAAACAAATGAGGTAAGAACACTGGGGGAAATAATTTGCTCAAATTCACAAAGGTATTGACTGCCAGCCAAGAATCCCACGCATTCTTTAAATAAAGAGATGTGTGATATTCAATGACCTACTGATGCAGAGAGGTACAGTGACTTGCCAAAGGTGATACACTCAAAGGCTGAGACATGTTTCTTATTCTCAAACATCTGTTATAAGAGTTGTAGGCAGAGTAGGCACTCATAATGCTGCCTAACAGAGAGGAAGTCAATATATTTTTGTTAACTGAACTTATCCATCGGTTGCTTTTGCTGACCATCTTATAGTTTTGATTAGAAATAATGAAAAATTTCTGAAGGTAGTGGTAATCTGGAGAATATATCTGACATTTTGAAATGCAATAATTCTTCTTCTTATCCTCACATAATCACTTTACTATACACCTAAAACTAATACAACACTGTAAATCAACTATATTTCATTAAAAAGATTAATTTAAAAACATGTATGCTAGTGTTCAAACATAAGGTACTCAGTAAGAAAATAAGAAATACATGAGATCTACATGAAATAAACTTACAAACTTCCTGAAAGCCATAAAATATCTGAATATATTAAGAGTAGTGCAATATTTCTGGATCAGAATTAAAGTATATAGATGTCTAATTGTTTCCAAACTACAGTAAACTTATAATACAATTTTAATCAAAACTGTAAAGAGATCTTATCTTAATTTTAAAAATATATAATGTTCATCATGAACAGACAAGCAGAAATCAAACCATTTTGAAGGGAAATTTACATAAAGGAATTAGTTCACATAAAGGGATAAATGATAAAGAAAACATGAAAAACAATGAGGGAAGAATAGATTAATCAACCAATTATCTTGAACAAATGATCAGCTAATTAAAAATATCAGTTAAGATTTTTATCTTTATATTACATGGTAAAATGTAGTACAGATTAATTAAAATTTTAAATATAAACTATCAAGCCATAAAAAACAAAAAATATGGTTGAAACTTTCTACTTTTAAAAGTCATTGGAAGAAATCATGAAGGATACAGTTAATATACTGGCAAAATAAAGACATACAACTGAATGTAAAAAGTATCATACATTATTAAAAAATAAACAAGAAATATCTGCAATAAAGGTTTAATGAATTTAATACATAGAGTTCAGTCAAGCAATTAAGGAAAAATTTGACTATATAAATGAACAAGGGATATGAGAGACAACTCATGAAAAGGAAGTTTATGTAAAAATATATTTTTTAAAGGCTGAATATCAAAAGTAAAGAAAGACATTTTAATTACAATTTTTCAACAAGTGGATTTGCAATGGTTTTTTAAAAGTTAATAGTTTTACACATTTGTGAAGAGAGGAAGTATTATCCATTGATAGAAGTTATGAACATAGTACAGTGTTTGAAAATATATTGATATAGCTAGTCATTTCATTCTTGGTAAGCCATAACAAGGACATAATCTGAAACACAAATATTTTACACATTAAATTCTTCCACACTGCATTAAAGACAGAATTAATTTGCATATGGAATATGATATTAACTATGTTCAATCAGATAGAATAGTAGGAAGTTTTGTAAATTGTAGTTCATGTTAATTGATTTTTTTCTAGGTTTATTGGGATATGATTGATATACAGCACTGTACAAGTTTAAGGTGTACAGCATAATGATTTGACTTACATACGTCATGAAATGATTACCACAATAAGTTTAGTGAACATCTATTGTCTCATATAAATACAAAATTAAAGAAACAGAAAAAAAATTTCCTTGTGATGAGAACTCTTAGGATTTCCTCTCTTAACTACTTCCATAAACAACATAAAGCAGTGTCACTTATATTAATCATGTTGCACATAATATTCCTAGTACTTATTTTTAAACAGAAAAATTGTTTTGATCACTTTCATCTAATTGCCCCTCCCCTAACCCCCATCTCTGCTAACCAGATGTATGTTTGTTTCTCCATTTGTTTGAAATACAGTTGCCTTACAACACTATGTTAGTTCCTGGTACACAACACAGTGTTCACTATTTCTATACGTTACAAAATGATCAATAAGATGTCTAGTTGCCATATGTCACCACACAAAGCTATTATTACATTTCTATTATCTACATTTCCCACTCTATACATTTTCATCCCCCAGACTCATTTATTTGGTAACTTGAAGTTTGTACCTCTTAATATCCATTCACCTATTTCACTCAACAGCCCAGCCCATGCCCCTTTCCTCTGGCCACCACCTGTTTGTTCCCTGTATCTATGATTCTGTTTCTGTTTTATGTTTGTTCATTTGTTTTGTTTTCAGATTCCACATAAAAGTGAAACCATAGGGTTTTTGTCTTTCTCTGATTTATTTCACTTAAGATAATACCCTCTAGGTTCATCTATGTTGTCACAAATAGCAATATTTCATTATTTTGGATAACTGAGTAATAGTCCACCAAATATATATATATATAAATACCTCAACTTTATCTTTTATTCTATTGATGGACATTTAAGTTGCTTCCATATTAAGGCAAATGTAAATAATGCTTCAGTGAATATAGGGGTGCATACATCTCTTAGAATTACTGTTTTTGTTGACTTTGAAAAATCCCCCAGAGTGGAATTGGTGGATCATATAATAGCTCTATTTTTTATTTCTTGAGGAATCTCCATACTATTTTCCAATGCATCACTTTACATTCTCAACAAGAGTACACAAAGTTTCCCTTTTCAATCCTTGCCAACACTTGTTATTTGTTGTCTTTTTGATAACAGCCATTCTAACAGGAGCGAAGTAACATCTCATTGTGGTTTTGATTTGCTAATCATCCCCTGATAATAAATGATATTGAGCATCTTTTCACATGTCTTTTGGCCATCTGTAAGTCTTCTTTGGAAAAAAGGTCTATTCATGTCCTCTGCCCACTGTTCAATAGGGTTGTTTTTCTATTTATGTTTTTTCAGATACTGAGTTGTATGAGTTCTTTATATATTTTTGGATATAAACCCTATATCAAACATGTTATTTTCAAATATCTTCTCCCATTTGGTTGGTTGTCTTTTTGTTTTCTTAATAGCTTCCTTTGCTGAGCAACAGCTTTTTAGTTTGTTTTAGTCCCATTTGTTTATTTTTGCTTTTGTTTCCCTTGCCTGAGGAGACATTACAAAAAATATTTTAAAATATTAGATCAAATTTTAAAAGAATATGGTCTCTGTTTTCTTCTAGGAGTTTTATGGTTTCAGGTCTTACATTTAGGCCTTTAATCAATTTAGGTTTATTTTAATATATGGTTTTAAAACATGATCTAGTTCGATTCTTTTGCATGTAGCTGTCCAATTTTCACAAAAGCATCAAGCGAAGAGGCTGTCTTTTTCCCCATTGTATAATCTTGCTTCCTTTGTCATAGATTAATTGCCCATAGAAGTTTGATTTATTTCTGGCCTCTCGATTCTGTTCCATTGATCTATGTGTCTGTTTTTGTGCCACTATCAAACTGCTTTGGTTACTGTAGCTTTGTAGTATAGTTTAAAATCAGGGAGTGTGATACCTCCAACTTTGTTCTTCATTCTCGAGATTGTTTTGGCTATTCAGGGTCTTTTGTGTTCCTGTACAAATTTTAGATTGCTTCTAGTTCTTTGGAAAATGCCATTGGTATTTTAATAGGGATTTCATTGAGTCTGTAGACTGCCTTGGGTAGCATGGTTATAACAATATTAATTCTTCCAATCTATGAGCATGGTGTATCTTTCCATTTGTTTGTGTCATCTTCAATTTTTTTCATCAATGTCTTGAAGTTTTCCAAGTACAGTCTTTTATCTCCTTAGAGGTAAAAGTTAGATTTATTGCTAGGTATTTTATTCTTTTTGAAGCAATTGCAAGTGGCAATGTTTTCTTAATTTCTCTATCTGATATTCTGTTGTTAACAAACAGAAATGGAACAGGTTTCTGTATATTCATTTTGTATCCTGCCACTTTACTAAATTCATTTATTAGTTTTTTTTGGTGGTGTCTTTAGGATTTTCTACATTTAGTATCAAGTCATCTGCAAGCAGTGACAGTTTTATTTCTTCCTTCCCAATTTGGATTTCTTTCCTTTCTTTTTCCTGTCTGTTTGCTGTGGCTGGAACTTCCAACACTATGTTGAATAAAAGTTGTGGGAATGATCATTATTGTCTTGTTCCTGGTCTTAGAGGAAAAGTTTTAAGCTTTTAACTGTTCAGTATGATGTTGGTTGGAGGAATGTCATATATGGCCTTCATATATGGTCGTTGAATCTTTGTTGAAAGCTTTTTCTGCATCTATTGAGATGACCATTGGGTTTTTATACTTCAATTTGTTAATGTGGTATATTACACTGACTGATTTGTGGATATTGAATCATCCTTGTATACGTGGAATAAATCTTACTTGAACATGGTGTATGATCCTTTTAAAGTATTGCTGAATTCAACTTGCTAACATTTTGTTGAGGATTTTTGCTTCTGTGTTCATTAGTGATATTGGCCTGTAATTTTCTTTTTTGTAGTATTTTTATCTGCTTTTGCTAACAGGGTGATATTGGCGTTGCAAATTGAGTTAGGAAGCATTACTTTCTCTTCAAATTTTTGCAATACTTTGAGAATAAAAGGTGTTAAATCTTCTTTAAATGGTGAAATTCCCCTGTAAAGCTGTCTGGTTCTAGACTTTTGTTTGGAGTTTCTTTTTTTTGTTTAATTTCTAAATCAATTTCATTACATGTAATTGTCTGTTCATATTTTGTGTTTCCTCTTGATTCAGTCTTGAGAGACCGCATGTTTCTAGGTGTTGTTTAAGGCCAGCGTTTACTGATTTTCTGTCTGGTTGATCTGTCCATTGATATAATTGCAGTGTTAAAGTGTTCTACTGTTATTGTTCTACTGTCAGTTTTTCTCTTCATGTTTATTAATTTTTGTTTTATATATTTAGGTGCTTCCATATTAGGTGCATATATATTATAATTATCTTCTTGTTGGATTGCTCTCTTTATTGTTATGTAATGTATCTCCTATTACAGTCTTTGTTTTAAAGACTATTTTGCCTGATGAGTATTGCTACTCCTTTTGTTCCCATTAGCATGCACTGCATGCCACTGCATTCCATTTTTCAATCTCCTCACTTTCAGTCTGTGTTTCTTTGGATCTGAATGAGTCTCCTGTAGGTAGCATATAAAATGGTCTTTTTTTTTCCCCATCCATTCAGCCATTCTATGTCTTTTGACTGGAGCATTTAGCCAATTTACATTTAAAGTAATTACTGATAGATATGTACTTACTGCCATTTTGTTAACTGTTTTGGGGTGGTTTTTGTAGTTCTTTTTCATTTGTTCCTTCTTTTGCTCTCTTTACTTGTGATTAGATGACTAACTTTAGTGTTAGCTTTACATTATTTTCCTTTTTTTGTGTGTATGTATTATAGATTTTTGGTTTGTGATTACCATGAGGTGTACATATATATATATATGTATACACACACATATTATAGTAAATAAATTTATACAAGTACTATTTCTACATGTATAATTTTAAGTTGATGATCTTTTAAGTTTAAATGTGTTCTATCAAGGCTACATTTTTACACCTGCCTCCCACATTTAATGTGTTTGACATCATATATTACATCTTTTTGTTTTGTGTATTTCTTAGCTACTTGTTGTAGATATAGATGATTTTACTTCTGTTTTTTTTAAC
The DNA here is from genome assembly GCF_036321535.1 of Camelus dromedarius. NCBI lineage: Eukaryota > Metazoa > Chordata > Mammalia > Artiodactyla > Camelidae > Camelus > Camelus dromedarius. The sequence continues at coordinate 56,592,670 of NC_087441.1, forward strand.
TTTCCTACTAGCTTTATAAGTGGTTGATCTATTACCTTACTGTACATTTGCCTTTACCCATCAGATTTTTCCTTTCATATTTTTCACATTTCTCGGTGTCTTTTTTTTTTCTTTTCCATTTAACATTTCTTATAAAGCCAGTTTAGTGATATTGAACTCTTGGAGCATTTGCTTGTCTGTAAAACTCAAATATGAATGATAGTCTTGCTGGGTAGAGTATTCTTGGTTGTAGTTTTTTCTTTTCTTTCATCACTTTACATATATTGTGTCACCCCCATCTGCCCTGCAGAATTTCTGCTGAAAAGTCATCTGGTAGACTTATGGGACTTCCCCTGTATGTAGCTAGTTACTTTCCCTTGCTGCTTTGACGAATCTCTGTATTTCTATATGTTTAAGTTTGGCCATTTTAATTACAATATGTCTTGGTGTTTGGGTTGCTCTTATTTGGGAATGTGCTTCCTGGAACTGAACGTCTGTTCCTTTCACAGGTTAGGGAAGTTTTCGTCTATTATTTCTTCAAACATGTTCTCTACTCATTTCTCTCTCTCTTCTCTTTCTGGGATACAAATGTTAGTATGCTTGCTGTTGTACCAGAGGTCTCTTAAACTATCCTGTTTTTTTTAATTCTTTCTTTCTTCTGTTCTGCTTGGGTGATTTCTGCTGTTCTTCTAGTTCACTGATCTGTTCCTCTGTATCATCTAATCTACTGTTGATTTCTTCTAGTATATTTTTTATTTCAGTTATTATATTCTTCAATTCTTCTTGGTTTTTCTTTATATTTTCTAACCCTTTCCTAAACTTCTTGCTAGGTTCATCCATTCTTTCTCAAGTTCATTAGGTATCTTTATCATTACCTTGAACTCTTTATTAGGTAGACTGCTTATCTCAGTTCTTCTGGGGTTTTACCTTTTTTTTTTTTTAACATATTCCTTACCTCATCTTGCCTAGTTTTCTGTGTTTATTTCTATATATTAGGTAGGTCAGTTATATTTCCCAATCTTGGAGAACTGGTCTTATGTAGGAGTCATCATACGGCCCAGCACCATACTCACTTCTGGTTACCAAAAATATATTAATGTTGGTGTGCCCCTTATGTGGGCTAAGCGTACCCTTTGGTTGTGGTGGGACCTACTACTGTGGGCATGCTGATAGGTGAGGCTTGTCCGCAGCCTGTTAAGTTGCAAGGCCCTGACTTGTGTAGAGTCTGCAGGCCTCTCGTGTGTGGTGCCTGGTCCTGGTGTGGCGGGCTTTGTGGCCCCTGGAGTTTTGCAGCTGGTGCTGGCCCTTGGGTGGGTGGGGACAGGTCCTGACATGACTAACTGCAGGCCTGGGGATCCTGGAGATGGTGCCAGCCTGCTGGTTGGCAGTGCCAGGTCTTGGGGCAGCTGGCTCTGGGTGCCCATGGGTCCTGGTGCTGGTTCCAGACAACCAGTATCTGGGGTGGGGGCCTTGGGAATCCTGGAGCTGGTGCTTCCACTACTTGTGGGCAGGACTGGGTCCTTGCTGGTCTGGCTACGTGGTCCAGGAAGTCCTGGGACTGGTACTGACTGGTTGATGGATGAGTAAGCCTTCAATGCTAATGGGCAAGAAGGACTCCAAAATGGTGCTTGTCAGCAATAGTGTCTTTGTGGTAGAATGAACTCCCCCAAATCTCTTCCTCTAATATCTATATCCACAGGGGGAGTCCTAGTTGCCCCCCCCCACCTCTCCAGGGGCTCTCCAAGGTCAACAAATGGGTCTGACCCAGCCTCTTTTCAAATTACTACTTCTGTGCTAAGTCTCAAAGCATGTGAGATTTTGTGGGCATCCTTTAAAAGTGGAGTCTCTGGCTCTCCAGAACTCAAGCCCTGCTGGTCTTCATAGCCAGACGTTCTACGGGCTCAGCTTCCCAGCACAGGATCCCCAGACTGGCCAGCCTGATTTGGGGCTTGGGCCCCTCACTCCTTGGGGAGAATCTCTGCAATTGTTATTATTCTCTCACTTGTGGGTTGCCTACCCAGGTGTATGGATCTTGACTGTATTGTGTTTCTGCCCCTCCTAACCATCTCACATGGTTCTTCTTTATATCTTTAGTTTTGGAAAAATATTTCCTGCTAGTCTTCAGGTCATTTTTATCAGTAGCCACTCTGTAAGTAGTTGTAATTTTCATGTGCCTATAGGAGAAGGTAAGCTCAGGGTATTTCTACTCCACCATCTTGGCCACTCTCTTCTGATAAAAGCATCTTGATTTTCTTCCCACATATTTAAAAACATGGATTTGCACTGAGTGGTCCTGAGAGGGCTGCAGGCAAAGTAGGAGCAGTAAGCTAGCACTCCAATATGTGATGAAAATATCTACAATAATTGGCATTTCCTTAATGAGTACTGATGCTGAGAATAATTTCATGTGCTTATTTGCCATCAGTATATTTCCTATAGTGAAGTGTCTTTTCAAAACTTTTTCACATTTTATTGGATTATTTGCCTTTTTATTATTTAAGTTTGAGTGTATACACACACACACACACACACACACACACACAGTAAGGTACCATTCCACATCTACTAAATTAGCTGTAATTAAAAAGACTGACTATACCAAGTATTGGGAGTTTATGAAGGACTTGGATCTCTCACATACTGCTGCTAAGATGGTACAACCACTTTGAAAAACAGCTTGGCAGTTTCTTAAAATACGTACTATATGATCCAGCCATACTACTCATGGTATTTGCCCAAAAGAAATAAAAGTGCATGTCTGTACAAAGATTTGAATATGAATGTTCACAGAAACTTTATTTGTAATAGCACCAAACTGGAAACAACCTAAATGTCCATCAGCAGACCAACAGATTAACAAATTGTGTTAATTCCATACAATAGAACACTACTCAGCAAAAGATAAGAATTAACTACTTACTGATACACACAACAACGTGGATGTATCTCAAAGTAATATGCTGAAATGAAAGAAACCAGACAAAAGCATATATATTGTATAATCCACGTATATACAATTCTAGAAAATGCAAGATTACTTATAGAGAAAGCAGATGAGTGCCACCTGGAAACTGGGAGGGAGAGCGTAAGTGACATGTGGAGAGGGTAAAAAACTGGAATTGCAAAAGGTTGTAAGATTAGGGAATGAAACTTATCAAAATGTACATTTTGTATATATAAATTTTAGTGTATGTCATTTATACCACAATAAAGCTGGTAAAAATTTATAATGACCATGTGTTACTTTTTGTATTTAAACTATTTTTATTATTTTGTGAGTACATTATTATATGTCCATCTTCTGATCTTGTGGCATTAACTTGGTGGGTAAAGAGTTTCCCTCGAGAGAAAGTTTTATGGAGGGAAGTCCTATGTGGTACTGGTTGGGCAGGGAATGTTACCCAGACCTCTCTCTCTGGCATAGGAAGAAAGACAGAGAAGCAGGAAGAAGGATAGACTGCAGGATAAAGAAAGATGAACATGGGTTAGTGGGAGGAAATGTGTTTGGAAAGGTCCAGGAGCACGTGAAGTCCAAGGTCAGTGGCTGAAGATCTAAGAAATATGCCCAGGCTGGTACCTAACAGGTACAGTCTAGAGAGTCTAATTAGGTTTGGGGGGAGAGCCTAGCGTGTTTCATCGGACTAGGTAAGACAAGTAACACCTCTGTTCTAAGCGAGGTAATGAATGCACTGGTTAAATAAAGACAAGACCTCTCAATGATGCCCCTTCAAAGGAAGAGAAGTCTCCATGTTAGACTAGGAAGAACACCGTTCACATTATGTAAAAATGACTGTTGATGAAGTTGAACTGCAGCTGAAAAGGAAGATATGTGAACACTTTCATTTCCTACTGTGTATATAAAATAATTGCTCTTTGAAAAAGTAAAATCTCAATTTAGTGATAATGCTTAGGGATTAAGATGTTCCTGTTAACTGAATTTTTTATTTATACAATCATTGATGACAATCATAGAATTTCACAGCTGGAAAGGACCCTGGAGATCATTTAGTCCAACCTCATTTTATAGATTAGGTAACAGAGGACCAAGAGGTTAAGTAAATGGCCCAAGGTGGCAATCAATTAGTGACAAAACTGGGATTATAAGAGAAATTTAACTAGAACATGCTTTTGTTTCAATCCTTGCAAATGAAGAATTTTTCACTCCAGAATGTGTTCATGTACTTGAATGTTTTAATATGGAAATACAGGAACTCTGAATCTACAAAGAGGTGTGCCTCCAATTTCTTCTTTTATTAATGTTTAATATTTATTGAATGCCTACTATGTTCTGGGCACTAATTAATTTCTAAGAATAAATAAATAAAATGTAAAAAGAGCTCATAGGCTAAGGAAGTAAGAGAAAGTTAATGCTATGAGAGATGTAAGCACAGGGGCTCTCAACACCAGGGGGGTGTCTGCCAGGCAGAAAAGAGTTGTGACAAGCACCATATTAATATGAACAATACATTAATTAGACACATACACATGTAAAACCATAAAGGAAAACAAGGAAATAATTATCACAAAATTTAGGACAGCAGTTACCTCTAGGACGGAATAAAGGGAGGCCATTACCAGAAGCCCATTCAATTACATTGGTCTTGATCTATTTCTTAAGCTGAAGGGTACATGTGTGCTCACTGTATGATTTTTCTAAATAACAATATACACTTGTCTGTGCACAGGCTATATAACATAAAGGGAAAAAATCCTATAAGCTACTAAGAGCTAAAGAGAAGAATGAGTGAAAACTACAGTCCTTCTCATGGTGAGGGAAGAGAGGCATTCCCACAGGAGCTCAAGGAGTATGAGGCACAAAGAAATGAAGGATTTCAGCTTTTCTGCTGGCCAAGAAGAAACAGATTGAAAATTAAAGAGGACTACATCAGTAAACATAAGTATGTAAACTGTAGAATGTTAAAGTTGTTCTTGAGAATGGTGGCAGGTACTTCTTTCCATCAGACAAAAGAATTTTTTTAAAAGTTAATTGTGAGAAACATTAGGAACAATTAAAGCCATTTCCTGGAGCTTCTGAATGCTCATGGTTCTCTCGGCACAAAGAGTCATGTTCGTTATTTGTCCAGAGTCAGGGCAAGAGGTGGTAAGGGAGGGATAGGGGAGTGGAAGGGAGAGGGATGGGGAAGAATTGTTCTTAGAGTTGGAAAGACATGAAAAAGTATGACAAAGCCTCTAATGAATACAGATATTATCACTAAAGACTATTTGAGGAGTAACAATAAATCTGCAGTTGATTAAATTGGCTAAATTAAGTTGATAAATAGTGACTTTTTTTGCAATGATAAGCAAGCTGACTGCAGAAGTAGAGAGCTCAGGCAGCTTAGAATAACAGAGTGTGCTGTGGAATTGACTGAGGAAGCAAGAAACATAGGGTGTTGGGACATGTCATACATTGGGCTCAGGTATGAGATGTGGAGCGCCCATCAGGCAAACAAAAGAGTGGGAAGGATAAAGCCATTTGGACCTTAATCTAAATCTACCAGAGCAGAACAGGTGTGGAGATTATGCTTAAGATTTAATAGTTAAGATTCACTGTGGGCCTAACTACAAAGTGCAGTTGAAAGGGGAAGGGGTGTAGGAGGTTGTATGAGCCATGTACAAAGAATGTGATAAACTCAATTTGGATTCAGACAAAAGTCAAAAGGGGGTTTGCAAGAGCAGGTGTTAGATCCCAGCAGGAAGGCAGAGCACAGCTATAATCTGGTTGATGGCCCAGGAAATTTAGGAAGAAAAAAAGTCACTATTCAGAAACAGGTCTGGAGGTGGAAAATAAAGGCCCATTTAGCAGGTGGGTGTTAAGAAGCAACACTTTTGTACTTCTGGAAGGAAGTATAAAAGGAGACAGACTAAAAGGAACTGAATTACTGATTAGCCATGTTCTGGGAACTGGGCCCCTAGGGATAAGAGTAACTGTGACTCTGAAGTCTATATCCCAGAGCCTTTGGCTGGAAGAGTCATGAAGGCTAAATATGTCTTTAGATTGATGTCTTCTGCTGTTCAGTAGTTTTTTCATAAGTCAGGTGGTCTCAGACCTGGGGGAAAATGAAGTGGTACTGGATGTGTAGAAGATGTAGTTCCATTTGCAGAATCTGGAACAGTAGAGTCAAGGAAACTCAGGTGGATACTGTCAAAGATAGCATGGTAAAAATGGTTTCAGTAGAAAAGGATTAGCATCAGGTCTAGGATACTGGCAGAATTTGGGCTCAGGAGTCAATGAGACTTCTCTAGGTGTGATTGATTCAGTATGTTGGTGGTCTTCAGGTTTCCTATTCATTCATATGTGTACCCAGACTGTACCAAATGATTTATAGTCACCTGTTTCTTTGTATCAATGGACTTCAAGATCATATTCATCAGAATGTCAGAGCACAGGTTAGTGTTTTCAAAGACCTGTGTTATTCTTAGGAAGCTTGAAGTGTTGCCCAAAACACATGAGCACCAGCGCCATCAAAACTTCTGCAGTAATATGAAGGTGCTATCCACATACACAACACACCTGACTTCACGAAAAAGTCAATCAAGTTCACCCATAGGCCACACTCAACAGAAAAATGACCAGCCAGAATCACCAACTCCAAGACTGTGGAATGTGGTCAATCATTTGGGAAGGGTAAAAAGAGGTGGGGAGGGGGCAGTACAATTTGTGAAAACGATGTGACATGAAAAATGAAATGAATAAGGCTAAATAAATGTAGGAACAAATACTCACATAAAATAGAAAGGTTAAAGGTATATTTTCATTTAGAATTTTTTCCTTGTTAAAATACATACTAAAGTTACTGTAAATATAAAGGATTGAGTCTTTAAAGAGCTATGTGTGGAAACTTCACTATGTGGCTCTTCACTATGGAACTCTTCATTATAGAAGAAGCAAGTCTATTTGGGCATCATCTGGAGAACGAGTGTTCAATAAAACATCCACAGGATCTTAAAATTATTTTACTGAAGGCAGTCTCCAAACAGGAACCTTGAGTAGAGTGTTTTAGCAAAGTTCCAGTACGTATTTGCATTTTAATCCTTTGAAATAAAAACTAGAATAATTTGGTTAGGAATTAAAACATAGTAGCCTAAGAATCTATGATGAGAATGCTAAGAAAATATTTCTATTTTATTTTTCTAAAAATTAATTAGTACTTTATAATTCTATCACAATGAGTAATATATTTAATCTTCACTTTTAAAAATATACACAAAATATGTGAAAATTATCTTAATTGTTAATATCTTCCTTCCTGTTGGTTTTAATTGTTATCCACAGAAGGTTTAAAATTAGGTTTTCTTTGTTGAAAGCACAAAATTTCATGACAGCTTTTCTTAACCTTATTTACCCTGATAAATACTCTAATGTATCTTAATTTGATGTATACTCTTTAATAAATAATTCCACTTAATAAGAAATCTTTTTAAGATGTAAATGCTACTCAACTTCAATATATATAATTTTGAACTACTGTAATAAAAGTACATTTTGCAAAAAAATGCCATGTTCATTTTTTGGTTCACTTTTAAATTAGTCTTGAGTGCACACATATACACACATACACACACACTTACTTAAGGGTGAACAAAAGTTATGGCTATACAATGTAGTAAAAAAAAAAAAACAGAAAAAGTCCTCCTTATTCCCTTTAAATTTTATCTATAGAATAAGCAATCACAGAAATAGAAAAGAATTATGTCTGTCATGTTCCCAACAAAAAACAGATGTCACACTCAAATCAGGATAATTCAGACTATCTGAATATGGGGCTATTTACAGAGATGGGGTGTAAGTGACCCACAAAGTACGTTGCAGCAACATGGACTTAGCGGTAACTGTGGAGCTGCTGCACCCTGACCTGGGAGAAGACAGGGAGCCAAAAGAATAAATACCTGAGTTCATCCTCTTCCCTCCCTCAGATCTTTGGGCTCCCCAAAAACCAGACACAACTAGAAGCCTCTGGACACAAGAGTCCTATGGCTGAAGGTCAAGTTGTTCAGCTTCCTCAAACAGAGAACCGGGTAGAGAAGGGAGAACAGAAAATCTAGAGGAGAGAACCAACAATGTCAAAGCCAGAAATACATAGGCATGGCTACAAAGTCTTCTCCTAAACTAATCTATAAGGTGTTTAAATTATAATAATCAAACAGTATTAGTAATTACAACCAAGAAGTACATGGTTGAATTACTTTTAATTTCTACTACAATTATTGACTGAATTTACAATGTGGACTAACACAGATCTCATTGTTGAATCATAGCTAAAGGAGATACTCTCTGGAGTTTTGTACACACACACACCAATTAATCCATTCAACAGCTAGTTCATCATTTATTCTTTTAATCATTAACATGCACCTTGCTAGGCACTAGGGATTAAAACGGAGATCTCTGCTTTCTAGAAATTCACAGTGTAGTTAAAAAAAAAAAAAGCCAAATTTTGCAAGTAATTAGAAGACAAAGTAAATGAAAAGTGGTTAAAGACCCCAGAACAGGGAAGGCTGCATAAAGCGCTAACTTTTGACCTGAGACTTGAAGAAACAATTACTCTAGACAGGGGAGAAAGCCTGTGCAAAAAGCACACAATTAGAAGGTCTGGTATGTCCAGGAAACCACAAAAAGTTCAGAGTGATGTAGGAACTGTGTGCGTGAGGGTGCATGATATAGATGAGACATGAAAGGTTAGGGCCAAATTATTAAGCCCTTCTTTGTTATAAAAATAGCATAAACTTCATCCTAAGATAATGCTTTTTAAACTTTTTTGCCATAACAATAACACAGAGAGAAGACAGTGAACTTATACACCCTTCAGTCTGTTGGCAAGATCTGCAGCAGTTTCTGCTGCATGAAAAAATATTTTTAATCTTCTACCTTAATGCAAAAATTAATGAGGATTCTGCATTTTACCTTTTGTTTGTAGTAACATAAAAGGGATATTTTGACCCACTTACAAATGAGTAAAATGGATAGAGTAAGCTCAGCCATGGTTAGTTTGGGGCTTCTAAAACTCCCAGGAATAATGTGAGAAAACACCCTCTCCAGGAAATTTGAAAAACAGATTTGAAAACTCCCACGAAGCAGTGGAGAGATAATGGAGGTTTAAATATATATGTTTAATAATATATTAAAATATACCTATAACATATATACTTATATGTATAATATAGTATATATAACTGTTATATAATTATAATTATATATTTATAATATATTAAATATATCTATAATAAATACATAAAAAGATATTTATAAATTATGTATTAAAGAGGTACCAGAAGAGGCAATACTCTCCTGTTAAGGACACATCCTAAAGAAGTTGAAATAGCACAGAGTCATAATATAGACAGTGGTAATACAGAAAAGAGAACAAATTCAAGAAATGTAGGATCCAGGGTCTGCAAACATTGGGAGATAAAGAATGAGACAAGGATAATGTTATTGTCTCTATTTTGCATAGTTGGTCTCAATGGTAATGATATTTTTGAAAATTGCAAACAAAAAGAGTAAAGTTTGTCAATGAATGTGGTGATTACAGCTTGGGAACGTATTGAGTCAGTTTGAAGAGTAACCCATGCAGATAAGTAGAGCTTTCCAGAAGGATGATATGAAATGCAAGTCTAAAGCTCTAAAAATGGCAGCTGAGATTATACATAAAAAATTAGTGGCTCTGAAACCAAACCTCGTCTGTAAAAGTGTTTTGTTTGCCACACACAATGTGAAAATACATTTTTGGAATACCATTTAAAAATTTGGAGACTAATTTCAACTATTCTTGTAATACTAAAAGTTCAAGGAACCCTTAACCAAAATTACCACATGACAAATCTCCCACTTACTAAGTGAAGGCTGCCCCTTTCATCGAGATTGGCAACCTTCTCTAATATTCACTGAGGAGGCATATACACTTACCTCCATCTGCCTCACTCATGTATAGTACCACCTGTGAGACCCTGATGCTATTTACATTTGCAGTCTCTGGTCTGAGTGAAAGCTGAAGCTTTTAGTTAATGAAATCACTTATAGGAGAGGAAAGGAGGGAAACAGAAAGGAGAAAGAAAAGGAGACGAGAAGAGAGACAATGAAGGAAGCAGGGAGAGGGGAAGGAGAATGTTTTCCCTGAGAAATGGTTTAACACTTGAAGAAAGAAGTGCCAGAAAAGGATTCTAAGGATGGTCAAGCAAGTAAGAAAACTAAGACTGTGCTGTCATGAGAGTCAAGGGAGTACAGATTTCCAACAAAGAAATGAGAAATCCCATGGGGGTCAAAAGGTTCAATTCAAAGGAACTTAGAATTGTGGAGATCATTGCTGTTTCAACACAAGTCAGATTGCAGTAATATTTAGGGGAGTGAAAAGTGAAAATAGCCCTCTAGGATTCCTCAACCAACCACTTGTGACCAGGTCCCACTAAACAGCAGCCAGCAGCATTTGTACAAAGCAGGGTCTGGCAACCAACCACACTAGGGGCCAACCAAGCTTACCAGACCACCCACATAGTCAACCCACCACAAAAGAAGGACCCATGCAGCCCTCTTAGAGGGAACACCTAGAGCAGATAGCTTTGGGTGATGAGAGTAGATTGTGCTGCTGGGAAGCATAGGACACCTCCTCCTACAGAGGGTCACATCTCCAAGGTTGAGAAATGTAACTAACCTACCATATTCCTAAAAACCAAATAGCAACTTAGACAAAATGATGTGGCAGAAGAATATGTTCCAGATGAAGGAACAAGATAAAACTTCAGAAGAAGAACTAAGTGACATGGAGACAGGCAATCTACTTGAGAAAGAGTTCAGCATAATGATCATAAAGATGATCAAAGAACTCAGGAGAAGAATGGATGCATAGAGGGTGAAGTTAGAAGTTGTTAACAAAGAATTAGAAAATATAAAGAACAACCAAACAGAGATAAAGAAAACAGTAACTGAAATTAAAAAAAAAAAAAAAAACACTAGAAGGAATCAGTAATAGAATTAGTGATGGAGAGGAACAGATCAGGGAGCTGAAGACAGAGTAGTGGAAATCACTGCCACAGAAGAGAAAAAAAAGAAAAAACAGTGAAGAAAAGTGAGGACAGTCTAAGAAACCTCTGGACAACATCATGCACAATAATATTCCAATTATAGGGATCTCAGAGGGAATAGAGAGAAAGAAGGGGCCTGAGAAAATATTTGAAGAGAAATAATAGCTGAAAACTTCTCTAACCTGGGAAAGGAAACAGTCATTCAAGGCCAAGAAGTGCAGATAGTCCCACACAGGATTAAGGCAAAGAGGAACACACCAAGACATATAGTCACCAAAATGACAAAAATTAAAGTAAAGAGAAAATATTAAAAGCAACAACAACAGAAATGCAACAAATACCATACAAGGAAACTCCCATGTTATCAGCTGATTTTTCAGAAGAAACTCTGCAAGCCAGAAGTGAGGGGGCATAATATAAAGCAATGAAAGGGAAAAAGCTACAACCAAGAATAATCTACCCAGAATGGCTCTCACTCAGTATTGACAGAGAAATCAAAAGCTTTACAGGAAAGCAATAGCTAAAAGAATTCAGCACCTTCAAATAAGCTTTATGACAAACGATAAAGGAACTTCCCTAGGCAGAAAAAAACAAAAAAAAGGCCACAACTAGAAACATTTGTAACATTGTTTTATTTGTACAAAATGGAAAAGCTCACTGGTAAAGGATAAAATACAGTAAAGGTAGGAAATCATCCACACACACACATATACACAGACGTCCAAAACCAGTAGGAAGGTTGAAAGACAAAAGGAGTAAAATCATCTGTATCCATACAAGCAGTTAAGAGATACACAAAACAACTAGACGTAAAATACAATATTAAAAATAGTAATCGTGAGAGGAGGAGAGAACAAATGCAAGGTATTTTAAATGCATTTGAAATTAAGAGATCAGCAACTTAAAACAATCAAGCATATATATAGACTGCTATATAAAGTCTTATGGTAACTGCAAATCAAAAATCCATAATAGATACAAACACAAAAAAAGAAAAAGGAATCCAAACATAAAACTAAATATAGTCATCAAATCACAAGAGACAAGAACAAAAGAAAAAGGAGGAAAAAAGTCCTACAAAAACAAATGCAAAACAATTAACAAAATGCCAATAAAATATACTTATTGATAATTACCTTAAATGTAAATGGACTAAATGCTCCAACCAAAAGACACAGACTGGCTGAATGGATACAAAAACAAAACACGTCTATACACTGCCTACAAGATACTCACTTCAGATCCAGAGACACATACAGAATGAAAGTAAAGGGGTGGGAAAAGGTATTCCATGCAAGTAGAGATCAAAAGAAAGTCAGAGTAGGATTATTTCTATCAGACAAAATAGACTTTAAAATAAAGATTGCTACAAGAAACAGAAAAAGGACACTATATAATGATCATGGGATCAGTCCAAGAAGAAGATATAACAATTGTAAATACACATGCACCCAACATAGGAGCACCTCAATATTTGAGGCAAATTTTAAGAGACATAAAAGGAGAAATTGGCAGTAACACAGTAATAGTTGGGGACTTTAACATCCACTTACATCAATGGACAGATCATCCAGACAGAAATCAATACACACAGGCCTTAAATAACATGTTAGACCAAATGGACTTAGCTGATATTTTTAGAGCATTCCATCTGAAAGCAGCAGACTACACATTCTTTTCAAGTGCACATGGAACATTCTCCAGGATAAACCACAGGCTAGGCCACAAAACAAGTCCTGGTAAATTCAACAAAACTGAAATCGTATCAAGCATCTTTTTGGACCAACAACACTATGAGACTAGAAATCAACCACAAGAAAAAAACTGCAAAAACCTAAACACACAGAGGCAAAACAATATGCTACTAAACAACTGGTGGATCACTGAAGAAATCAAAGAGGAAATAAAAAAAAATACCTAGAGACATGAAAATGAAAACAAGATAATCCAAAGCCTATGGAATACGACAAAAGAAGTTCCAAGAGGGAAGTTTAGAGCAATACAAGCTTGCCTCAGAAAACAAGAAAAAGCTCAAATAACCTAAAATTACACCTAAAGCAACTAGAGAAAGAAAAAACAAAACCCAGTCAGAATGGCCATCATTCAAAAATCCACAAATGACAAATGCTGGAGAGGCTATGGAGAAGAGGGAACCCTCCTACACTGCTGGTGGGAATGCAGTTTGGTGCAGCCACTGTGGAAAACAGTATGGAGATTCCTCAAAACACTAGGAATAGGCTTACCGTATGACCCAGGAATCCCGCTCCTGGGCATATATCCAGAAGGAACCTACTTTAAAATGGCTCCTGCACCCCAATGTTCATAGCAGCACTATTTACAATAGCCAAGACATGAAAACAGCCTAAATGTCCATCAACGGATGACTGGATAAAGATGTGGTATATTTATACAACGGAATACTATTCAGCCATAAAACCCAACAACATAATGCCATTTGCAGCAACATGGATGCTCCTGGAGAATGTCATTCTAAGTGAAGTAAGCCAGAAAGAGAAAGAAAAATACCATATGAGATCACTCATATGTGGAATCTAAAAAACAAACAAACAAACAAAGCATAAATACAAAACAGAAATAGACTCATAGACATAGAATACAAACTTGTGGTTGCCAAGAGGGGAGGGTGTGGAACGGGATAGACTGGGATTTCAAAATTGTAGAATAGATAAACAAGATTATACTGTATAGCACAGGGAAATATATACAAGATCTTACAGTAGCTCACAGAGAAAAAAATGTGACAATGAATACATATATGTTCATGTATAACTGAAAAATTGTGCTCTACACTGGAATTTGATACAACATTGTAAAATGATTATGAATCAATAAAAAATGTTTAAAAAATTAATACCATACAACCCAGGGGAAAAAAAAAGAAAAAGAAAAAACAAAACCCAAAGTTAGAAGAAGGAAAGAAATCATGAAACTAAAACCTGGTTCTTTGAAAATATAAACAAAACGATAAGCCTTTAGCTAGACTCATCAAGAAAAAAAAAAGGAAAGGGCCCAAATCAATAAAATCAGAAATGAAAAAGGAAAAGATACAAATGACATCACAGAAATGCAAAGGATCATAAGAGATTACTACAAGCAACTATATGCCAATAAAATGAACAACCTAGAAGTGGACACATTCTTAGTAAGGTAAATCTCTCAAGACTGATCAGAGAAGAAATAGAAAATATGAAAAGAGCAATTACCAGTACTGAAATTGAATCAGTAATAATAATAATAATAATAAAAAGAAACAAAAAACCTCCCAACAAACAAAAGTCCAGGACCAGATGGCTTCACAGGTGAATTCTACCTAACATCTAGAAAAGAGTTAATGTCTCTCCTCAAACTATTCCAAAAAAACTGCAGAGAAAGGAACACTTCCAAACTCATTCTATGAGGGCATCCCCCCCCCCAAAAAAAAGAAAATTACAGGCCAATATCACTGATGGACATAGATGCAAAAATCCTCAACAAAATACTAGCAAACTGACTCCAACAATACATTAAAAGGATCATACACCATGATCAAGTGGGATTTATCCCAGGGATGCAAGGATTTTTCAATATTCACAAATCAGTCAATGTGATACACTACATTATAAACTGAAGAACAAAAGCTGGATAATCATCTCAAGATGCAGAAGAAGCTTTTGATAAAATTCAATATCTATTTATAACAAAATCTCTCCAGAAAGTGGGCATAGAGGGAACATACTTCAACATAATAAAGGCCATGTATGACAAATCCACAACTAACATTATACTCAACTGAGAAAATCTGAAAGCATTTCCTCTAAGATCAGAACAAGACAAGAATGCCCACTCTTGCCACTTTTATTTAACATAGTTTTGGAAGTCCTAACCACAGCAATCAGAGAAGAAAAACAAATAAAAGGAATGCAAATTGGAAAGGAGGAAGTAAAACTGTCACTGTTTGTGGATGACATGATATCATACACATAGAACATCCTAAAAATGCCACCAGAAAATGACTAGAGCTCATCAACGAATTCAGTAAAGTTTCAGGATACAATATTAACATAGAGAAATCTGTTGCATTTATTTACACTAACAAAGAAATATCAAAAAAAGAAGTTAAGGAAACAATCTTACTTAACATTGCATCAAAAAGAATAAACTACCTAGGAATAGCCCTACCTAAGGAGGCAGAAGACCTGTACTCTAAAAACCGTAAGACACTAATGAAAGAAACTGAAGATGGCTGCACTTGCTTGCTCTGTCGCTCTCTCTCTCACCTTTCTGAGATGGCCCACATTCTGCCTATGGATTGTGTACCTCCTAAGCCATTTTCCCTTCTGAGGGAGACAGACTGCACTCTGTCCATGGAATGTGTATCTCTCTAAATAAACTTACTTTCACTTTCCAAAAAAAAGAAAGAAACTGAAGACAACACAAACGGATGGATATAGCATGTTCTTGGTTGGGAAGAATCAATATTGTCAAAATGGGCATACTGCCGAAGACAATCTACAGATTCAGTGCAATTCCTATCAAATTACCAATCGCATTTTTCACAGAAGTAGAACAAATTTCTTTTCAATTTGGATGAAATACAAAAGACCTCAAATAGCCAAAATAATTTTGAGAAAGAAGAATGGAGCTGAAGCAATCATGCTCCCTGATTTCAGACTATACTACAGTAGTAAAAACAATATAGTACTGGCACAAAAACAGACATAGACCAGTGGAACAGAAGAGAGAAAGCCCAGAAATAAACTCAAGCACTTATGGTCAATTAATCTATGACAAAGGAGGCAAGCATATACAATGGAGAAAAGAGTCTGTTCAATAAGTGTGCTGGGAAAAATGGACAGCTACATGTAAAGGAATGAAATTAGAATATTCTCAACATCATATACAAAAATAAACTCAAAATGGATTAAAAATATAATGTAAGACTGAGTATTATAAAAAGTCTAGAAAAAAAACATAGGCAGAACATGCTTTGACATAAATCACATAATATTTTCTGGATCCGTCTCCTAGAATAATGGAAATAAAACCAAAAATAAACATATGGGGCCTAATTGAACTTATAAGCTTTTGCTCAATAAATAAAACATAAAGACAACCTATGCAATGGGAGAAAATAAATGATGTGACTGACAAGAGGTTAATTTCCAAAATGCACAAAGAGCTTATACAGCTCAATATTTTTGTTTGTTTTCTTTTTTAACATTTTTTATTGATTTATAAACATTTTACAATGTTGTGTATACAGCTCAATATTAAAAAAAAAAATTGGTAGAAGACCTAAATAGACATTTCTCCAGGGAAAACTTACAGATGGCCAACAAGCATATGCAAAGATGTACTACAGTGGTAGTATTAGAGAAATGCAAATGAAAAGTATAATGAAGTATCACCTCACACTGGTCAGAATAGCCAACATCAGAAAGTCTACAAATAATAAATGCTGGAGAGGGTGTGGACAAAAGGGAACCTGCCTATATTATTGGTGGCAATGTAACTAGCTGGTGAAGTCATTATGAAAGACAGTATGGAGGTCCCTTAAAAAACTAAAAACAGAATTACCATATGATCCAACAATCCCACTACTGGGCATATATCCAGGAAAGATGAAAACTCTAATTCATAGACACATGCACCCCAATGTTCATTTACAAGACATGGAAGCAACCTAAATGTCCATCGACAGATGACTGGATTAAGAAGATGTGGTGTGTATATATTTAATGGAATACTACTCAGCCACAAAAAAGAATGAAACAATGTCATCTGCAGCAACATGGACCTATAGCTTATCATACTAAGTGAAGTAAGTCAGACAAAGACAAATATCATATGATATCACTTATGTGTAGAATCTACAAAAATGATACAAAAGACCTTACTTACAAAACTAAAACAGACTCACAGACATAGAATACTAACTTATGGTTCAAGGGGGTATGGGAGAAGGGATAGATCAGGAGTTTGGGAATTAACAGATACACACTACTATATATAATATAGATAAAACAACAAGGACCTACTGTATAGCACACAGAACTATATTTCATCTTTTAATAACCAATAATGGAGAAGAATCTGAAAAGAATATATATTCATGTATAACTGACTCACTTTACTGTACACCTGAAACACTGTAAATCAACTATACTTAAATGTTTAAAAGTTTAATCCTTGTGATAGAGAGCATGAATGCATTCTAAAATGATTTTTGAATTATTATATATTTAAAGGCTTGCAAAACAGATGAGAAATTAATGCCCTAAATTATAAAATCATTCTTAAACTTAAATAAATCTCATTTTCAGGATACAGATGTCACCAGAGAAAAGGGACTGTTGGTAAAGAGAACAATGACTCATACTGTATTCCAGAACACTGCTTGAATATGAGATGAGGATGGATGAGGACTTGAAGTAAGTCCTCAACTTCAAGACAAGGCTGTGGTGATGTTTTTTCACTTGACTTTGATACTGATCCCTATTTTAGAGGAATGAAAAAAGTATTAATGAAAGCAGGTATTATGCCCAAGGTTTATACATATCCTTTCACCCAAATACTAACAAATACATTTGTAGGACAGCAGTAAGTCAATTCACAGCCAATGGCCGACCTGCAGGTTATGGCAGAAAACCAAAGACATACTCAAAAGGAGTCTGTGATTGAAGAGAATTTCCAGAAGGGCCCATTTTACAAAGCCTTTCTCACAGTTAAGGGACAATAAAAAATGTTACTGCACCCAAGGACTCGTGACAGTGAAAAGAAAGCCAGCCTTAGGACTAAGTAAGAAGATGGAATGTTTACTAGAATCCAAGTAAACATGTAACTGCAGAGAAAAAGCAGGACAGGAGTTGCAAGGGAGCAATAGTACAGCCAACCTGAATAATGCCTGACAGGAAGGGAGCTAGAATAAATTTCTCAAATCCACTGTCCTCCTGATCTCTCATTTCCAGCCATTGCCTCCCATTTTCTAAACCCAATCAGAAGATAAGGGAGACCAGTTGATGTCACCATTAAAGTCAGCCTTCCCTAGCACAGGGGAGAGTGGAGGAGGGGCAAAAAGATATCTCTAGCACATCCTCCGGAAAGAAAATAAATTAGTTTTCCATCTGTGAGTTGCCTAGACCCTGCATTACAGTATTTTCTCTAACCAAGAATGAAGTGGATCCCCATTCCCAACAATAGTGATGTTTCATGTTCTCTCTCACTGTTTGGAAGACTGGAAAATAAGGTAGTGTAGTGGTTAGTGTAGTGGTGTTTGTTTGCTGGCTTATTTACAGCCTCTAACCCCTCTTCTAAATTTGAGGGAATCTGTCACTGTCAATTGTCTCCCTGGGGAGGTGGGAAAGGTGCTCCCAGCTTTGACTATGAAAGCCAGAGGGACAGACCTTTCCTCTTCCTGCCCTCTGCCCACAGAGGCAAATCTCTGGACCTAAGAGCATTGAATGAGATGTGTTCTTCCAAGAGTCCACACTTGAAGGAAGCAATATTAACTAGAGTTAGGATTTCTTCCAGATAGAGGAAGTGGTGCTCACTTCCTTAGGAGCACGGTAGCAGCCTGGCCAGGTTATTCCTGCTAAAAACACTTGTTGTGCCCTCTGTACTTTTACTAATGGGAAGCACTTAATTCAATGTATTCCGCTGACATAGCCTTCCAGCTTCTTGACAATGACGTAAGTTCCAAAGACCCTCCCAATAAATGTTTTTGTTGGCTTCTGATATGTGTACTCAAGAGCATCTTAACACATGTGATTCCTGTTTGCAGCACTGAGTTGGGTGTTGGATGACACTGAGCTTCCGCCAGGAGCAGGTGGGAGCTCCCTTTGCACTCATGTCTTGGACCTCTTCCTTTCTGTCCTGTCCTCCTTACCCAACCACTCACTCCCCATCTCACTGCCTGACCTAGTCCTTCCTTTGCCCTGACCCTGTCCTCAGCTGGGGCCTTTCTCATCCCTTTTCTACCCATCTTTTGAGATAAGCACTATTTTTTTTTTAACTGAGTTATAGTCAGTTTACAGTGTTGTGTCAATTTCTGGTGTACAGAACAATTTGTCAGGAAATAAGCACTGTTTTTCATCTCAATCCTCATCTTTGGAAATATTTGAATTCCAAATATTTGAATTCCAATATTTGAATTCATTTAGCTATGTATAACTGATAGAAGCTTGATATGACAACCAGTAGATTTTTAGGGGTCAGAGGTCAGCTCTTAGTTGAGATACCTGAGGAACAGGAAGATTATCCTGGCAGTCTTACAAAAATCTCAGCAGTTACATGACTGACTACTCTGCTTAGAAATCTGAATGCAAGGTAAAAAGGGAAAAAAGCATTTTATACTTGTCTAAGTCAGCAGCATTATTCTAGCCACTTTTTGAAAACATTAACTTCTTTCATTCTCACAGTAAGAGAGCTTAGGAAACGTGCCTAAATAACGGCTACTTAGTGACAGAGCCAGGACTTGAACCTGTAACTCCTACCACACCACCGCTCTGCCTGAAAGTGACAGCTACCTCCTTCAAGATTCTGACACTCAAATGCAAGGGTGAGAAAATTAGTGGCAGCAGTCAGTTCAGTGACAAAGGTACAAGAGACTATATGGCATCTTACAATTCAGGATGAATTTTTGACAGCACAAGAGGCACTTTATTAAGAAGTTGTGAATTTGGTTGGGTTATGCTTAAAACGCCTACCAGAAAACCATTTCTTAAATTACCATTTTATTTTCTGTGGTACTGATGGAAAGGAAATTGTATAATTTGCTCATGTGTCAGAGGTTGTCTGCTTGTTTACTGTTAATGATAATCAAAATATCTGACATGTAATAATGTTCTGGTAACACTTAAGTCAACCTGATTATACTGGAAACCTAATAAACAATAAGTACAGAGTTCTTTAATATGCCTCTGGCTGTTGAAGTCCTGCCAATCTGTAAAATATTGGAATTCCAAACCGCAAATGGATGTGTATTCGATTGTATAATCCAGAGGAAATAAAAACAGTTTTGATTGAGCAGTCTTTTAACATTAAATTAAAGAAAAATAACTGAAAATCATAAAGGTACACTTCAATTTTGAATGTTAATTTTAGGGAATTAATAGTATTTTGTGGCCATGATGAGTTTCTTCAGTGTAATTGAATTCTTTTTGGTAATCGGGTTTCATAGGTGTGACTAGGAGCAGCTGCAAAAGCAAATCAAGTTTTCTGAGAAAGAATATTA
The DNA here is from genome assembly GCF_036321535.1 of Camelus dromedarius. Lineage (NCBI taxonomy): Eukaryota > Metazoa > Chordata > Mammalia > Artiodactyla > Camelidae > Camelus > Camelus dromedarius. Next base: position 56,612,900 of record NC_087441.1, read on the forward strand.
ATGGCATCCTGAAATTCCTCATTCCCATAAGGAGAGTAAAACTTTAAGCTTAATACTTGAAAGGATACACATTTTACATGTTTCTCTTATTAGTGATGAGAGTTGCTTATTAATCAATGTTTAACAATGTAATTACAGCTGTTTTAGTCTCACCAGATAACACAGATTAATAAATGACCTGCAACTAGTGAAGTGTGCAGAAAGGGTAATGAATTCTTTCCATCAGCACACTAATTTATTAGGAATAAACAAAGACCATGATGAATTAGGAGAATTGTAGAGTTTCTGAATATTGAAATCAAATTTCCAGATGAAAGCATTTAATCATTCTGTTTTCCTTCATTTATTTCTCTTCATGTCTGATAATGGGTTGGGATTTGCTTTTCTGGACTGCATTAAATGGTTCATCTCAAGCTCATCTCTTATACTATTTGCAAGTTTCCATTGATCCAACTCTTCTTATACACTAGTTTTATGTAACACTGAAAGTAGTGTAACTCTGATATCAACTAATCGAGTTATTATGTCTAGGAGAGCTCCTTGTTCCAGCTCAACAAGGCACAGTTAGACGAGCCCTGTTTTTCCAAAACTAGCTTTAACCATGCAGAATTATATTTGAAACACTGAGTTAACTCAAAGGAGAAAGATGCAAGTGCATGTGCTTTATGATAAATATCATCAAAATTTGATGGTGAAAAAAAGCTATCAGTCATACTCACACCCAAAAGTAACACTGTACAATGTTTAAGAGTCACTTAAAAATATTTCTTTGTTTTAATTCCAGTCCTGTTTCGAACTTCTGTAGCACAGAGTTGTTCAAATCTGGACTTTACCTGGTGGCACACATTACAATACATGCTCCTTCAGTTACCTCCAATAAACATCAAATGCTCCTTCAATACCATTTTTTGGGGGAGGACAATCTAAATCTGATTACTAAATTAGAAATGTAGTATTTCATTAAAAATAATTATAAGTATGAGATACTGAACATTTTCTTAAATTATTTAAGAGAAGAAATTCTTATGTTTAAAATCTGTATGTATTCTGCTGAACTGTATTTTAAGATGTAGATTCTGAAAGAAAGGCATAAATCCCTTTAAAACACAGGACAGAGAGTGAGCTACCAGTGGGAAAAGTCAAAGAATAAGAATTTGAAGCAAAACAAATTTCTGAACTAATTTTCTGCCCAGAATGCAAATGAGTTTAGCAAGAAAATTACTCTCTTCTGATGAGTAAGGTTAAATCATAGAATTTTTCAAAAACCCTGGGGGGTTGACACCCTTTCCTGTCTCTATCCAGATATTGTTGGAGATACTCTTTTCTTCTATTCTTAAGTCTAGCCCGGTGGAACAGAAAGCTTTTTTCCCTCATGTAAAAGAAGCAAGTAAACAGAGAGGTGTTAAAAGCTTCAAATTTAAAGACTGGAGAATGTATCCTACGATGGCTAGAGAAATTGAAACCATCATACATTGCTAGGGCAGATGTGAAATGGCTCAGGTACTGCAGAAAAGAGTGACGATCCTCAAAATAAAAATACACACACACACACACACACATATATATATATATATAAAGTATACAACCCAGCAAACCCACTCAGTATATACCCAAGAAAAATGAAAACAGGTACTCAAATGAATACGTATTCATGCACATTTACAGCAGCACTATTCACAGCAGCTAAATATGAAAACAACCCATCAAAGGATGATGGACAGGCATATTATGGTATACAATGAATGTCATTCCGTGAGAAAAATAAATAAAGTACTGACACATGTTACAACCTGGATGAACCTTGAAAACATGCTGAGTGAAAGAAGTCAGTCACAAAACACCACAAATGGTATGATCCCAGCTATGGGAAATATACAGAACAGGTAAAATCCATAGAGACAGAGAGCAGACTGGTGGTTGTCAGCTGTGGGAGGAGGGGAGAATGAGACTGAGGAGTAACTGCTGGGCTTCCTTTGGGTGATGAAAATGTTTTAGAATTAGATAAAGTTGATAGCTGCACACATTGTGAATGTACTAAATACCACTGAATTGCCATTTACAATTGTCAGTTTTATGTTCTGTGTCACCTCCACGAAATTAAAAACAAACCATGAAATAGACAAAATCATAATAAATGATGGCTAAACTGTGTTCATTCCAGAAAGAATAATCAAAATCAGGATATCTACCTAAGTAAAAAGTTCATATGATTATATGAAGCCCAATAAAGTTTAATAGCCAATACTAATAAAAACTCTATAATAGAAATAGAAGGAAATGACTCAACGCTGATAAACAATGGTAACAGATATTTAACAAGAACTTACCATTATAGTGAATGGTGAAATGTTAAAATCATAACACAAAAGTTAAGAACAAGACAATAATGCCTGTGCCAACTATTGTGATTGTGAAAATTATTTTGGATAATTTAGTAAATGCAAATGGACTTAAAATGGTAAGTTTTTTTTTTAAATATTGGAGGAATAAAAACATATTTATTTATAAAATAAATGATACAGGTCCAGAAAATCCAAGAGACACTAAACTACTAAAATTCTAGAATTAAAAATAGAATTCAATAAGTTGGGTGGATATCTGAAAAATATGCAAAGTTCCATAAATAACTCCCAATAAGAAGTTAGAAAATAGGGCTGAAAAATAAATGTCCCTGTTACAATTTTTAAAAACTTACAAAATATGAGTATTTTTTAAGTACAGCACCTACATAAAGGACCTGGAACACAGGGCATTCTACCCACTCTAGGCACCAACACCACTTAGATAAGTTTGTGGTACCAGGGTCCCAGGAGGTTGGAGCAGAATGGCATAGATCAACCCAGTGTCCATTCCATAGAAGCATTCAGGGATCGGGGCTCCTCAAACCTACCACAATGTGCGAGGGTCCCAGCATGGCAAAGATCTGTAACTGGTTCCAAGTGAGAGACAGGGGAGATGGGAGAGGATGAGGCACTCCTTAGGGATGGTTAAGGAGGAGTCAGAGCCTAGGCAAAGGAAGCTGGGCCCATGTAGCAAGTTGTTCCCCAGGTCAATTAGGCTAGTAAGTAATCCACAACAATAAGGAATATATATAATTTGTTAAAAGACTACTAGCTTAGTCTTTTTAAGAGACAACTTTTGTAAAATGTGACTGCAAGTCACTGTGGTAAGTGACATATTCATAATTTCAAATTGTTACAATTACTCTGGGAGATAATTATTTTCATCCCTATCAGACAGGTGAGGAAACTGATACTACACAGTTAGAGAAGACCTACCCTAAATCACAAAGTAAGTAAGAATGGGGACTGGGATTTGACCACAGATGCCCATGCATACAGCACTGTGTATTATTCACCGAGCAGCCCAGGGAAAGACTGTAGTAACCTTTTTGATAGTGCTCCTTGAATAGTATTTATTTCCAAGGTATATGCTGGCACTAAGAGCTGGACTTACCACAAAGATCACATTCAATTAGTGAACAGGCACCATCAATCCTTTCCCTTTCATATAAAGTTTCTAACAGTGCAGTCTTAGACTTTAGTCAGGCCTGAGTTATTGAAGCTCTAGGTGTTGAAAACTTTTGAGAAAAAGGGATGAAAGTAAATGGTGAGATGGAATAGAAAATTCATTATCAAATTCTGTATGATGGACACACAGGGAATAGAGCAGGTGCTCAGAAAATTTAATGAGCACCATTTGAAGTTCTGTGATGACATAACTTATATCTGAAGAAGAGACAAAAAGAGAGGGATATATGGAATTGAAATAACCACCAAACAAATATAGTACTAAGATATTCACACCATAATCCGTAAGCCAGGAAAGGCCTCCCGCTGGGGAACATGACATAAAAACACACTTGTTTCTCCAGATTGTCCAGATAGTACACATGGCAGATCATGAGTTGATTTAATAATTCCTTTTATCACAGGTGAAAGTCTTGGATAGAAAATGATAAATTTAGACCATTTTGAAGTTATATTCACTTGTCCAACTGAGTTCAGACAGTGTTATTAAAAAAGACTCAGAAGCTGTGGAATCTGCAACATGCAGAGAGAAGTTGGTTATAGGTAGCTCCTTGGGTGTAAAGAACAGGATAACCTGTTACAGTTACATGAAGTCTGTTTCTCGGGTCAAATGCAGATGGACTAGAGGTAGAGAGAGATAGAAACACAGATAGAGACAGAGAGAGATGGCTTCCACCAAAGCATAAGTCTGCAATAAGCTAAAAGGATCTTGCTCAGTCAAGCTGTAATAGGAAACTCTGTTGGGAACTTTAGCCTCACATTCTTTCTTCTGAGATGTTTTCCTTGCAAGAACCTTCACCCCTGCCATGGCAGATGCAAAGAGATTTGACCATCTTACATCTCAAGAAGGTTAGGACCTAGGACTTGAGCTTAATGCAATTTAGAATAACAATGTTTTCACTTGTGTACCTACTTTTCTTTTAGTGGGTTATCCTTTGGCCTCTTTTGTTTTTTGATTTGTTCTACTACATGCTGAAAATAACAACCAATGCTTCATACGGTCTATTATGAGAGTAACTGAGCATTAAACAGTAAAGCTACATTCATACCACAAAGATAGGCACTTTCCTTAAACAGGTCCCAGATTTGGGTCTTGAATGTGTCTCTGATTGCTTCGTATTAAAAAAAAAAATCATTGCCCAGTCCTCTTCAGAGGTTCAGGCATCCACTAGAACAACATTGCTCTCTTTTTCAGAAACACTCTGCATTTCAATCAAAAAAAATTAAATGTAAATCCTATTATAAGACATCTATTGTGTGTCTATGAACATACATATATATTCATATGCCATAAATTATGCTTGAGAATACATATGAACATTTTTATGTACATAATGAGGATACAGTCAACTCCCCACTAATCTTTTCTATGGATTGACAGGGGGAAATACAGTTGACCCTTGAACAACACAGAGGTTAAGGGTGCTGACTCTTCCCACAGTCAAAAATCTGAGTATAATTTTACAGTCAGCCCTCTTTATCTGTGGTTCCCCATCTCTGGATTCAACCAATTGCAGATCGTGTAGTACTTATTTATTGACAAAAAAATAAAGTATAAGTGCATATAAGTGGGCCCACACAGTTCAAATGCATGTTGTTTAAGGGTGAACTGACATTGAAAATGTATGTTTGTTGAATTAATTTTAACCCATATTATCCCAGTTAGTGTCCCCATCTACTCCAACCTCCCTGCAACATCCCCTCCCCAGCTATGTCCTAGGACTTTGACAGAATACCGCTCTTGGAAACAAGTTCCATACAACAAAGAAGGGGGAAAGCAAAGACTTAGGCAGAAAGAAGGCCTTAGGGGTGACTGATTCCCTAGCCCCAGTTAGTCCTAAAACAAGCCCTGACTCTTCCATTCCTTTTATGAGCCAATATGTTTTTAGCTAGTTAAGTTATGGGGCTGTCACTTCCAACCCTATAGGTACTACAATATTGCAAAACTTATCATGAAGTCAACTTCTTATCTTCTGTTTCTATTCTACCTTCAGAGGCTAGGACAAGAGACACAAGAAAACTCTGTCCTCCTATTTCTACCAGCCTCTGCATCAAGCCCAAGATCACTTCTCTATCCTATTCAAATTCTTATTCCGCATTCGGCAGAGCTGACCACTCCCTGAAACACACCCCCCTATTGTATTCTAGGATGCCACACTCTCCTTTCTACCTCCTTTCTCACTGGCTCCTCTACCCTTCTCTGTCCTCTCCTATACCTACGTTCTCTCCCTATGTGATTTCATCAAGTTCTAAGCCTTTCATTACTATATGACAAATGTGTGTTCATATCTGACCTTTCCCTTGATCTCCAGACTGGTATCTCCATTTAACTACTTAGCACCTCAACTTGGATATGTTCTAAGCATCTCAATATTTAACAAGAATAAAACAGACACTGGATATTTAATACTTCCTAAATCTATTTTTCCCTAGTTTTACCCATATCAATAAATTATAACCTTTTTTTATACAATTTCTCACATTAAAAAATGTTTATTATTGATTCATCTCCTAGCTCACTCCATAGGTTATGACATTTATAAGAGCTGTTGGCTCTACTCCAAAATATAGTTGGAATCCAAGCACTTCTCTACAATTCCTTGGCTGTCACCCCTATCCCCATCACTATGCTCTCTAAGGGTTCTCCAAGAATCCTCTAATTTGCTTGTTTCCCTTTGATTTCCCCATATATGACTTTTTCCAAATATTAGCCAAAGCAGTCATTTAAAAATGTGAATCACATTACTTTCCCCTGTAGAACCCACCAGTGTTCTCCCATGGAATGAAAATAAAATGCAGACATCTTGTTTGAATCTATAATAACCCATATGATCTGGCCTCCACCCCCAAAATAGTTATCAAATTATCCTGCCCAACACAAGCTAGACTGACCTGATTGACAACTTAAGGCCTTTGCAACACCGTTCCTTCAAGATAGAATGCCCTTTCCCCAGATTTTAGCCCAAGTGTTTCCTTCCATCTCATTAATTCAGGATTAAGTTTAAATAACACTTCCTGAAAAAGAACTCTGCTTACATCTTAATTTAAAGTAGTCTTCTCTTCTAATAAACTTTATCATATCACCAACATTTACTAGTCTCCAAACACTTATTACTCTTTGAGCCTGTATTATTTTTAGTTGTTCACACTGTCTCCCTCATGCAGAGGATAAGTTCCATGAAGATAAGTATGATCTGTAATTACTCCATCCCCACTTTCTGCAACCTAGTCTTGCTATGAGAAAGAGAAATGAGAAGAGAAATGTTAGAGGAATAAAAGGAACGTGAGGAGGGAGAAAAGGAGGAGGGGAAGGGGAGAGGTGGAAAAGAAGGAAGTGAGTGAGGTGGAGAAGAAAGTAAAGACAAGTATTTATAAATCTGAGCCTCAACTCACAATACTTGATTTAGCCAAACTCCAGATGGGACAGTAAGTTTGGTACCAGAGACACCTGAAACAAACTTCTTAATGATTTGTAGAATGCACCTGAAGAGGGAGGCAGATGCAAGGCTATTCATCTGCTACAGTTTGCATTGGGTTTTAAATGTCATGGGGAAAGTATCTGCAATTTTTACTTTGCTGCAGAAATGTTTTCAACAAATGGTGCCATAGTGATTGGAGCATAGCACCTGCCTAAATAAACCTTTACCTAAACCTCATACCTTTGAAGAAAACATTAACTCAAAAGAGTCACAGACTTGAATGTAGAAAGTAAAATTATTAAATTTTTAGTTAAAAGCATACGGAAAAGTCTTAGGTCTCCAGGGAAAGCAAACAGACTTTAGACTTGACAACAAAAGCACAGTTCTTAAGAGGAAAAAAATGATAATTCGAACCTCACCGAAATTAAAAAAATTTCTTTGTGGAAGATCTTGTGAAGAGGACAAAGAAAAACAAGCTACAGCCTGACAGATAATATTTGTAAACCACATACTTGTAAAAGTCTTGCATCTAGAATACATAACAAACTCTGAAACCTCAATAGTATGAAAACAAAACAGTGTTAATTTGAAAACATGTAAAAGATATAAATAGTCATTTCACCAGAGATAATATACACACAGCAAATAAGCACATGGGAAAATATTCAACATCATTAAACATTAGTGAAATGTAAATTAAAACCACCATGAGCTATCACTCCATACCTAAACTAGTGGCTAATTTTTTTTTAAATTGTGATAACACCAAATGCTGGCAAGGATGCAGAAAAACTGGATCACTCATACATTACTGATCAGAATGTAAAATGGTACAGCCACTTGGAAAGGGTACAGCAGTTTCAGTTTCTCACAAAACTAAACTTATGCTTACCATATTATCCAGTAGTTGCACTCCTGGGCATTTATCCCAGAGAAATGGAAAATTATGATCTCACAAAGAGATGTACATGAATGTTCAGAGCTTTATTTGTAATGGTCAAAATCTGGAAATAATCCAAATGTTCTCCAACTTATGAAAGAGTAAATAAATTGCAGTATATTCATACAGTAAAAGGCTACGATCAATAAAAAAGCATGAACTATTGATACACTGAAAACCTGGATGAACCTCATGGATATTACGTTGACTGAAAAAGCCAATCTCAAAATTTCATGTGCTGTATGATTCCATTTGTGGAACATTCTTGAAATAATAAAGTGATAGAGATGGAGAAGGTACTGATGGTTGCCAAGCATTAGGAACGCTTGGGAGAGGAGCTGAGTGTAACTTCAGAAGGCAGCATGTAAGATCTTTGTGATAGTTCAACAATTCTGGTTCTGGATTACGGTGGTGGCGACATGAGTCTACACATGGGATAAAACTGCACAGAACCACAAACACAAATGAGTAAGCATAAAATTGGTGACACTTGAGTATGCCGTGGATTGTACCAATGTCAATTTTATGGTTTTAATATTGTACAACAGTTTTGCAAAGATGTTAACACCGAACGAAACTGGGTGAATGGTATGCAGTTCCTGTCTGTATACTTTTTGCAATTTCCGTGAATCAATAATTCTTTAAAAATAAAAGGTTAAAAAGTCACTCAAGAATCTTTTTAAAAACCCAAGCCCAGGTTTCATCTCAGACAGTTAAGTCAGAATCTCTAATTAAACCAGGCAGTAGCATGTTAAAAACTTCCCAGGTATCGCCACGAGCAGCCAATACTAAAAACCAGTGTTCCAAAGTGTTACTTTCATGGTGTGATACCAAAATGAGCAGCAAAAACATTATCTGGAAACTTGTCAGTCATGCACATTCTCAGACCCCACCCCAGACCTACCAGCTCAGAAACTGAGCAAGCTGTGTTTTAATAAGACTTCCAGGTAATTTCGATGTACACGATCCAATATGGTAGCCACTAGCCACATGAGCTACTGAGCACCTGAAATGTGACCAATGTTACATTTGAAATACTATTTTTGACATATTAGTTTAAGTAAAATGTATTATTAAAATGAATTTCACTATTTATTTTTGAAAATTCCCAGCTCTATTGAGGTAAAATTGACATATAACATTGCTTAAGTTTAACGTGTACATGGCGATTTGATACACATATATACTGCAAAATGATTACCACAATAAGGTTAGTTAATAGATCCATCACTTCATAAAATTACAATTTTGCATATGTGTGGTGAGACTATTTAAAATACACTCTCTTAACAACTTTCAAATATATGATAAAGTATCATTAACTATAGTTCCAAAGCCTTACGTTTGGTTCCTGGAACATATTCATTTTATAACCAGAAGTTTGTACTCTTTGATCAACATCTTCCCTCCTCTATTTCTTTTTAATATTTTTAGTGTGGCTACTATAAATTTTAAGTTACATATGTCTTACATTACATGTCTATTGAACAGCATTGCTCTAGAGCAATTATTCTCAGCTCTGAGTATACAGGAGAATCACTCAAGGAGCTTAAAAAACAAACAAAAAAACCACTAGTGCCTATACCCCACCCCAGACTGATGTATATAAATCAAATTGCTGATAATGTGAACCTGAGGTTGACAATCTTAAAAAGCTTCCTGGATGATTTTAATGTGTTGCCAGGTATCAGAGTGACCGATCTGAAGATGGGTTCTGAATTTTTTCAGCTTGGATTCCTTCAACAACTGGATTTGGGAAAATTTCCTCAGAAAATACACATTCACACACAATTAACATATATTTTCAAGATATTTCTAGGCATCATACAAAGAACTCCTGTGTTAGATCTTTATGTGCTTTACTTATAAGAAACTTGGGTTTTACAGAATAAATTTTTTCATGTCCTTAGATCTAGAAATTTATTTTTATACCTTGTTTCTAAGTAGGTAAACTGGAGCTAGGGTGAGCTGTCCATCTTGATCTCAGAAATGATTTTCTTTTTTTTAATTTACTAAGCATGTATAATGAGAACATATCCTGCTTAATTCTGCCTTATTTCCCCCATAATTATCTGCTATATTTTATTATGTATAGCTCTCTTTAAAAATGAATATACATCCTCTGACATACTGTTCCCTCTTCTGAGTTTTATATATTAGCTATTCTAATGTTTTTCAAAGATTTGAATTGTTATTAATGGCACTGCCAAAAATCTCACCTCCAGAAAATCTAGACTGCAAGAAATGTCCTTGTAGAATATTTCTCTGGAAACAACTATAAAACTGATTATAAAACACATGGTCAAATTAATTGAAAACAATTCATTCACGTATTCAAATATCAAGTACCTGGTGTGTGTGTAAGCACTAAGCACCAAGGAAACAAAACATTTCCATCCTTAGGAGTCTTATTTAGTTTGAAGAGAAAGATAATAAACAAGGTCAGTAAAGATATGATGTACTGAGTGGCAATAAGATCTGTAGAAAAAGAAAAACAGGGATAGAGGAGTCCAAGAAAAACCTTTGATTGAACAGACATCTGAGTAAACCTAAAGGAGGTGAAGGAACCATCTATATAAATATCTAGAGGAATTACATCCCAGGCAGAGGGAATTTGAATGTCCCCATGCAGAAGCTTGCCTGGCTGACTAGAAGAGCAAGAAATCAGTGTGATGGAAAAAAGTGAGAAAGGGGAAAAGAGGCAAGAGAGGCAGCAGCCACCAGGGTCATAGTTTGGTGGGACTGTTTGGGTCATTAATGAGCTTTACTTTCACCACAAAGTGAGATGGGAGCCAGGAGGTAGTTTCCAGTGGAGGAGTGATATGTTCTGATACAGGCTTTAAAAAGATCACTCTAGCAGATAGTTGAGAATGAACTGAGGCTCAAGTAACGAATCATCCAAATGCTAGGGGACAGGTAATATGCTTTAAACTTAAATGCTGTGTTTTCTCTCTAAATTTCTAAGTTACTATAATCTCTTTATTTATAATCACTCTCAGCCTGTGTTATGTCCCAAGGTGGATAAAGCAGGAAGGGGAAGAACAGGAAGCAGCAGGAATGCATGGCTCCCGGGTCCTTTTCTCTCTTAGAAAAAAACGGATGGAAATGCCTTTAAAAGCTTCTTTATCCTTGCCATAATTCATAACATCACTTGGGGCAATACATGCTACTTCCCGTCCAGTGAAACAGGAAAAATTAAGGCAGATGAAACATCTGTGGGCTTGTCTTAAGTAAGCAGTATATTTTCCAAGGATAAGGGTAAACTTAAAATGGACAATAACTAGATATTGTTTCAAAATATAGAGAAGCTTTTTTGAAATCCTATCAACCAAAATGGGATCTTTGTGAAGCCATGTGATCACACAGAATTTTAAACAGTACATTTCCCCTCTTATTCATAAATAAAAACAGGTAAATACACCAGATTTCTAACATGGTTTCTTTGACAATAGAATTTTTCAAAAACTTAGCAGGATCTTTCACACACAAACCGTCATCCACCAGATTACAATCACAGTTCCACTACAGTACAATGCAGAAAAGTCGATCCTCCCAAGAAATAATGCTGGGTCTACTGTATTCTCCATGGGGGAAAAAAAACTGTATCTTGACCTCTACTTTCCACCATGAACAAAAACCAATTCTAGATAGATTGCAGATTCCAATATGAAAGAGAAAACAATGCAGATTTTAGAGGAAAATATAAGGAAATATCTTTGTGGCCTTGAATTAGGCAAAGATTTCTTGAACAGGACACTAAAATTACTAATCCCAGAAGAAAATAATGACAAAATGGACCATACCAAAATCAAAAACTTTTTACCAAAAGATTTCTTTAACAGAGTAAAAAGGCAAACCACAAAGTGTGGCAGGACGCGTATACGTGACAAGGGAGGCATATCTAGATTTATGAGCAACTCCTACTAATTTATAATAAAAAGATAGGCAACTCAGAAAAAGGACAAAAATTTTAACAGATGCTTAACGAATGATGATATTCAAATAGCCAATAAACATATTAAGATGTATTCAACTTCTTAGTCACCAGATAAAGACTAAAACCACAATATGATATCACCACACAAAACAGAAAAAAAAATACAAGAAGTATTGGCCAGTATATGGAGCAACTGAACCCTCAGATCTCATTGCTCTGATAGATGGATTAAGGAAACAGAAACTACTGTAGGCATTTTAAGCTGATGAAATTTAACCTGGAAACTAGATGCTCACAAAAATGTGTGAAAGTTCTTGTATTAGTTTGGTAAAATTGGCCCCAAAGTCAGCAGCTTAACATAACCACTGACATTTATTATGCCAGTTTCTAGGGGTCAGGAATCCCACACAACTTTGTTGGGTCCTCTAGCCCAGGGTCTTCCAAAGCAGCAATCAAGGTGCCCTACTGGAATACAGTCATCTCAAGGCTCAACTTGGAGGCTTTGCTTCATAACTCATGAAGCTGTTGTCAGGCCTCATAAAAATCTATTCTCAAGATCACTAAAATTAAATTTCTTCAGTTTAAAACACCCAAGGTAGTTTCTGTTTTTCCAGTAAATTATAACTTATGTACGTACCCTGCTACGCCCTTTACATATTATCTCTGCTCTCTGAAATTTCCCATTCCCCCATAGCCTGTATGTGACCAGCTATTCTTTGTAACCCAAGACCAATTTAAAATGCCAGTTGTTTCTAGAATGTTCTTCCTAGTCTGATTTATTGCTCTGAATATATCAGAGCCACTATCTCATTTGGTTTTTTTAATTTATTTTTTTAAAATAATTGGCAGGATTACTTAATTAAAAATCTAGACTCAAAGGGGGAATGAGATATTGTTTGGTCCAATCCTTTTTTTTTTTTTTTTTGGTTCCTGTACAGAAACTACACATATTTCAAATATATAGTTTGATGAATTTTGATAGATGTATACACCAATGGAACTATCACAATCAAGATAGCTTACATTTCCATCACTCCCCAAGAGTTGCTTTATTTCAGTATACAAATACTGAATCATTATGTTGTACATCTGAAATTAATATACTGTTATATGTCAACTATACCTCAAAAAAAAATTATGATATCCTAGGAAAAATATATCAAAACTAGTTGTAACTTCTGAAAATGGTTAAATAGTTTTTCATGATATTTCAGTTCTCTTCTCCCCCATTTTTTATTAGCACCATATCCACATTCTCAGAACATAAAGCCCTTATGAGATAGTTGGCACCTGGGGCCCTTTACAGGCGTGCTTGCGCTTACACATGGACAAACTCACCCCCAGCAATAAAACAGAGAAACCATACGGGACTAAAAATAACTCCACCCACACACAGTCTTGGCAATTATGAACAATAAGAAACAAAAAGGCCACAAACTAACTGCCACTTATGAGGTGCTGGAAGCAAAAACCGGTATCCCGCAATGATCCTTTCACAAAGCACCACCAAGAGGGTGGGGAAACCACCTGAACCACCCCTCCCGTCTGACCCACCAATCAGCCTGCATCCTCACCCCATTTCAACAGCCAGCCCGCCCTCCTTCAAGAGCAAGCAAGCGCACCTGTTACTTGTTTTTGTTCCCTCATGCTAAAGCATGAGTCCCAATAAAGGCTTCCCCGAATTCCTCACCTGGTCTCTATCAATTTCTATTGATTGAAGAGCCCAAGGACCCGAATCTATATTCATTACATACTATAATCTCTTCTTTTAAACCCTCATCTAATCTTAATTCTACAAGTAACTGTATATTTACTGCTCACACTAATCCATCCTGCAGTATCTCTTTAGTTATTTTGATTTGAGAAGCTGGTTATTTAGTAGATTCCTCGAGGAGGGCTCCTGAAACACTGCAGTAAAGACAGGATCAGCATCACAGGTTTTTCCTTTTGCCTCAAGGCTGCACTATGGCTCAGCATCAGACTGTGAATAATTCTACCTTTATGTAAAAGTTTGATACCTTGTTTATTCATCTAGGATTTCTTTCTTTGGCATCAAATTTGCTTTCTGAAAAATTATTGCATTAAAATCTCATTTACCTTGATTCCCAAGTTGTTTGTTGCCCCTGAAATTTTGTGCCCGAGGCCAGGGCCCCTTTTTGCCTTTCCTGGTTCTACTCCTGAGTTGCAGCTTCTCTGCCCTGTCTTTATGGGTCCCAAACTACGTAATTTTGATTCCACTGCCTACGCTGACTTCCATCCTGGGGTTCAGTCCCAGTGCAGTCCCGGTGCCTCAGAGAATTCAAAGACCTTCACACCTTACCTTAGACTTCTGCCTCAATCACTGGTGGAGTGAACCAAGTCCCTCCGCGTCTCAGCAGCAGCTTCCCTCCGGACTCCGGCTCCGCACAAGCTCCCGGCGCTCGTTTGGTTCCTCACGTGGCTCCTGCACCCGCGCATGCGTAGGGTTCTCCTGGGAAGGGGGCGGGTTCTGGCTTACTCTGCGGCTGTACTGAGCATGCGCAAAGTCCTCAGGCGTTCGGTTACTGTTGCTTCCTTCTACTTTCCCCACATTTAAAGTGATATTGCGCAGATCTGGTGGCCATTGTCCACCTAACTTGCATTTTGCAGTAACAGCAGAATACCTTGTCATCTAGTCTTCTTGTAAATATTATCCATGCGTTTTGGCTTCAATATCTTATCTCTCTGTATGTGTTATGTGGGGATTCTGGAAGACACAAGCTATGTTTCCACGACCAGCGCCACCTTGCCTGAATTCTTTAATTTACGCTTAAAAGGATACTTTAAAAGAAAACAGTGGAGAACCAGAATTATTTTCTTATGTACAGAAAACATTTTTAAAAAATACATTAAAAAAAACCCCACAAAACACTTGTTTGCTCAATGCGTAGGTATGTTCTCATTGTTAACAAGGGAGACTGCAACTGCTAGGGATGTGACATCTCCTGGTCCAGGCAAGATGTAGACCAGACAGTCTAAACACCCTCGGGTTTCAAACACCCAGGCATGTGATGGCCTGGCCAAGCTCAGAGAGAGAAAGGGAGAGGCTTTGGGAGTGAAGAGGGGAGGGGAAACCAGGTGTAAGTTTGTGATCCAATGTTTCAGCTATCAGGGTAGGGTCCTGCTGTTGGTTCACAGAGCCAGGTGAGTGAATGAGTTTCATTCCCTTTTGATGGAAGAGGAGGCAAGGATCAGGGATGGAGAAACACACATATATATGCACACACATAAAACCAGGTTTGTTGGTGGACTCTTCCCCTAACAGAGGGTTGATTAGAAAATATTCTACTCATTGAGGAAGCTTTGTTGTCTGGGTTCTGAGTGAGGAAGAAAGGGACTCCCCTGAGGGGAAAAATGATTAGACCTTTGCTAGGGACTGAATATTTATGTCCCCCCAAATTCATATGTTGAAATCTTAACCTCTAAGGTGATGGTATCTGGAGGTGGGACCTTTGGGAGATTAGGTCATGAAGGCAGAGCCTTTATAAATGGGATAAGTGCCCTTGTAAAGGAGGCCTGAGAGAGCCCCCTTGCTCCTTCTAACATGTGAGAGCACAAGAAAAAGATAGTATCGATGAACCAGAAACTGGGCCCTCACCAGACACCGAATCTACATGCATCTTGATCCTGGACTTCCCAGCATCTAAAACCGTTAAGAAATATATTTCTGTTGTTTATATGTCACTCAGTCTATGGTATTTGTTATAGTAGCCCAAAGGGAATAAGACAGCCTTTGATTCAGGCAGACAGTGTCTGATTATAAGTGTTATGGACATAGGTAAGACAAAGGCAGGGGTGGAGGAGGGAAGTGGGATACATTTGTCTTAACGAGGGTGATAAGTGAAGTTCTGAGTCAGGAGAGTCATGAAGGAAATAATAATTAAGAAGGATACTATATATTCATCTCAATAGGACCTGACACTGCATTTGAGAAAATTCAATATCCTTTTCTGATTAAAAACCAAAATAACACTTAACAAGAATGGCAATAGATAGAAATGTTTTTAACATGACCAAAAGAAGAGACAGGATTTGAAGAATTACAGAATTATTGGAAAACGTAGATCTCCAGATTAAAGTCCTGAGCATGAAAAATAAACACAAACTCGAACCTTGCCATACATTAATGGACCTGTAGGATATTAAAGACAATTGAAAACTTTATCATGGAGGAGGGAAGGCAGACAACAGTGAGACCAAACAGCAGACCAGTCAGCAGTAACAATTCAGGGCAGAACACAAGGGAATGATATCTTCAGATGCCAAGGGAAAAAATCAGAGACGTTTGTATTTATATTTTTTTTTCATTCTAAACCATCACTTAAGAATAAAAGCAAAATAAGAACATTTTCAGATAAAAAAGACTAAGATGTTGCTACTCTCAGGCTCTCACCCAGAGTGTGAAAGGATATATTTAAGGAAGAAGATAATGAATCCCAGAAGCAAGGAGTGGAGTATGAGAGACCTAGAGGGCAAGAAATAGGTGAAATTCATGCCTACGTCAAACAATCATTGACTGTTAAAAACAGCAATAATGAGATTAGTAATAAAGATAATCGTGATTAATTTAGAAGGCATACACCACTGTGGTTCAGTGTTGTGTCCTGGCAAGCCTGACATGAGGCTAGGAGTGCATATATGTCTATTTATATAATCATAGTTTATATCTAGCTATATAATTATAAAAAATTATGTACCATGAACAAGTGGGATTCCTTCCCGGAATGCTTCAACCTAGGAAAATGCATCAGTGTAATACACCACATTAACAGAATGAAGGGGAAAAAAAAATGATCATCTCAATTCATGCAGAAAAGGCAGATGAAAAAAATTCAACACCTCTTCATGATAAAAAACACTCAACAAATTAGGTTTAAAGGAAATTACCATGATATAATTAAAGCCATATACGTAAAATTCACAGCCAACATCCCAGTCAGTGGTGAAAGACAGAAAACTTTTTTTTTTTTTTTTTTTTTTGAGATCAGGAAGCATGTAAGAATGTTGGGTTTTCAGAAATAGACTCATGGACTGTGGTTACCAGGAGGGGAAGAGGGAAGGGATAAATTAGGAGTTTGGGATTAACAGATATATGCTACTATATATAAAATAGATAAACAATGAGAACCTACTGTATAGCACAGGGAACTATATTCAATTTCCTGTAATGAGCTGTAATGGAAAAGAAATGAATCTATATGTATGTATAGGTATAACTGAATCACTTTGCCGTACACCTGAAACTAACAATGTAAATCGACTACACTTCCAATTAAAAATATGAATAAAAAATTTTTTAAAAGAATGCTGGGTTTTACCAATAAATGTTTCTCAAAGAACATGAGGGAGATAATTTCTTATTCATTTTTGCATCCCAGTAACTAGCCAAAGGCTAAACTGTAGAATGTGCTTTGTAAAGTGTGATGAATGGAGGAAAGGAAGGAATAAAGAGGAAGGATCAAAGGAGAGAGAAAGGACAAAAAGAAGAGATGATGAATTGTAAAACCAGGCCTTATTCTACTAAGTACAGTAATGACAACGGAGGTGTCATAACCTGAGCGATAGTACATTGTACAGCATCTCATGATGTGGCAGAGACACTGCAGGATGAGTGTGGTGACTGTAGTGCAGTGGAAGGGGTTAGGGCTGGAATAGGATACCCCCCACTTGCTATAGGAAATACTCAGCTCTGCAGGTGTTGAGGTAGCTTAGAACGGCAAGTGGTATATTTTCCAATAAATACTTGGACTGGAAAAATGGCACTACATGTAAATAGTTGGCATCAGACAAATTCAAAAAATTATAGTAGGTGGAAGGCAAAGAAAGGCACTGAGAAGCAATTAACATTCAGGCAGATGGCAGGTAATCCACATCAAGATGGTACATCAGCAAGTAGCAAGACATAATGGGTCATAGGCATAGAGCTAGGTTCTCGGACAGAGATCCCATTAGAGAGATGGGGAGCAGGAAGTTTACCTAAGGGACTCACATTTATGGGCCAAGATAGGGATTTGAATACCAGATTTAGAAAACCAGATACAGATCTTGTTTCAAGAATGAAACACTGGTATTCCAAGTATGTAACTCCTGCTACTTGAACTCTGCCTTCTGAAGCCTGGGCTCAGTTATAATAGAGAATAAGGTGGAAGCCAATTGGCTTTTCCTAGCTGTAGAGAAATATGCCAAGCCTGTAAGCCAAGTAGATCTTGGAAATCATGCATTATATATGTATATGAATAGGTGAATATTTCTAAATCTGTGTTCGTTATTCAACGTTATTTAAATAAATAAATGTGACATAATAAACACTTACTTTTACCATTGGGATAAATGCCTTTTAATGATCAGCTGTAAAAAAAATGTAAATTTTGAAAACCAGATATTACTAGAGAATATATTTCATGCTAATCTCCATAAAACATAAGGAAATCAAAATTATACATTTTGCATAATTGTACAAAAATATACACCATTATATTCAAATTTCATATAAAACTTTAAAGATCTTTATATATCTATAACACTAAAATTTATATAAAGTTTCTGGTCAAAGTGGACTTTTTTAACTTTTAAACTTTATTAAAGACATTAAATGAGTGAGTCTAGAGCAACTTTTAAAAAATATTCATTATATTTTGAGATATTTGAGTACACAGAACTCTAACATTGATCCTAAGTTTGTAACTCCTTTTTTTTTCCTTTTCATTCAGTATCCTTTACCATCCTGTTGTATAGCTTTGGGAACAAGTATAACCAATCAAATCATAGCTGCTATTCTCTAAAATGGACGTAATTACCATTTAAAATGTGAGGATCTACTGGACAGTTTCCCAAAAGTACCCAAGGACATGCATGGTATTATGTATACCTTTTTTCAAACTTAGAAGGTAATCATTCCCTCAAAAGTTTAATTCAAAGCTACATGGAAATACACCATAAATTATTAAAATAAAGACAGAGCAAAGATAGTATAGAAACATTCAAGTCAAGTAGAGATCTGAAAGAACTCTCATAAGGAGTCTTGTCCTTCTTTATTGGAAGGCAGGAAAAACTTTCTTTCCCTCTACTTGTGAGGTAGATAAATGAGGTTTTGTCTTTTCCAGTTATCATTTATCCTTAAATGAGGCAAATTTCTGCCATATTTTTCACATCTTTAGTTTCATACACTTTGCCACCAGAAGCTTGCCGGGTAAAAGACTGCCAAGAGAGTGACTACTAGATATTAAAATACTTAATTAAACTGAGATTAACCTCAGTCATTTCATCAATCTAAAATCAACTAAAGAATGTGCCAGGTTAACTTTGTAGATTAGCTAAAGCAATGCATCTATTAAACCAAAAGATGATAATAAGAACCTCATGGAATCTGAGATAGAGTATAAATTTTCACGAAAATTTTTAATCTGATCTGAGTGCAGAGAGAGGAAAAGAAAACAATGTTGGACAAGCCAGATGATAAAATCCTTATTGTATCTTTAATCATCTTGCAATTTGTGGTCAAAAGTGTGACTATGAAGACATCATCATTGTTGACGTGGCTGAAATCAACACTGACTAAGACTGGCTGGTTACCTATTTCCCTAAAAATATGATCTCCCTGTTTCTAAAAGGAAACATGAGTCTCAAAGGAATCTTAATGGTGTTAGGTCTGGTGAGTATCGGGCTATACTTCATTCATCGGAAAATGCCCCCAGTGCCTTTCTAAATATTTAATAATAATTGAAACTCCTATTTTTAATTGAGGTTTCTTTTTTCTGGAACATTATGCTGTTTAGATCATGCACCTGTAATCAATGTAATCCACATCATCAAGAAGAAATATAGTCACTTGTCTCTTTTGATTTGGCTTGTTCAACTTAAGGGGAAATCTAGCATCTCCTCCTTGAGGCTTTCTTCTCTCCATAATTGTCTAAGAGCTCCTAGAAGTACAATCAGTCCAGAGGGATAAGATTTCTTCCAAATGATTCAGATGTTCAGTCAACTGGCGACCTTATTTTCCTCACTGCCATACTGTATACCATTTGAAAACTAGCTTTACACAGAATTGCTACAATGATGCCTTGTTCTGAAGTGCCACTCCACATCTGAGCTACAATGGTATAGCTCTTTTAGTTCACACTTAGATAATTCGTACAAACACTGTACCTGGGTTGCTGGGTTCAGAGGGCTTCTGAGCCTCCGGCATATGTCCTCACCCAGCAAATTTTAAGCCCAGAATTTCATTCCCTCACGACGTGTACATCTTTGAGGTACTTGGGCTCATTTCCTTCTCAGTCAGAGCCATTCTAATAATCTGGAGCTTCCAATATTGTTGAAACTCAAATGGGATTGGGTTAGGGACTGAAAATATCTTTCCTTCTAGGAGGGTCCTTGTCTCATACAAATGTGCCCACTTTCTCCACAGAGAACACACTCATGCCGAGTTAAGGGTTGTATAATACACCACCTTTGACAGCATACAGAATTCCACCCTTAGTCAGTGGAGAAATTTCCCACAGCTTTATTGTTTTACAGCTAAGGGATATCATTCATGAATTCTTCCCCCCATAATATAGAAACTCTGTCTAAATTACTTTGATGCATAAAATTACTATTGTTCAGACCTTTCCTTTGATCTCTTTGAGAGTAGCCTGGCATATTTTGACAGAATTTCATTTTCAGTATTAACCATGAGAGAAGACTAGGGGGAGAGGTGGTCTATAAAATGTTCCTTAAGCTAGAGAGTCTAGGAACTTCACAGGAGCCTTAAAAACTCAGAGCTGTCAAGTCCAAAGGAACAGTCAATCCCAGCCTGGCCCCATTTCTAGGGTAAAAGACTTTGGCAGCAAAGTGGGTGAAAAGGAAGGAAGAGAAATCTGAGGTCTATCTGGAGACTCAGAGCTCCTCAGATGTTTGGTTTAAAAGAATTAGAGAAAGATTTTTTGCAATATAATTCACCTTCTAAGGTACTTCTGGAGCTCCTTCAGTTATATATGGCCTGAATAGACTGAAATAGGTTATAGAACATCTCACAAGTTTTTACAAAGGCCTTTAGTAAGTTGGCATAGGTACAGAGTATAAGAAACTTAGAAGTGTCAAAGTGACAATGTATTAATTATATATATATATAAAAATTTATGTACAAATATATCTACATATATACACATAATTATATCTGTATATCATTTCATAATTACCTAAGCCTTATTCAGTGTGGACTTGGTTGGCCAGGACACCCAGAGTTCCTGATGCCCCCTGGTGGTCACTGAATTATTACAGCTCTCCGTGACACCTGAAAATCCACTGGCTTTGGAGAGCTAAAAAATTGCAAAATGAAAAACTCTGAAAGCATGTACAAGTAACTTGCATAATTTAAGCTAGTTCTTCCTATAAGTGCTGGTGATTTATGGCAAAGCAAAGTGTAAGTAATAGAAAAGAAGAGCCTCCCCAGGCAAAAATCAAGTTTGAAAAAAAAAATTCTTAAGCACATTGGACATGTGTTAAGTGATTTTGAGTATAATGTGTCACATTTCTCTGCTATATTTAGTAGTTCTTTTAATATTAGTCAAATAATAAAAGTTATTTGATTTAGCACTTTTGAATATTTTAAGTGATCAGAAAATTTCGGAGTGACATCTTAGCAATATTCAATTGGACTCATAATTTTGATATAAATTGTATTTCTGTTAAGCTCTCTTGAATTAACTCAGTCATTTCAGTTAAAGAATTATAATTGTAATCTTTTAAGTGTTAACAATTTATCTGACCATACAAAAGTGAACGAACTTTTACAAAGGCACAAAATATATTCCTGACTTATGATTCAATTCCTGACCTCTGACTTCCTATACTGCTAGCTAAATCTGAAGTTTAGAGGAATAGGTAAAATGATTACTATGTTTTTTATGAGCTTAGCTTATGTACATTTTTTACACTGGACTGCAAATAAATATTTTATAGACACTACATAAATCATGCTAATGTAAACATGTAAGTGATTTTCCTGCACAGGGAAAGACTGTTTACATTTGGACTGAAATCACAAATAGAGAACCCAATTTTCTGTAATATCTATTAACTGAGACATAATGTTTCTTTTCTGTTTATAATCAGTTTCTTCTGCACAGTACCTTTTCTAATTCAGTTTAAATTGCCCCCTTTTCTGTGATGAACTTGCATTTTCACATTTACCAGCTGTGAATGTATTTAGACAGTAAGTGCAAAAGTAGTAGGTTCAGAAACAGCCCTTTGATTTTGTTGTTGCTATTAACTATTTAGTTTGGCAGCCTTGGATTTGTAACATACTGAAGTCTCAGGTTCTTCCTTCCCCCTCTAAAGGCTCCTTTACTACACACACACACAAAGGATCTTATTTGAAAATTCATGGAGCTTATTCCCTGAAGTCTTTAGAATTTACTCCTAACTGATTATTTCTCTCTTAAAATCAGAGAATATCTCCCAGAGATAAACATTGAAGTAAATATTAGTGTTAAAGCACATTAAATGAAGAGACCAGCTCTACCCACATTTGGAATGTGTTTTGAATTTGTACATTTGTTTTCATGTATGTATAGTTATGTGTGATGATTAGTAATTTGATAAAAATAACAAGGTGCATATATATTGGGTATATTTTCTTTGCATCTAAAAATAGGCATTTTTCGTCTTTCTGCCACACAGTTATGACAGATGTTTCAAAAGAGGGGATATAAGTGGCAATATTGAACTTCTAGTCTCATTTTTCCATTTATTTAAAATTACCTAAATATAAGAAGAGTGCTCTATTAACTGCATTTCACAATGAACACATGAAAACTAAAAAATAGTTTTCAGAATTTCTGCTTTGGCTGTTGTATATACACCATTTGGTATTGTTCAGGAAAATGATTTCTAATTCATTTTATATACACACATACATTTGCTTTTCTAAAATTTGCTTCAGAGGTAATATGCAAAAATCATAGATAAGCTAAAATAAACCATTTATAAAGTGATATGAAGAAATTAATTATTAAAATTATTTTAAAATATGAAAGTTTTGTGAACTGATTCTTTTTTTATTTCAATGGCTTCAAGTACAAAGATATTTCTATGCTTTGTCTTTAGTCAAATGCAGTCTAGTGTCAATTTATATATTATATTTATATATTAAAATATGTACTGTATAATGTAGTATAAGGAACATTCTCAACTAAGTCATTCACTTTTATTTAAATTGCATGACTCCTTCATCAATATACCTAGATATAAAAGAAAGAAGAGAAGGTTGGTAAGCCTAAAAATGAGTATCATTGTGCAACTCTGCTGGAAGAACTGTCAGCAGTCTGGCACATGTGCATTTAATGTGAAGCCTCTTGTCTCTAAAAATAAAAGCGAAGCTGAACATGCCCCTGCGTCTGACAGAGAGAGGGGACACAATAAGGGGGCCTCCTATACCACCTACACTCATCAGAGTGAAGGATGTTACTTCTTTGGTTTCCTGGTTTAATGGAAAGGTATTTGTATTCACATCACTGAGTATTAGTCATTCAATAGATGAAAGGAATATTTTAAACTTTAAAGGCTACCTTGGTGTCATTCTAAGAAGTGGGGACGAGACCCTGGGGAAAGTGCTGAAATCCTGGAGAATTATTTTAACTATTAGAAGTGGTTTAATATCTGTGAGTTTGCGAGAGTAATAGTTTTATTGCCCATGTGTGGGGATTTATGTTTTTAGTTCTAATGTTATACTTTACAATTTTTACCCTTAGCGTATCTGTATGTGTAAAAACTGCTTGATCTCTGTAACAAGTGCACTCTACATTTTTTTTGTCTCTTTTCAAGGTTAATCTATTAAACAATTTACATTTTCTATGCATCCTTTAAAGGGCACTTAAGATGCTTTTAGATGTAATTTCTAAAATATTTAATAGGTGTAATGGCTAGGAACAAGTAACATTTAAGAAATAAACTACAGATCCAAAGAGAGGTTAGAAGAGAAGGAGATCTCATTTGTCTCCTCTTTGTAATTGTACCAGGCAAGTAAAAACTACAAGAGACAATTTTCCATAAAATAAAAATTTAAAATCTGGGCATCTGTCATCTCTGAAAAGTCTTTGCTATGAATATCAGAAACAATTCAATTTACTTTACATTTCCAGATAGAAAGGATAGGAAAAGTTTGGAGTCTTAGGAGAGGTCAAACTTTTTGCCTCTCATAAATAAAGGCAAATCATGAAAGAGATCATTTTTTTAAGGGAATAAATATATGGCAGGAAGAAAATGAACCCTGTCTCAAATACATGGTCCAGTTACTCAGCGTGACCTATGAATTTGATGATTTGGCAATTAAGGTTTTAAAGTTCTTCCTTTTATTGTATTACCCACCTCTTGAATTGCAAAGTATTTTAAACTGTCTAACGGTAAAGGGATTCCTCTAGGCAGTTACAAGAATAGTTAGACGAATTCAGCTGGAGAAGTTGGTTACACTTGTTATTCTTAGTTTGCCTTTGAAAGATAATTATTGAATAATTATTGAAAAATAGTTAATATTTGCGAAAGAGGTCTTGCTTTTAACTTAGTTTTAATTAATTCGACGCATGTTAGCATTCTTTAAAATTAAATGTCATTTATGCAGCGAAATAGGAAACGATCAAAGTGGGGCAATCCCAGGAAAATCTCAGAAAATGATAAACATGTAAGAAAAATGATACAGAATCGTCAAAAGTTACTCTCTTTATGTCCCACTTCATCCAACCATCGTGAAATGATAGGGCGGGGGTGAGGGGGCACCTAAAACAAAAGACTTCCTTTCTCCACTCCCTTTTCCTCTGCTTCTTTTGCCAGAGCTTGTTGCAAACTCTTGGAACCATTGTTTTAAAATAATACACTTGGTTACTTTTATTCTTCCAGGGATTGTACTGGGTGGTGCCTAGAGCTAACTGCCTTTGGAGTAACAGAAAAATAGACGCAGTAACCCTTCAAGAAAGGAAAAGAACAAAGTTACCCGACCCGCAGAGGTTGTAACAACAACAAAAAAAAGTAAAAGGCACTTTACTTAAAGGCACAGCTCATTTCCCTGTCCCGGCTCGGTGCTTGGTAGCTGAGAGACGGTTTGCATCGCTTCTGGTTTCTAAAAGACCGCGAGGAGTACCGCTATATACACGACTTTAAATTGGGAGTATTATTTCGGATTGATTCTGCTCCACGAAAGGTGCAGTTGCTAAAAGCAAAGCGCCCACAGAGCACGCACCTCGGCCGCTATTCACGTCCCCCTTCATCTAGCGCGAGCCTGGAGCTCAGAATCTGGAGGGAATCCTGGACCCGCAACCTGACTCCACTAGCTGCCGATTGGCCCCCGCCCCGAACCCCGCCCCCGCGGCCGGGGCGGCCATTTCACTGGGACCCGCCCCTAGGCCCTGGGAATCGCCGCCTGGCAGGCCGGCTGCGCCTGCCACTCAGCCCGAGTGGCGGAGGCTCTCGGCTCGGAGCCCCGCCCCCTCCCCCCTAATTGATATTATTGGAGTGTGGAGCAAGCGGCCGGTCTGCAGTCGGAGACTTGCAGGCAGCAAACACGGTGCGAGCGAAAGGAGGGGTAAAATTTTTTAAAAGCTAAACGTGGAGCAGCCAGCCGGAGATCGAGAAAGGGAATCGATGCGTGGAACGCAATAAAAAAAAATTAAAAAATAAACATTTCGGAGCAAACAGCATTTAAAAAGCTACGACTCAACTGAAACGTAAGAGAAAACCTAACCTGCTCATGCACCATGGTTTTTCAAACTCGGCACCCTTCATGGATTATTTTATGCTACATCTGGCTGCTCCGCTTTGCACACACCGGGGAGGCGCAGGCTGCAAAGGAAGGTAAGGTGATGGGAAAGCAAAGTTTGTTCTGACTTATTTATTTAGCTGTCTACCTGCAAGAGCTGTCTTGTCCGCGGGGCTGCCGGACGCGCCTCCGGCGCCAGGCGACCCTCCCCCGCCGGCTCCCCGCCCCCTCACCGTTCGGGCTGCTCCTGGAGGGCAGGCGGCTAGCGGGGCTGCTCCTGGCCGCCTGCAGCCCCGCGCCCGGGGCAGTTCGCCCGACGGGAGCGGAATTTCTGGCGCAGGCAGTCCGGAGGGCGTAAGCATCAACGGAGGGCGGGGGACGGGGGTGTGGGAACGGCCGGCAAGCTTATTCTCCGGGACCCCGGGCGGGTCAGATCTCTTCCTCTAGCCCTCTCCTCTTCCTCCTCTCGCCGTCTCCTCTTCCTCCTCTCGCCGTTCGTCTCCCTTAGGGTAAGCTGGGGCTGGAGTTGGTCGCAGACTGGGGAGTGCAGCCTTTAGTGTCCCGGCCAGACCGCCGGCGAGCGGCTGGAGTCTGGAGCCCTCCCAGAGGGGCCGTGACTTGTGTGAGCTCCGAGCGCTCGGGTTACTAATGAAGTGCTCACTGCGTCGGAGGAGCAGGCGCCGGCCTGCGGTTGGCGCTCGGCCGCCGGCGCGGAACAATAACGCCGCGGAGGTGAAGCAGCGAGCGGCTCGCGCCTCGCGGGCCAGAGACATCTCCATTCAGCGCGTGCCGCGCGGGTCCCGGCGACCGAGGGGACAGCGGCAGCCCAGCGGGCTTGGCCGGGTCGGGGAGGCAGGGGGCGGGCTGGGGCCGTGCAACTGATAACGAGATGCCGCCCGGGCGACTACAAGTCCCTAAACCTCAGCCCCACAGCCCCGCACTTGAGGAGTCCGAGTGGTCGAACCTCGCGAAAGACTTGGACCCTGAGGGCTAGTTCTGGTAGACGAGAGCATGATTCATTTGGGCAGCTAGATACGCCTGTATAAGGTCCCCCCCCCTCCCTTTGAACCGTTGACATAAGGTAAAATACCTTTCGGTGCCTGTAGTTGGAGCTGGGGAAAAATAAATCCTGTCAATGGAAATGTCTTGCTTCTGAGCAGTCACAATCTACCCTCCCTCCTCCGTATTTTCCAGGCTGTAAGTCTAAGGTCGACTTTCCGATATTTAAAAGCAGGGTACTAAAAATTACTTGTTCCTGAAGTGTGGAGGATGGAGGAATGTCTTAATCAGATTTAGGTTATGGTGGTGATCGGGAGTGGATACGTATCGGTACTCGCTTCGTCTATCGCTGAAACTTAGTGATTTAGTGCTGCTTTTAAAAAATCTTCATGCGCACATCTTCGGTCACTCTTCACCCCCTATCCCCCGCCAACCAAACGCCTTGTCCTACCCCTTGATCCAGCCTGACCTTCTGACCCCAGTTTCCGCATGCAACCTGTGTTGATGTTGAACCCTCTCGGAGAAAACCTTCACTTTCAGCTGTCGGTTTTACATCTGCAGATGAATCCACGTCCGCTAGAAACACACAGCCACATACAGCAAAACTCATATCTCTACTTGCATGACATTAGCGATTAGGGACATTGAATCCTGAAACCTTGTAGTTATTCCTCCGGAATAGTGGGACCGGAGGAAAAGTTTGCACCGCGGGGGCGAAACCCCGCGCGTAAGCTCTCGCAGACCGCGGTTGGGGTTTGAGCTATAAATAACTGCATCACTAGGGGGAGAGGTTCCTGCAGTCAGAATTGCTTGCTCGCCCGCTTTTCTCTTCTGGGTGCGAGATACGTGGAGAGGATTCTGATTCTAGGAGGCTGAATTCTTTACATGCAGAAGTGAGCTGTTTAAAAGGTGGACGGGGGTGGCGAATGCGCCCCTCTTTTCGGTGGCGAGGGTCCCAGCGCAGCGCTGCGGTCAAGGGCTGCCGTTCTGGGAGCCGGTGAGCCCCGAGGCGACGCCGCGGCACCCAGGGGCGAGCGCTGAGAAGCGCCTAGAGCAGGTGCCTGGCGGATGTGGGTGGTTAGAGGAAGAGGAGGGACCCCCCTTCCTCTACTTTTCCCGCACATGTTCTCTCGGGGAGGTCATTTCCCGCTACTGGGAGCGCACGTAGAAGTCAGTCTGACGCTTGGAGGCGAAGTGCATCCGCTGTTTTTCCTCTCCGTTAATGCCGCCGCCACCGCCGCCGTTTCCTCCGAGGAGATGCTTCCCGAAAGCCTCTCTCCTCCCCGCTCCTTCTGGAGCCAGGGCGCCACCGGCTCCCTGGAGTCCCCAGGTCTGTCGGAGGCGTAATGGATGCTCGGCGCGACTGGCGCGCCTGTCTGGCAGCCCCCGCCCCGCCCCGCCGACTGCCCCGCCCCGGCCCCCGCCGCCTGCGCGCCCGCGGGCCGCTGCCCGCGGAGCCCCGGGCTGGACCCTGTGCGCCCCGCATCTCACTCCACAGCCTCGCTCTCCCCGCCCCGCGGAGTCCCCGAGCCTTGGCCGGCGCGCCGCAGGGCTTGCCTCCGCGGGCGCGAAGGGAGGCAGGCACTTGATGCTCTGAGCGGGAAGGCAAAAGCGCACCCTTGAGGGCCGGTCCACTGTGCGGAGGGCGGGAGACACGCTGATTCTTCAGAGCTGGTCAGACGCTCAGCGGCCAGTTTCCCTTTTGTGTTTATTTGTTCATTTGTTTCTCCTCTTAACTTGTTTGCCTTCAACGCCCTTCCGGGGTCGTTGGCTCCCACCCCAGGCTGTGCCGAGGGGTGACAGAACGGCAGTAAGTCATCACAATACTTATTTCACCCTCAAAAACGACCCAAGTAGGTCTCCTGGGTTTAAGATTCACTTGTCTCTTGTCAGTACAGAAGACAAAAAATTAATAATAATAATAATACTCAAAAGGAAAATACCGGGAACCCAAGTTGTCCACGTTGAGGATAAGACAAGTAAACTTTAAAAATTACTTCATATAAATTCAGTATTTTTATTGATGGACCATTCGCCAAACATTTATGTTCCAATTTCGAAATACAACTTAGTATTTTAAAAGTTTTTTAAAATTATTATTATTGTTTGAAAAGGTGGCAAGTGTTTGTGACCAAGGTTTGTGCTGTCATGGTCTCCCTGTCTTAAGTATAAAACATTTTGGAAAAGAAGTGTTTCTATATCTCTTCTCAGTTATAGGGAATAACTTTGACTAGCGAGGACTTGAACACGTTAATCAACTCTTCCTTTGTTTTCTTAGCATAACAAATTTCCATCACATGTAAAAACACATTTCTTTTTCCTCTATTGGTCATGGAAAAGTTTAAGCATGTATTTCATTTAAGTCCAAATTTTAACATTTTGTTGAGGTTGCTAGTGAGCATATTTATCTCCGTGAAAATGTATTCACTATTATTTCTGGGCAAATTGATACATTTGTTAAAAATGCTATAGAGTCAGAGAAATATTTTTAAAGAGTAAAAACTCATGTAACCCTGAAACTAGTTTGAGCAAAGAGTGACTGCTTTAGGAGGGTAATTGTCCTAAAAAAAACAATAAAATATATCAAATTGGAAGTATCGTATATATTAACGTATGACATTTGAATGTGTTATCTTATATTAAAACCATCAGGAGCATTTATTACATTTATATAAATGTTAAGTTAATTGCATTATGCTTTATGGTAGCATAGAAGTGGAATACAACTTGACTTAAAAGTCAAGTCAAAGTTTAAATATATCATTTTGAAAATTAGCTAATGCTTTGAAGTATTTGGAAATGTAGAAAATAGAAATATTGAAAACAGATGTTTGACAAACCCAGAAATATATCTTGTAAATAATAAACAGTTTATATTTCTCATAATAACATTGTTTAATATAGTTTTTAATTGTATTCATTTTGGCTTAAGAGAAGATACTTTAAAACAATAAACTCCAATTCTCAAAAGGTGCTAGGAGATATTTTTGGCGGAATATTACACATTAGTGACTGGATAAAAAGTAATATGGAATTACACTTTTTATGTTTATGTTATTATATTTGACAAAGTTTGGAGCACTCAAACTCAGTGGTTTACAAAATTCTTTATAATATATACTTGCTATAGAATCAGTACTACATCACATATCAAATTTTTACCCTTGCTTTCATGCTCCTTTTGAGTTTTTAAATTTATTTGAATATTTTAATTTAAAAATTAAATATAATATTGGTATTTTAATATCATTTTTCCCTAAGAAAGTGGAATATATTTGTATCAGGTGGGTATATGTTTCATCGTTCCTTAAGTGTTCATATATTTTAAGTCAAAATGATAATTTAAAAATTAGATCCACTTTAAAGACTTTTACCAATGAGTTTACATTTTTCATCTAACATTTAGAAATATAACTTTCTTTTTCAGTACTACTGCTGGATTCTAAAGCACAACAAACAGAGTTGGAATGGATTTCCTCTCCACCCAATGGGGTAAGTGCTTCTCCCTATAAAATATCACCCTTTACTTTTTAAACTAAGAAATAAAGCCTTTCTCCTCTCCCCCAGCGGAATTATTCACATTTTTCATATTTAAACTGTTTTGATTTTAAATATCTTGTTCAACGTTTTGTTGTTTATAATGAGACATTTGAGTTCTATGAGTAGAGAAGGTATATATAGAAGTTTGGAAAATGGATTAAAAATGTCTCTTCAACCACGATCATTTGAGTTCTTACTGTGAGTGGGCTCATACCTCAGGTTCCAGACTATAGATGTTAACTAATCGTAGGGAACATTCCTTTCACAAACTCGCTTAAGCCTCTTTCTACTTGCTTTATACTCCTTTAGTATAAGCACCAGGTAGGCTGCTTGTATTTCTTTAAAACAGTATGTAATCTGTTTTCTTTTTTGAAAAAGAGTTTTAGTGTCATTCAAAATATACTGGAAAAGATAACTAAAAATGTAATAAGCTCAGTATTTTAACATAAAATTTGGTATAGAATATGATTTGGATTCTCCAAAATTTATACTTTGTGCTATCTGTTGTTACCAATCAGAAGTGATGGAAGAACATGAATATATTACAGTAAAAATCTGTTACAATAAATGAGTGAAAGCTGTCTAATAAACATCTATGAAAATATAAGTAGATCCTAAAAAAATTCTGAACATTATGTTTCATATGTCAGGAAAGATATATTACTTAAATTTAGTTCAGGGTCAATGTCTTCAGGTTTCTGATTTTGATGGTGAGAGAGGGCACATACTTCATCCCTTACTAAGGAAGAAGGCTCCTAGAAAGGAGAATATTCTCCATTTTTACTTAAGTTAATATTCGGTACAGTAAAATCAGGAATCAGAGCATGAAGAATGAGTGAAGATATCAAAAGTGTAACGAACTCTGCAAAGAGAAAAATGAAAGCCTGAAAGGGATTTTTGAGTTTAAGAACATGGTAAAATCAATATGTCATAAGCTGGAAGTTAGTTTAAGCGTGCAAAATGTTTTGGGATTAGCAGATACAAAGTAC
The DNA here is from genome assembly GCF_036321535.1 of Camelus dromedarius. Classification (NCBI taxonomy): domain Eukaryota; kingdom Metazoa; phylum Chordata; class Mammalia; order Artiodactyla; family Camelidae; genus Camelus; species Camelus dromedarius. The sequence continues at coordinate 56,643,998 of NC_087441.1, forward strand.
TGTATTTAAAATAGATAAACAACAAGTTCCTACCATATAGCACAGGGAACTGTACTCCATATCCTATAATAACATAATGGAAAAGAGTATGTAACTATTTGTATAACTGAATCACTTTGCTATATACCAGAAACTAACACAATGCTGTAAATCAGCTATACTTCAATAAAAAAAAAATGAAATAAAGACCTAAAAAAAAAAAGAATGCAAAATGTGAACAATGCAAATCTGTTTAAAGTACTTAGATTTTTCATTAAATTAATATTTGAGCGGTGCTTAAGATCGTATTGCAGTTATCTGTATGGGTCAGACAAAGCTATGAAAAAATGGCAAATATTTTACAGATTAAATATAAAAAGTGCACTGAGTTTGAAGTATGAATGTCATACTTTTCTTGAAAGTAGAGTAGTTTCCATGACTAAAATAATATACATTCACAATGAAAAATGAAACACCTTTCTTGCCAATGACAGATGTGTCCCATTTTCTACCATCCATCAATTAAAACCAATAGAGATAGAGGATGGTTTTTATCTCTAAAGAGAAGTAAACTGATATATGATTGTAATATTTCATCCATGTAATCCACAAAATGGTAACTTATGACTGTCTATGTTATTTTGGACTCAAATGGACATTTTATCAGTCCAAAGTGTCTTGAGTTAACTGTTAACTCTACATATCTATAGGAATCAACAGATAATATTAGAAAATGATGATTGACAATATTTTCCATATATGAAATGGATTGGCTTACATATGGTTAAATATCTAACTGGAAATAAAATGTTACTAAGATGTGTCTAAAAATAATTTTAGACCATAAAAGCATGCTAGCCAAATTAAGACTTCTTTCCCAATGGTGTCATTTGTAGAAATTATTGCAGTCTCTTGGAAAGTGAGATAATAAAACAAAAGCTGCATTAAGTGCATTTATTTCATTTCACTATTTGTTATTTGTAGAATAGTTATCTTGAAAATTTTCCCTCAGGGTAAATTTTTAAGTAAAAATTAAAATTAACTGAGTTTTATTGGTCTTAAAATTGATTTTTTTAATACATAGAACAAAATAATATAATTGTTCTTAGAACTAGAAAAAGGAATTCCAGAGATATATTCCAGTATAATAGTTAGCCTTGATTTCTTCTAACTATGGAATTGTTAAAAAGAACACATTTATTTACCTTTGGAGCTCTTCATTTTTTGGTAGATGCTATTACTAGTTTTACTTCTTTTAATAATCTTAGCCTAAATAGGAAACAAAGTCTTCTCATCCAAATGGAGGAATTTGGTTAGATTTGTCTAAGTGTCATTCAAGCAGATTATAAGCAGCTAACTGAAACAGGAAATTATGCACACCATTATCTAGTCACAAACTAAAGTTGTGTTGAGTAAAAGCTGAATGTGGTAATGGGTTCTTTGCTACATTTGAGGACCTTTGATGATATGCATAATAAAACTGTAGCAAATATATATCATTGTAAGAAATTTCCAAATTACAGTATATTGCTAAGTTGTTGGTCTTGTTCCTTTTCTAAGAACCATTTTTAAAAGTGAATGTTAATATTTTACAGAGCATTTAAGTAAATTGATTTTCTGATGAAGCTTTACAAATAAAATTCATTGCCACCTACTTTCTAGTTTATTTTCTCATCTGCTTGTCTTGAAATGCTAGTTTAAATCTTGCATGCTATATAATTTGGGGTTCAAACACCAATATATTTTTGTATTTGGCATTTCACAATGGGGAAATGAACACAAGTAGGTGACAATTTCACTACTAGTATCATAAATATAAAGTTGGAAATTTTGTGATAATGGTAACAAAGGACGTAAACCACTGTTATGTTAGGCTTTTAGGTGAAATGAATTTATTAACTAATGAGCAATATCAGTAATATTATACAAAGTTTTATAATCTTTAAATTGTTGCAAATTTGGCTAAGCTTCTTATTTTACTTTTTTGTGAAAATATATGAGTTTTCTGTAGTATACATTGTATCAGCATATGAATGGACATTTTTAAACATCTGATACTTTTCATGTCAGAAAGCTTATTACTGAAATATGATGATCCAGTATGCTGATTTGCCACATACATTTGGTTTTTGAAAGCAATTTATATATAAAGAGGAATCACACTTTTATAACTACTTATTTATCGTCATGTGGCATTATGGGCAATATTATATATAACACTGCAATAAATAGCTCTGTAAAATGTTACTCCCTTATATCTCATTTTGAAAAGATTGTGAAAGATGTCACATTAGGAATATCAGCATGCTGTGGAATGCTTTTCCCTACCATAGTAGTCTTGGCATTTTCTTCCTTGTGTTTTTAGGTACTCTCTCTAAGTTTAACATCAACACTTAGAATGTCAACAGAGTTATCAAAAATTCTGCCATGTATCGTATGTATATACATTAAATGGTAATTGAAGTAATTGTGTTGTGTGTTTAGGCTATGAAAATTATAATCTCAGTGGAAACATAGGCATAAGCAATGTAAAAAGAAACACAAATACACCAGCAAACAGATATTAAACACAATGAAATATTTATTGTGTGCACAAACAAAACAAGCAGCCTAAATGATGTTCCGCCACCAGGATGAAGCTGAACTGAGACTCTCTTCTAAAGGTTACAGCGGTTGTCGGAGTAGGACTCCACCGAACTCTTCTAAAAAGAGATGGACATTTGTGCTGTTCTCAAGATTTCTCATGCACTTGCAAAACCAGAATGTTGTTTTTTGTTGAATGACTGATGACCTTTTCTCAATTTTACAGTGGGAAGAAATTAGTGGTTTGGATGAGAACTATACCCCGATACGAACATACCAGGTGTGCCAGGTCATGGAGCCCAACCAAAACAACTGGCTGCGGACTAACTGGATTTCGAAAGGCAATGCACAAAGGATTTTTGTAGAACTGAAATTCACCCTGAGGGATTGTAACAGCCTTCCTGGAGTCCTGGGAACTTGCAAGGAAACCTTTAATTTGTACTATTATGAAACAGACTACGACACGGGCAGGAATATAAGAGAAAATCTCTATGTTAAAATAGACACCATTGCTGCAGATGAAAGTTTTACCCAAGGTGACCTTGGTGAAAGAAAGATGAAGCTTAACACTGAGGTGAGAGAGATTGGACCTTTGTCCAAAAAGGGATTCTATCTTGCCTTTCAGGATGTAGGGGCTTGCATAGCTTTGGTATCTGTCAAAGTGTACTACAAGAAGTGCTGGTCCATTATTGAGAACTTAGCTATCTTTCCAGATACAGTGACTGGTTCAGAATTTTCCTCTTTAGTCGAGGTTCGAGGGACATGTGTCAGCAGTGCAGAGGAAGAGGCGGAAAACTCCCCCAGGATGCACTGCAGCGCGGAAGGAGAATGGTTAGTGCCCATTGGAAAGTGTATCTGCAAAGCAGGCTACCAGCAAAAAGGGGACACCTGTGAACGTAAGTAATATGTGCTATTAAACTTCCACTTTGCACTTTTTTTTGTTTCAATATCAGAGATTTTAAGGAATAATGATTATTTGAACAAGTGAGTGCTCTGTCCCAGCAGCCCAAGTCGGTAGATCGTAAGCAAAGTCACTATTGAATTTACCAATGATTCCCCACAGTGATAGCTGCACTAAGGCTGCAGTAGATATTCCAATAAATATTGACAATAATGGTATTTGTTACTAAAATTTAACTTGCCCTGCGCTTGACACAGGAGACAACAGTTGCTCGTTGGGCTATGAGATCTTAGGAGTCTGGGCAGAGTGAGGGGACAGTCATCAGGATTTGATGATGTGTGATTCCTCCTGTTTTGAAACCCATATTGTCTGGCCTTTGAGTAGCAGAAAAAAGGAGGTTAGAGGGGCTGCTAGCAAGAGCTCTACTAATAGGAAAGGCACATGCAAACAGATTTACAAACTTTTAGAATTATTTTTTTATAAATACTTAAACATTGATATAAAAATCATCAAACTGTGCTTGCTAAATCTCTGAGGTTGCTTCTGCCAAAGCCATATTTCTTTCCTGGACTGAATAATAAAATGAGTGTTTTTCTGATAAGTCATATTATAAGTGAACAATGTTTTTGTGGAATTGGGCCAAAGTAAAGTTTCAGTTATCATAATACATCAGCTAGACGTTTTCTATTTGTTTTGAAACAATAATAGCATATGAATTAGGGAACCTTTTCCTTTGTCTTGTAAAACTAAATTTTCTCTTACATAACATTATGTGGTCATAATAATTGGCCAGCATTTTTCTGTTTAAAACTGTGTCACAGGGGCCTTCAAAATTAATAGATATTTTTATTTGTGGATATCCTGAAAAATATCTTATAATAAGATTACATTGCTTATGTCTCTTATTATTATGTCTCTTATTTATATTATGTTCCCCAAAATAACTTTTATATGTTCTTTGTACCCCTAAGCCAGCTGCATAATTTTAATGTTTGTAAATCCTACTTAATTTAGAGGGGACTCTAGCTAACAATAATTACTGTAAATGTTTTTGCTAATTTACTGTGTGTAGATACTCTTCCATGTGCTTTACACATGCTAGTTCATTTAATGAGAGAGGTAAATTATCATCTCTATTTCACAGGGAAAAAAGGGCATTGTCAAGAGTAAATTATTGCTTGCAGTTACTTTAAGTAAGTCATATTTGTCCTAGCTTAGTTTCAAACTCAGGGCATTATGATTCCAGAGCCCAGGCTTTTAGCAACAATCAGATTGTCCTGGTTTCCATCAGAAAGTAAGGAAAATCCTAGCAAAAATTGTTTCATTGCTGAACTTAAATGCCTTGCCTCTACTAGTTTGTTATATAAATCACAATACTTATGCGTTAAATTCTCATTTGAATAGAACATTTGAAGAAATAATAATTTAAAAAATGTTTCGGTCAGTGTTGTCTGATAAGGTAGCCAGTAGCCACATGTGACTCTCAGGTTCTGAAAAGTGGCTATTTTAAATTGAAATGTGCTATAAGTATACATTACATGCTGGATTTCAAAAGCTTAATACAAGAAAAAAAGAATGCAAGAAATACCATTAGTAGTTTTTTATGTGGCTTATATATTGAAAGAATGATACTTTAGCAAATATTGTTTGAATAAAATATAATGTTAAAATTAATTTCAACTATTTCTTTTTCCTCTTTTTTAATGTGGCTACTAGAAATTTAGAAGTTACATATGTGGCTTACGTTATATTTTTACTGTACAAACTCTTTAGATGGAGTTACTGAGCAAATACATTTTTCTGTCCTGGTTGAAGAGTTAAATACTTCACGTGGTTGGTCGCTAGCATATAAAATGCCTACGACCCAGCACTCAGTTATCATCCCTACCATAGCTGACATTGTGATGTGAACTCTGAGCAAAATAAATAGAGAAGATATAGGTTCCGGTCCCATTGACCAGCCTAGCAGCCTTCTTTGACACTCCCTGAAGTAGTCAAATCTGTCTGCCCACTGCCCTCTTCCCTTTTCCCTCACTAGTGGTATTTCTTGCTGAGTAGAACATCCTGCAGGTTCCACATGTGTGGAAATCAAAAACTGATGGAGATTAATCATTACTAATAGGCAGAATGCTATTCCACTGGGTAAGTATAAAAATATTCTTAGTGAACTAATCAATTCGTTGAAAAGCAGTGTTCTTATTGACTGGGAATTAACAACAGGTACTTGACAATGATGGTGGATTCAGCAATACCTATTATAAGAACACTTTAACAACACACTATAACACTTAGGCTGTAAAAGCAGCGGGTTTTAGTAGTATGCAGATTTTGGTTGATGTGAAGGTGAAATTTAAAATGTTTGCACAGTTAAAAATGGGACATAAAAGAAGACATATAAAAGTGCACAACAAAATTTGCTTGAAAAGTAACTAGGAAATAACATTAAAGGTCTTGCTTTTTTAAAGTGTAATATGTTTTAAAGCAAATCATAGTCTTTTTTGTTTCATTTTGTGTAATTTAACTCAAATGATTTCTATATTACTTGTTAAGAAAAACAGGAACTGTTTGAGTTCTATACTTCTAAGTATAGAATTTAGTAAAAAAAAAAAAAAAAAAAAAAAAAAAAAGCAGTCTTTAACTGCGTTAAAGAGATATATTTACCGTGAAGAAAAGACTCCAATTTCTTCCAAATGAGCAAAATCATCTCATTAAATGTGGTATTATTAAGATTATTCACATTCATTTATTTTGGTTTCAAGAATTGGAACCACATTTGAGTACCAAAACTATTGTCACTTGCAAACTACACCAAGATACTTAAAAATAGAGTAAAATTACTTCACTGTCATCTACATTAATTCTGCATTGGAATAGACGGAATTAAGTATTAGTAGTGAGAGTTCATTAAATATATGTGATTAAAGGAGTCATGATGCGTCCTTATGGTTCAGCTGAAAGAGGATGTGCATTGGAAGTCAGGTAAATTGGAAACATACCTTTCCTAATTTTTAAACTTAGTGATGTTGACAGAGGAATTAAATCTCTTATTCTTAACTGTGGCACTATGTTCATTTGCAAAAACACTTCCCTCATTGGCATAATTCCAGCACATTGCTGTGAGAGTACTTGCCTCTGGAATCAGTCCAGGCCTGCCTTTATAGTATTTCTCCTGTTTCCTTTCAGTGATCCTGTTAAGAGTTTGAAAACAAATTCCAGTCCCATATTGAGGAAAATTTAAGTGTTTGGGAGAGGATGCTAGTGAGTCTCTAGCCAAAAGAGGGTAGTTAGCCACTTAAAGTCAAATTTATCTGGGCAGTGTCTAGGATGGCAACCCATTGTGATGTTTGTTAAAGTATAATTTGAAATATGAACAACTATAAAAACTGACCACAGTCTTGGTCAGTTGTAAGAGCTTTTTATTTTCTTCGTGATTTTAGAAAACATAACTCAATTTTGAAAACCAAATGTTTCTCAAGTCTACTAATATATGGAGAACTTCTGTCTAATTCTTTAGTGTAGTGCTTTTATGAAAACATCTTCTTACAGTTATTTAAAAATATGATTCCAGATAGCATGCTTCGATTGTCAAAAAGTCCTCTGAAAACATTTAGCATATCAGTTACATCATAACTTCCATGCATACTAGCCAATATATTTAGATAAAAAGTATAGTCATTTAAAAAAATTCAGAGAAATTATATTTTACATCTAAAATATTTTTATAAGATTAATAAAATTGTATTGTGAAATGTAATTTGTAATTTTGGGAACTTTTGTACAGTTTGATTCCATTTGAAAATAGAGTAGTATTTGTCAAACTATGGAGCTTGGTTATTACAACTTGGGTTTGTATAAGTAATCGTAGTTTACTCTGAAAAATCATGTTCATTTTCTCATTTAATCCTTACCACACTACTAAGAGGTACTAAGTATTATTTTTTTCTCTCTTTCAACTTATGAAGAAACTGAAGCTCAGGGTTAATAATAAGTAACAAAATTGGATGAGAATACAGGGTCCTGTTTATCAATCCAAGTCTTTTTTTATCCCCACTGCACCACACTGCTTCCTAAAATGTTGTCCTGGACTTCAACCGATGGATTTTAGTTACTGAAGAACTGATGAAACTTTATTCTAAGTAGGGAGACCATTTGCCTAGTTTGCCTGGATAACTGTTTTACTTACTACTCTTTTTTTTTTGTTTTTAAAAGTGTTCTGATTTGGTTGATAAAATATATGTTCAACCTAATGGTAAAAAAATCCAAGGATATAATTCTGCTTACATGCACATACATCAGAGCATAAGGATGTGTGTGAGCTTCTTGCATTATCTATATTGCTTAATTTTGCTTTTCTGAATTAAAACAAAGATTTAAAAATTTCTTTCTTGATGATTTCATATAAAAGGGAATTCAAATATTCATAGATTTCTAGTTTTTATTATAAGGAATTTCCCTAGTCATTGCTTCTTAGTATTTTCTATTGTCAAGTTAAAAGACCTATCGTTATTTTAATACTACATAATTTATGGACCTTTAAATGTATAAAATTCAGTAACTTAAAACATTCAATTTAACAGTATTCGTAATATTGAAGTCTGTGTTGATTAGATTTTTGAAAACCTTGTGTTTTTTCCACAAAAGTGTAGCATGTAATTTGTACCATCACCTCTCACGATAAATGAGTCTTGATAATATGTGACATTTATAATCAAATATACACAGAAATGTAAGATACGCTACAGGGTTAATAGCTCAGATGCTGGAGTCACAGAGTTTTAAAATTCTGGCTCCACAACACACCAGGTGCATAAACTAGGACAGTCTCACTAAGCTTTACTTTCCTTAGGTATTAAATGGGGCTAATAAAAATAGGACCTCCCTCATAGGGTCCTTGTCTGAAGTGAATGAAATAATGCATGCAGAAAGCCTAAGAATTGTATCTGGGCCATAGCACATAATCAATGAATGCTTGCTATTATTTTGGTATTAATAATGCAACAAGGATTTGGCTAAGTAAAGAAATCTCATGGCAATGAGTGCATGAACATAGATCTCAAAGGTCATAAAGAGTTAAATGGCCTTTAAGTCAGTAATCTCATCTCTGGTAATTTATTGAGGAAGACATTTCGATGAAAGAAAAGAACTTTTTGTATAACCTTCCTCCTCGCCCAGCAATATATATAATTTTGAAATATTGAAAATAACTTAAATGTCTAAAATTAAGTCCATCATCTAGTCCTTAAAATATCAACAATGTGATACAGAAATTTCAAATTGTCATATTAATTTTGAATGAAAAAATAAAGAATAAAATTTTATATACACTGATATTTAAAATCATGCAAAATATGCATAGGGAAAAGCATAGATTGTAGCATAGTGGATGATCTTTTGTTCTATGTGTTTTTAAAATATGTTGAGCCTTAACTTTTTTTGTAAACAATATAATTATAAGTTCATGTAACCTGGTAATCATACAAGACAACTTGAATTGTATCTCCAAAATACGGGTTTTTAGATTAAGTTAGTGTCTGTATAAACTATAGGGCTCAGGCAAAAGAGCAGTAGTAAATGGCAAGGTATTGTTTGAATGATTTAAAAGGGGGAGATTTAAAGCATTCGACAAAAACAGGTTATAGATTTTGTTTGTTTTTAATATTAATAGATGGCAAGAGCTGTTTTAAGTGTTTCACATATATTAATTCATTTAGTCCTATAGAGAGGGGTTACTAACTCATTTAATCTCTTTGGTAGGCACTTTTATTACCCAGTTTGAAGGAGAAAAACACACTGAAGCTTTACATTTTATATATTAAGTTATGTTTACAGAAGTGACATGTATGCATATTTTTACGGAAGAAAACCAAAGCACAGCGACGGGTGGGCTGCGTACCCACGAGCACACCACGCAGAGCATGCCTCCGCCGACTGCCGTGTGATCAAGGCGGTCTGGGCTCAGAATCGCTGCCTCTCACCGAAACAGCGCGCCACATCTTTAGAGATGAGCGTTTATCTATCCAAGGTCTTTTACAAAAAATTAAGTTTCTTTCTGAATATCTTGAAAGGTGATGCAAATCTGAGCACTTTCTTTCGTTTATAATAATTTCAAAATACTGTTATCTCTGTCTTTCCCGGCGTCCTGAATATCTCGTCTACTTTGCCTTTCTCATTCCTGTAACGGGAGTTCTTTTTTCATGGGGCAGTCAAAATTCACTTTGTGAAACATACGTAGACAGTATTACTGTATTATGCAGAAAGCTTCAGGTCCCTAATTACCAATAAAAATCTCCTGTTTCTTAGGCTGGTTTTTAAATCCCTGCAACTTGACCCTATAATTCTTCCCTAACTTTCAATCATATGATTTATCATCCTTGTGACCCCTGTTCCCTCTGCCTGGTGGTACTGGTCTCTCGTTCTCCCGGAAGCACACCCTGTTTTTATGTTTTTATGACGCCCTGTCACTTAACACTTGGTCCCAAATAAACAGAAAAACTAACCATCATGACCTCTCATCGTTACTTATTGTGTCTTAATCTCACACATCCCCAAATTCTTCAGTGACCGCTCTTCCAAATTCTGAAGGTCGCTGCAGGCTGTGCCATTCTCCTGATCCTTACCTTGCCTTGCGTTTTTCTACCCTCAGTGCCACCTACCCTATCTCAGGCTGTTGAAATTTTGCCTTTTCTTACAATTTCAAATTAAACAGCACTTACACCTTGTTAGGTGATCCCTCTTTGTAGATTCTTATAAACACTTTGCCCTTTCCCTATGGGAACCGTCATATGCGATCTGATTTTTATTATTATTTATAATTTCCTTTTACAGCTTCCAAAGCTTCTTAACAGCCAAAACTTACTTATAGCATTCCACCTACCTGCCATCGTACCTAGCACAGTTCCTTGCACCACCTGTCTTCCAATAAATGTTTATCAACTTAAAGACTTTGAGAAATTTGATCATACACTCCTCACTCCCAAGGTAAATATTTTCTTATTTCAAGTTCGTATCACTGCTTAATTTCTTGGTGTGTAAGACTGGTCTCTATGATTAGTCTTAAACTTTGTGAGTATGAGAACCCTGTATTATATTTCATTTTCCTCATAGCATATAGCTAGGCGATAAGCTATGAATTAGCAAACGTGCACAGGAGTCCACTCCAGGTACTAGGAGTTAATAATATAACCATATTTATTCATTATCATATTCCCATTTTCTGTTTGTCATTGTTTTTGTGTGTCTTTCTTTTTAACTTCTTCAGCTCCCTCTTTTAATGGAATGAAAGCCATTTCACTCTCTTTACTAATATAATAATTTATATCTTGAGAAAGAGAAAGTTGCAAGAGCCTGGTAACACTTTCTGAAATAAGATCTTGAAGTTTAAATATCTTTATCTTATATGAGAATGTGACTTTTATTATAAGATTATATTGTTTTTCTTCCAAATAGTGTATTGTAAATACCATCTTGATTGCAGAACAAACAAAAATAATAGAAAGGAAAAAACCTGAGAAATCAGTCCCTAAGCTAGTATTACACTCTGTTCTATAAATTGGAAACTTGAATTGGAAATTTGGATTTCCAATAATGGATTAGAAATAATTGGAAATTTGAATTACTTAAATTCAGGAACACATCGAAATGTATTTCTGCTATTTGAGTTATAACTACATTATGATTTTTATAATCTTTATTATTCACTTTCAGAAGCTCATAATATTTGTTTTTTAAAGACATTTTTGAATAGGTAACATGCATAGATCTGAAATAAGTGCCGTTCCTATATGCTCTAGTCCCATAAAACCTTCTCCCAGGGGCACCTACTGTTAATCAGTTTCTTCTGTCCTTTACAGAGATATTTGCTCATAATTCCTTTAAAAATATGGAGAGGCATCATTGTGATACTTAAATTAGAATCATATCACAATATCCTTCTGGAATATCGTAGACTTTGTTTAAAATTCTACTGCTTTTTACTCATCTTCAATCATCTTTGTGTTCCCACCGTGCATTGTATATGATAGGTATTCAAAAAATAAAGGACAGAAAGGAGGAAGATCTGATGAAAGTGAGGAAAAATAAGGAAAGAAGGAAGGAAATATGAAATTAATCTGTCTGATTTAACTTCCTTTGATTTACAAACTCAGCATATAACTTCAGAACATTTGCAGTTATTATAACATTGGCAAGTATATGGTCACTCTTTTATATTTCTAGTGGAGTTTTAAATTGGCATCAGTTTCTAGCAGTGTTATAATATAAATCAATGATACCCTTAAATACTGCATTTAATTTGATTTCTTATCTACTTTGAACCATTTCCTCTAAGATAAATTGTCATTAATCTACATAAGATTTTATTTGTGATGATATTGTGTACAGTATAGTTATTTTGTGCAAATAATATTGTTATTTTAATGGGAGAAATTTAACCTAGCTATATATTTGATTTTTTTTCTATGTGCATAAAAATCTGATGCAGGAATCAGAGAGGAAATTTTCAGAAAACCCTTTTATTTAAATTTTTCTCATATAAGCTTATTTAAGTTGTCTCATCCTCTGCAAAATATCTCGCAAATTTATTTTTGTGAAAGCATGTCTTCATTAGGATATTCACATAGTGTTAATATGTATTAATTCCTGTGGTATTAATACCTGGGAAGTAGAAGGTCACATGCACATATATTTGAGGTTTTTAAAAACCTTGTCACAAAAACAATTTGAATTTAGGTTTAGGTCAAATTAATGAGTTTAAAGATTTTGTTTGTTTGTTTTCTACCTATAATATCAACTTTGTTTGAAAGTTATAAAATCTGTGTGTGCACAGCAAGTATTAATCCCTAAAATTAGCATTTCACAGGAACCCAGAAAAATACATACATCAGTTAAAATAAATGTGCATTATTTTTCTCAAATTTTGTGGTATTTATGAAGAAATAAGGAAGGTTTATTATTTAGTTTACTTTGTTTAGACTGGGGTCATTGAATGACATAGAAAGTAGGGGAAAATACATTCTGGAGCTTAATAATTTGAAACATTTTTAAGGGTTACATTTTCTGTATTGAGTTTGAATTTTTTTAATTTGGCTTATTCATTTAAATTATTTACTGTTGATGATTATGTTATCTCTTGCTTCTAATGTCTTAGAAAATCAGGAGGCTTTGAAAGGACACATACTGTGGTTTATTGTTTCATGTGTCACTCAATTAACACATAGTTTAGCCCCTCATCTATGGTGGTGTCAGCCTCAGACCTGCACTGAAACCATTAACGTTGAACTACAGCCTTTTAGAGAAAACCTAAATCTGAGGAAGTAAGAACTGTGATGCTGTTATGAATAAAATAAAATACTGATCAGAAAATTATCAACTACATGTCTTGTATTTATCTTTTATTAAAGTTAGTCAACAGTCTGTTATGTTAATATTACCTAATGTATTTTTTAAGATCATTCTTTCTCAAAGAATGATTAAGGGTGAGAGTGGGTCAGTGTAGAATATACCTAAAAAATCACTAGATATAATAAAGATATATATATATAATAAAAATTAAAAGATATAATAAAAATCACTAGATAAATAATAATCATTAATTAATACAATCATAATACAAATTTATTCTGAGAAAAACAAATTGAGTATTAGTAAGTTCACTATACTGATCTATGTATTCCAGTGGTTTGTATGTTCTATGTTCATTTTAATAGTAGTTTACTATCATCAGCTAAAGTAGTTCCCATGTAGACAGTGACACTTAAGGGCATTAACCTACCTAATGACATTAATTAATGACATTAATTTAAACTAGGAGTAGGGCTAAATAAATAAGCTTAATTGATTTTTAAAGTGTTTCTTTACATCCTTTACCTTTAACAGGCAAAATAACGTGCACTACACACTGTTTCTATTTTAGTAGATGTTTTCCTGTAGTTTTATCCTTGAAAAGAAATGTAAGATATGCGTCTTAACCACTCAGATATATAAATTCATTATAACACAAATGTTCTGTGGACAGTCTTGTACTCCTTGAAGGTATAATCTCTTCCAAGATAATTAGAATCATAAATTCTTTGTGAGTGTGCGCGTGCGTGTGTGTTTGGGGCGGGGGGAATTAAGCTTACTTATTTATTTAGTTATTTTTTTAATGGAGGTACTGGGGATTGAACCCAGGACTTCATGCTTGCTAAGCCTGTACTCTAACCACCGAAGTATACCCTGATTCCCAGAATCATAAATTCTTGAAGGTTGAGTGCAACTTAAAGATTTGTTAAAGATAAGTTAGAGGGGTTTTTTTTGCTTTTTATAATAAATGGGACAAATAAAGACCTCATTTATAGTTCTAACAATATATTTATAACATATTCCAAAGTAAAATCAGAGCTTACTGTTACCAGTTTTCTTTCCACTTAAACATAACACACATGCAATACATACACATATACAAATACACACGTATGTATGTACACCTATATACACATACTTATATATGTACACATACAGACACACTGCCCACCTCTACCCCCACCAAGAAGAAAACACACAAGTGAACATAATGAAGCAAAAAAAAATAAATTTTATTTTTCTCCTTGACCCATTTTTAGATTTCTGAATTCTATTCACTAATCTCTTAATTTATAAGTGCTGAATACTTAAGATTTTTTTCTCTGTGGGAACCTCAGTTGACAATTAACAAAGAGACTGAAAGCTCATATAGGATATTCTTAGATTATTGTATTTTTTAAAAAAAGAAAAACCAAAACAAAATATAGCTACTTCAGTATTATCTTTAAATTTTGCTCCACAAAGCAAACAATTTATAAACAGATTTTTGCTTCCTTATTTTCAAGTAGATTGTTTATGTTTTCTCTACTATAAGTGAAAGTAAATTTCACTTTTATTTTTAACTTACTTTCAATTTTTGTATTGTTTCACAAGATCCCAAGAAGGTGAATTTTTGTAATTAGTGTTTTTCAGATATTGTGACTATTGTAGGTATTTTAAAATGAGAACAGTGAACACTTCTTACATTATCAGAAGCCTAGGATTTAGTAGGGAGCAGAAACTGCTGTTTAACCTTGTGGTTTCTGTCTGGATCTCCTCCGAGAAACCTCCAGACTTTCACCCCTCTGTCTGTTTCTCAAGCTGACCTCTAAATTTAACACTTGCTAAGCTTAGACATTCAGGTTGTGAGCTGGAGCTGGGAAAACATGCGGCTCCAGGTTTATTATATTGAGGCAGTATTTTAGTTTGCAAGGAAATTCTGACAGGCACTTAAGTTTGCTATTTCGGCCGTGCTTCTTGCTGTGCCTAATGTTTATTCGACACAAGCGTTATGTACTTGAGCACTGTGTTTTTCAAGACTGAACATAATGATTTGATCTTTTTACCCCTTTGTAAAGTTTTCCAATAAGAAGACACCGCTGCTCACTTCAAATTCAAATAGCTCTCTCACTGATTTTCAGGATTTTTCACCAGGCCGTCACTGTGTGTAGTTATCCCTCTTTCTAATCTACTTCTTTCATCCTTCATGTGAGAAAGTGAATGTTCTTTCCCATTCCTCCTTCCTCTGATTTCTTATTTTTCACCCCCTGCCTCATTTCCTATAGTATCCTAGACTTTGGTCATAGCTTTTCATTGACCTTTCAGAAAATACTACACTATTCCCAAACTTAAAACTTTTCAAACACACTTTCCTATCTATTAAGTGGACTAAAATAGTGAAAGTACATCTTCCTTCCCTCCTGTCTTTATTGATGGAATATCATAGAGCTGGCAACATTTTGCCCTTTTACCATCCTTACATGGCACTGATTCTCTATATTATAATTCAGAGTTGCATATATTAATAGTCAACTAATGAAAAGATTGAACCTTGTTAAATAACTAATGCTCATTTTCATTGCAAGGTTTTGGTCAAATGATGGTATATCTTACTCTTTTGATCTGTAATCCATCCTTTCATGTTGCTGGTAGAATTCTTAATTAAGTGTAACAGGAAATAGAACTTTTATCTCTTCCATCATTGATAATGTTCATTATTTGCAAAAAATAAAAAATTAAGCTTTTAATATTGAACTGAGAAGAGAGTTTCACAATAGAAAGGTAAAATGTTAAATTAAAAATTAAAGCCACAAATCATAATATATGGCAACACTCTTGTAATTTGAATTCTGACTTGTTTTGTTGAGCTAAGAAAATAAACCACACGCTGATCAATGTTGAAGTTTATAGTCCCTTTTGTAACGTTTAGACTGTGGAGTGTGTAATTCTAGAATTACCACTGTCAGTACCAAAAAGGAACTCAATCAAGATGTGTATATGAATGCCTAAAAGTTCTCAACCCTTATTTTTTTTTCGAAAAGCTGTAACCATTTCTGTTATGGTCTGTTTGAATCTGAGAAAGAGAGATGGAGACTTAACAACAGAGGAGTCTGTAGTGATAATTTAAACAGTTTTTTTCCATCAGGAAGGCAGATTAAAGGTGAGTATAAAAGAAGAGCAAGGTTACCATACTGAAATAACTTCTGATCTTTAGTTTTTTAAGGATTTTCTATTGCAGACACAACAAACTACATGTTAGGTCTGTGGAAGACAGAATAAATATTCAGGAGCCTGTGAATACAGCTCATTTAAGCTCATATGACACAAGCTAAGACAGGGTTGATTTGCTGAAAAGCAAAACACTAATGTATACCAGAGTTCACATTAAGCACATCTTTTATTGCAGCCACTTTTAAAAAGCCATTTCCTAACAGATCACATGAAAAAAAGCCCAACAAACAAAACCAAAAAGCCAATTCTGCTTTTGCATATAGGCTAATTTATATTGGAAATAATACACGCTTTATTCCTAGAAGCCTAAAGGGCATGGTTATTTGTTATTCATTAATGCTAACAGATAACTGACTGTCACTTGCTGTCAGAGCAGAGTCTGATAGAATGCCGACATTGATTGATGGACATGATCCTGAGAATCTGCATAGGCAGACTGCTAGGTCAGTTCAACACGTAAAACCCAGATCGGGTGTGAGGAATCTTGTTGGTATTTTTATTTATTTATTTTTTTTAAAAAAGCATTGCATAGTGTCCAGAAGTGATTTGATTTTGAAGATTAATTTGAAATGTTTAGCACCATACTTATCAAATAAGAGTAACAACTGTTTTGATTTAAAAAAGAATTCAGGTTTCTGGTGCTTCAGGCTCACATCTTAGAAGAAGAAGAATTTTGATTTTGTTCACTCTGTCTCATAGAAAGAGAAATAAATAAAATAATAAATAAATAAAATTGATAGTTGCTTTGCATATATGGACCTGAAATTACTGGAATTTTTAAGGGAAATACTATTTACTTAAGAGAATAAAAGTTGAGTTGCTGATGTACCATCTACATGATATTAAAAAAAAGAGGGAGCTGTGTTTTTGAATTTCACCTTGAATACCTATCAGTACTGTACATTTTTACTGATTATTTAATACCAGTAAGTATACTTCCTTTAATGATAGTTGTTAATATTTTTGGAACAAAATGTTTGGCTCCAGAGATTTTAATTAATGGTTATTTTAAACTATAATTAGTTTATTTTCTAATGAAAGCGCTAACACTAAGAAATAATATGGAGATTCACAGTATTTATTTCAAAGTACAAGAAAATGATTGTATTATATTTTGTCTGCAATTTTAACAAAAGAACTAAACTGAGTAAGAATTGGTGCACCCTTATCTTCATTTTTATGAAATTTACTTTTATTTTTAGTTGTTTTAGTACTGAAATTAGTATATATATATATACTTGAAATTAGTATATTTTATATGTATGTATATTTATTAGCTAACTGCCATTCCAGATATGCTGATATATTAAATTATATTTTGGATGGAATAAATAATGTTGACCATATGAATAATAATAATATTTTGAAACTTCTAAGTTATAAATCCATACATACTCAAAATAGTTATTTTTCATAAAATGTACTGCATATAAATCTATTTGTAAGAACTTCTCACCATTTTATCACATGGGTTTTTGAACATTTGAAATTGAGGTTAGGTAATTTCTTTCAAATTATTCAAATATCAATAACAAATCTTCAGCATATTAAAACAGCTCACAGCCAGGATCTCAAAGAAACATGTGATTTATTATATCGTTATAGCATCTTTGTTAGGTATTAAATATTTTAATGTATTTTTTAGCCAGGCAAGGCCATACTTCACAGTGTCAACCACTAGTAGAAGGCAAAACAGAGTTCTGAAAATTATGTAGGATATTTTCAGGAACATTTGTTCTAAAATATGGTTGTCAGTAACTGCTTGTATAAAATGACTGGGAAGCACTTTTCCTACCGACTGAATAGTTCTGCACAACATGTATGACATACTAGTTTGTCATCAAAATGACAAAAGATTTTGATTGTTTCCGTTCAGAAGTATACTGTGAGATCATCTAAGGGTTAATTTCTACAGACAAATGACATATCAGTTTCGTTAAGATGACTTTAGGAAACTGAGATGAATAGTTCAGCACTTCCTGTGCTGACATGATGTTTGCCTGTCCAATTGCATCCTTTCCAGTAGACAGCAAGAGGCGCAATTACAAAAAGAGACATCTGTGCCAAGGTTTAGCTAGCCAAAAAGGGCAAGCTCTTGTGTTTAAGAGGTAGAGAATCCAATCGATGAAAATGTCTGGACCTGTTAGCACCAATAAAACTGAAGGCCACTGGGAAGC
Source organism: Camelus dromedarius (assembly GCF_036321535.1). NCBI lineage: Eukaryota > Metazoa > Chordata > Mammalia > Artiodactyla > Camelidae > Camelus > Camelus dromedarius. Next base: position 56,662,187 of record NC_087441.1, read on the forward strand.
TCGGAGAGGGTCTTCTGTTGTAGAGCTAGAAAGAGACCCAAACTATGACACTTCAGGGGAGCAGGGTCAGCACTGAAGATCGTTCATCTTCTTTAGTGACAGCTTTCTGTCAGATTGTCAGATTCTAACCCCATTCAGTGGAGGAACTAAGCCTCTACTGTTGACACCAACCGATTCTCAGCCAAGTGTAAATGAAGCTAATATTCACTGACCTTATGCATAGCAAATGAAGCCCTGTGTGTCATTTGAGAAATAATGTTATCTGACACTTCAAAAAGTGAACAATGGACAGAGTGTGTTTGTGTGTGTGTATGTGTGTTTGTTTTTGTTGGTCAAGAAAGCAAATACCTATTCCTTAACTGCTTCATATTTTTAGTTGATTTTCACAGTAGCCACAGATTTAATATTTTGACCCTGATTTAACTTTGTATTATTTTCAGTTACATGTCGTGAAATTTTACATGCAGATACTCACTGGGCTGCAGAACAAACTCTTACTTGGCTTCCTTTAGTTTCTGAGACAGTACCTAGTCACAGAAAGAGGAGACTCAGTTTTCGCTAATAAATGATAAAAAAATTAAAGAGAATTCTGAGTTGCTAGGTCACATTCAAAACAACGAAATAGAATTTATTTCTTCTGGTTATTAAAAAGTGAATTGGTCTCATTATAGTACAGCAAGACTGAGAGGCTATATTTCATTTATCATTTTTAAAGCATTGCCTAAAAGTTCTTTTCCTAGTTACTCATGTTTGTTACAACCTAATAGTCTTTCTTAGCCTATAAGTCAAAATGTTCATATATTTTGCATACTGAGGGTCATATTTTAAATTGCATTTTGTGCATTTCTCATTCTGAAGGTTTTTTCATAGTACTTAACAAAATTCTCACAAAAGCGAGGGTTAAAATATACCAGTGGAAATAAATATCCATTATGTCAACAAGATTATGTACCCACTGTGCTTTGTCAGTAAAACAACACCACTAACAAAAATGGAAAAATTGTTGTGATAAATGTAAAATAATCATTTTAAAGAATGTGTGGAATTCAAGGATTTAGGGAAAAAGATGAGTTAAAGCATAGTGTTGCATTTTCAGAGTCCCATGGAAAGTGATTTATCTGACATGGTGTATTTCATGAGAATCACCAGGACAGATCTGCATCTAATTGACATCAATCATGTTTGAACTGAAAATAAACAGTTGTAAAATATTTGGGATCTGTGTATTGATTTTTGTTCACTTCATCAGTCCTGTTTATTTGTACTTATTAAAGGAGTGAACATGTTTTTTGTTCTGCCAAACTTAAAAAGACAGCATCTGATCAGTAAGATATTTTTTCTTCTTTTTTGACAAGTAACTAAAATCAGATGAGATCATACACAAAGTTTTCTCCTGGCAGTGTTCCTGAACCTAATCATACAAAGACACTAAACATGTGTTTTAGTCAGTTCTTATTTCCCGCCACTCCCCTCTCACCGACATTTGTCTGAATCTAAGCACTACTCTAAGTAAAATGATGCTCAAAGACCAAATAGAAATTATCCCTGTTGTTAGTAACTTCACTAAGTTAGGACAACCCTCTCTCTCATCAGTCGTTTATCTTCTGCAGGATTTAACAATGATGCATCTGTAAAACACAAGTATTAGAGTTCTAGTGTTATTTATGAATTATATGTGATATCTGCATATACAGATATTAAATTCAATCAGTGATCAATTATTTTCAAAGCAGTACTCTGACAAAGAGTAGCTTCATGAGTTTTGCTGTTAGTGATATTGGTGGGGATTGTGGTGGGAGTGGGAGTGGTAGGCTAAAGTGAGCTGATTTTCATACCTTTGAGTTGCAATCGTCTGCACAAAGGATCTTTAAGATAAATCCAATGGATATAAATACATATGCGCTTACTCCAGAAATGACAGGAGCCTCCCATTCTAAATATGTTTGTTTGAAGCAATCTATACAGTCTGGTCTAACATAAAAAATTGTGAAAAGCTGTCTGCAGTACAGATGTAATTTCGCTTAAACTTTTTACATTATTTTGTCATAGAGTTTCTTGATTTCTTCAGAAATGTCATTCAAAGAGTTTTCATAATAGAATAAAATAAGGGAGAATTTGTTAAAGGGTAGTACATTAAAAAAAGAAGAAAAAAAGAGGCAGTACATTTTGCTTTATGGAATCACTGGTTAATGGGTTTAGCCAAGTGTTAAAATCTACATTGAAAGGCCAGTTGTACTTTATGATCTGCAGAAGTCAGATTAGGTTAGTAACACTGACGTTTAGAGACCGAAGTGTCATTTCATGCTGCTGTTAAGTAAGTCTCAGCCCCTTTGCCCTGAGAGTTTACAAAGTTCACTCCAGTTCCATCCTGCTGGCCCAGGAGAAGGTTTTTTATATGCGGATCAGTGTATTATAGCATCATAAAGACTTCTGGTAACTCCAAAATGATTCCTTGTTGAATCATTTGAACCTGTGGTGTCACCTCACAGGACTTCTTGGCTTGTTCTTAGAGGCACTGTTTACACTGGAAACTTTGAGACAAAGAAGGTACCAAACTTCTTTCATGTGCTAATTTAACAATCATTGATGGAACTACATCACTCAACATTGTACTGGGTAGCATATTCACATACAATGCTGATTTGTATTTCAGATTTTTAGGAGCCAAACAATGCCTGAAATAATTGGGATTCCCAGTTTCCAATCAGAAAACAGTACTAGCTGAGGGCTGTGATTTGAGAAAGATGCCAATAGAGGGTTTTTAAAGATGCCTAAATAAATCATGCTACTTCAGTATAAATTACAATTTGCTAGAGCAGGTCTTAAAATGAATTTCGAAGATCTTTACATTTGATCAAACTGAAGAATCAAAGCATCCTTTTCCAGAGTAGATTGTAGTTATTGCCTGTATTATTAGTAAATGAAATGAGATATTTTGTCCAACTAGTTTTAGTTTCATGATTTTTCTCTAAAGTCAGGATTGCTATAATTCATTTAATAATTACCTTTGCTTAAGCGTTAAACAGTAATTCTCAGTAAAATTTTTGTTTCTACTTATTTTTAAAGAAAAATTGAAACATATTTCAAGTAAATTAGTTCTTTCTTTTACATTTTATGCTTTAAGACCTCACCTGGGAAGTACATACTAGAATAGACATTATGTTTATTGTTTTTAAAATAATAAATGGTGCTTTGTCTTGTAAAGGATAGGCTTGAAGTGCTTGTTTTTAAATTTGAAGAAAATTATTCTGTATTCAAAAGCACCCCACCCCTAAAGTCAGCCTTTTCCATGGTATTAATTTTATATGCTGTGTTAAGATATACTATATGTTAGTTTTGTATCTTCAAGTAACAATTTATGGAGAAATCAGGTAAATGGCTAGTATTCAGTTTTAAATGCTGTTTGTTTTTCCTGTTTAAAAAGTAAGGGAAAAAACGAGACAGGTTATTTGTAGTATAGTCAATTGGAGACTCATCAGGTGAATAGTGACATCTCTAACTGAGAGCTATGGAAGTTGTTTTTTCCTTTGTGTCAATCTGGAGGGAAAAATAAACCGGCATTTCCAGTACCTGGTCTGACATTTCCCATCTTCTCATGTTGAGGCAGCCAGGCAAAAGCACACACGGCAACTGAAAAGGTAACTATCCCTTTGAGGGCATGGCTGATTTTACTTCCGATTCTTACCGTGCTATATAGGGGTCAAGGATTTCTGGAGAAGCTTGACCTATGTTTGCTATCAGGAAAAGTGGGTGATTTTCACTTTCTATACCTGCAGGTGTCTGAAGCTATGTGTAGACTGGAGTTTACTCTGCACTGCTTTGTCAGCATAGCTGTGGCTTTTTTTGACAGTTGTAAAAGAATCCTGAGATGGAAGGAATTGAGTGTAAAAATTGCTTTCTTCTGTAGAGCAGGAGGCTACTATATAAATTATAAAAATTTAGATTGTATCATATAATTTTTTAAAAAATTTTCGATTGTGCCATTTTATATCTTCGAAAATTGTGTCTAGTGCTGACTGATATGCTCCAAAGTATAAGCATTATAATGAGTTGAAATCCAACTCCAATTCAATTCTGAGGCTTTTCGTTTGAGATTACCTGTCTCCTAAACCATGAAGAGTTTAGCTTTTATTCTATTTTTAAGTAGCTGGAAGTGAAATGAGGAAGTAATCGGTTAGAAAAGTAGATCATGTGATTCCATTGTCCTTGTCTTTTGATTAGTAAACTGAATAACTAACCCACTTCTCTTTTCCTCCATTTCCCCCACCATCCTTCCTCCTTTCCTTCTGTTATGTATTTACAGTCAGAATTATGAAATAGTTTATAATGATATAGATGTATTCATAAATATATAAATAGTTTTTGCAGGTCAGCAGGCTTTGCAACAAATCCCTTCTTATCTATAACTTTTCCTTTGTGACTGAGGAAATTATTCCTTGAGTTTTTCCCTATTTGCACTATGTCCCTAGGGCTGTGCAAATTCCTGTGACCTGTTTTACCAGGACACGACATTGATATGAGGAGATCAAAATGCTATATTTTCTTCTTGGTAACACCATACAATTACGTTTCCCCATTTGAATATTGCTAAATGTTTTCTAGTTTTTTTTTCCTCTATTACCAGTTGTCTGTTTTTGTTTATTTCTTGGACAGTGGTATCATGTTTGTAGTTTATGGAATGAAGATGACACTGAAATTTCCATTCACATTTTTAAACCTGTAATGACCTTTCTTGCTCTCAAAATAAAGGTGCGTGTTTTGGAATCTGTGCGAACCTCTGGAGAGCTAGTGTGTAGCATGAAATTCCAGAGGGGTCACTTTCATTAGAGAACACTCATAATAAGGCTACAAGTAGCAGTAGGCTAGGTTTAAATATTTGTTGGCAATTTAAATTATTGCCAAAATTTAATGTGTTTTATTGAGGGGAAATGATGAGACAGACAGGAATATAATATAAAGGGGGATTAGGGATTCTTCAGTGCTGCATGGACAGTAGGAGATCAAACAGAACGAAAATATTGGCATTAACAGGAATTTAGTACAAAAAAAAATGCTGGGGAAAGATGTTTGGAATATAAAACCAATTCAATTTAGTTCAACAAATATTTCTTGAGTGCTTTTTGTTTACAAATAACCATGATAAATTTGTTAGGGAGAGAGAAACTTACATGAGTTTATAGATTGCCAGAAACACTTAATATTAATAGTGTTAACAATCCAGCAGTGAGCTCTTAACCCTATTAATTTCTACCTAACCATTTTTTTCTTTTAAAAATGTCAAACCAATAGGAAAGGAAAGAATAGCATGAGGAACACCCTAATGGTTTTCAAACCCCCTAATTTTTAAAATATTGCCACATTTGTATGTATTTCCCTCTCCCACCCCGATCTCTGTGTGTGTGTGTGTGTGTGTGTGTTTGTGTGCGTGTGTGTGTGTGTGTGTAATTTTTTTTTCCAGGCTGAACCATTGGAAAATAAGTTGCTGCCATCATTACACTTAACTTCTAAATACTCTAAAGTATTTTTCCAAAACAAAGACATTCTTCTACACAGCACAATACTATATTTCAGACTCAAGAAACTTAACATTTATTTAAAAGTTTATATGGCAATTTCCCAGTTACCTCAAATGGCTCTTTATAGCTTAATTTTGTAAAAATCTCTTGTTTAATTAAAGATCCCATATTTGTTTGGTTGTCATATTTCTTTTCTTCTCTTTTATCTAGAACTTTCCCTCAATTAATTTTTTTTCATTTCACTGACATTTTTTATGACTCCAGACCAGTTACTTCTTAGAATGATGCCACGTTCTAATTTTCCTGGCATAGCTTTTCATTGTTAGATTCAAGTTAAATTTTTTGGCAGGGATACAATATAGATGATGTGGTTTACTTTCCATTGTATTGTATCATGTCACTTTGTCCCCTTATTTGTGATGCTGTTTTATGACTTGTTTAAGGTTATATATACCAGATCCTTCTATTGTAATAGACTGTTTCCGCTTGGTAATTAATCAGTAATCTATGCAGTGATACTGGGAGACACTATAATTTTCTAATTCCCTGATAGTCTTTTACCCAGTGTTTTATCATCCATTGATAGTGTCAAGTGGAATCATTTATTACATTGATAGTTGCAAAGTGTTCATTTTCTAATTGTCTTATTTCTTTTACATTTTAGTAGTTTGTTTTATTCTGCAAGAAAGGGTTTTTCCTTTCTCTGCTCTCTTTTTTTGGTATAGTGCTGTGGACTCATAGATTCTAAAAAAAAAAATACTTTTTAAAAGAGAGTTTCTACTCAAAGAAGAAAGAAACTGAATATTAATTGTATTTAATGCCAGTTCATAATTTTTAGGACTGGAGTTCTAACCCACATCTTCCAGTCTTTGTTCTATTATTTTTTACATGTTTTCCCTCTGAAGAGAAGTTTAATGCACATTTATTGTTTTGTATCCTTTGTAACTGAGTGATTAAGTATTTTATTTTCAGAGACTTTTGGAGATATCATTCAGATTGGCAGTATAGCCCTATTAAAGTAATTAAACAATGGTTTAAAAATATCTCTTCTAGACTGAAGAGACATAGAGGTGCCAGTTCAGAATCCACCACCAATTAGCTGTATGAATGGGCAAGCTACTTATTCTCTTAAGACCTTGGTCTCCTACATTCTAAGTGGGAAATACTAATAGTATCTATTTCAAGAGGTTATGTGTGGACCAAATGATATAATATACATAAAGTACTTGCACAAGAAAAGTGGACAATAAGTGTGCATAAATACAATTGTTACTTTTAGATACATACACATACATATATTCCTTTTCATATTCTTTTTCATTATAGGTTACTACAAGGTATTGAATATACTTCCCTATGCTGTACAGTAGAAACTTGCTGTTTATCTATTTTATATATAGTAGTTAGTGTATCTGCAAATCTCGAACTGTTAAAAATTGTTATTATTCTAAGAATTGCTGTCTATGTTTCTATTTTGGTAAATGTGCCTGGGAATGATCCAGAAGTCTTATTGATTCTTCTCCACAAAAATCTCTCGAATCTGTTGAATCAGTTTTTCTCCATCCTAATGCCACTATCTTAGTTTAAGTCCTTTCCAAAGCTACTTCAGAGAATGTCAGTAGCCTCCGAATTTCTTTGTTTGCATTTGGTCTCACTCCCCTTTAATATTTTTCTTCTCACCCTCCAGAGTCATTTCTTTAAATGCAGATTCAGTCATGCATGACTTTCGTCAAAATGTATAATTGTCTCATATAGTTTCTAAGTTATTCCTTAACATACTTTTGAAAGTCATTTTAACTTGCCTCTGCAAGTTTTCTTTTTGCCCATTACTCACCTATACTGAATAATTTGAGGTATCCTAAATGCTTAATTTTTCCTTAGAATTTTCTGTCTAGATTGCCGTCTCTTTTTGGAAGACTTTTCTAATCTTATCATCCTCCACTCTCCTCCCTGTCCCCTTCTCCCCAAGCCCATGGTCATGCTGGGCAGGCAGGCTTCCAGAGTGCATCAGATTTGCTGTATGCACCTCAAAAGATTATAGGTTACAACAGAATAATGGCATCTCTTTATATCCTCACAACTAGCACCCTACTTAAAGGATTAAACATATAAATGAAGTTAGTTAATTTCTGTACAGTGGGCCACAAAGATTATTTATCATACCCAATGTTCCATTGTGCCAACAAGTGATTTTGATGATGATAATTATGATGATAATAGGGATTCTCTTCCAAGGCAAGAAAAGAACCTTTGATTATTAAGAAAGAAATACCAACCTAAATGTCCAAGAATAGGGGATTAAGCCTATTATGAAATATCCCTAAGTTGAGTTGTCATATATAGTCTCAAAGCATGTCATTGAATTATAATGTTCACATGAGAAGATGTTTACAACATTAGGTTAAAGTGAAACAGCAGTGGGTGGAGTAGTATGATGCCATTTTTAAGAGAGGCTGGAAAAATAAACATGAAATTGCTAACGTGGATTATCTATGGCCAGTGGGTATGTAGGTTATGTTTAGTTTTCTTTGGATTATTCTGTGTTCGACGTTTTCTGCATTGCTCACGTATTACTATATAGATATGTATGTATGTCTGTGTATATATGGATATATGCATACGTATAGATAGATAGATAGATACACGTTCACATCTAGCTATTTATCTAATTTGTTTGTCTATAATTTTACAAAGAAAAAAGTAGAACATGACAAAATTAACCCACCCTTGCCTTGTTCTTCACTCTCATTAACATGCAGGATGCAAATACTTTTTTTGGTTGTTTAAAAATATGGAATACCATTCTAGTTAATAAATACAGGGTCCCTTATTTTCAGGAATATTTTGGTATTAATTAAAAAATACAATTAGACCAATTTAATAAATGCACTACCCTTAAATGTAGAAGAAAAACAGACTTTGTGGGGTTTAAAAAGTTTTGAAGTACTTAAGAGGGAGGGTATAGCTCAAGTGGTAGAGCGCATGCTTAGCATACACAAGGTCCTGGGTTCAATCCCCAGTCCCTCCTCTAAAAATAAATAAATCTAATAACCTCCCCCCCAAAAAAATTTTTTTAAAGTTATTAAGTATTTAACTTTTATGATTCCTGTCTGACTTCTGGATGACACAGAGAAGTAGATTATTTGAGCACACTGTATATATAAAATACATAAAACTCACTCTCTCTATATATATAAAACATATATTTTACTGTTATAGTCCTTGAGCTTTAGCTTACTAATAGGCTATTATACATTTGAAGTCAATTGCATTGTTATGTGGCAATGAATAATACTTACAAAATAAGCTGCAAATGGGTAGCCTGAGTTCTAATGGATTTTATGTATTAATTTCCCAAAAGTAAATGTATCTTTTTGTTTAAGGGACAAATTGGTATATAATTGCATATTAATTCCAAAAAAGGAAATCAAATTAATTATAAACTTAACTACTAAAAGGAAGTGAATATAATGTAACAATCATCTTCAATAGCATTTTGAATCTTGCCATATTCTGTATACAACACATACATTTGTATTTGTACTGCCACTAATTTTTGGATGTCTGATATGGTATATCCAAAATCTCTGGCTTTCTTAATTCGAATGAAAATCTGGTTTTTAATTTTCATGCCATTCAGTAGATTTGTTTTAAGAAATCCACACTAATTTTCATATTAGACTACAGAAAATATTTTAGGGAGATAAATCTTCCGGGACTCATATGAGAGTATAATTTATAAGAGCTTTTTTTTTAAAGATATATAAGCTCGTGGCCTCTAGCTCTGCTTAGTCCTGTCTAATTTTTGGTTGATCAGCCTCCTCTACTCAGATGTTTAGGAGATAAATATCATTTCAGGATCCCAATCTTCGAAGCTTCTGCAGTGCCAGGAAACTTGTGCTAAGTAGAATAGATGGAAAAGGCTGCCCACAGCATGTGTTTTCCCATCACAGCAGCTGCTGCCCAGCATCAGACTTGCAGCAGGAAAACTTCTGCCCCTGCTGATAATTTCTTCCCAAATTATCTCCCCATCCAGTGGTTGAAAAAACAAGTCAGAAAAACAAAACTAAACTGTACTGAGCATCTATTCTGTGCACCACAGGTAAACTTTCTATTTTCATCAAAGTGTACATGTCTAAATAACTAGTTACAACCTAAGTCAGGAAATGGTAAGTTGTATCTAAATTCTAATTAAGTGAGGAAATAAATTTCAACTGGAGGGAAAAAAAAATGATGACATTTAGGAGATGGTATGTATGTCCCTTGAGTTTTGATAGACAGATGTGAAATCATGTAAAGGCACTTCCAGGCCCAGTGAACATTAAGAGCAAAGGCGAGGCCTGTATGAAAGCACAGGTCATATTTGGAGATCAGATAGCTGGGGTGTGTGTGAAAAGGATTATAGTGATAAAGCTAGGAAAATAGAAGATAAGTTGGATTGGCTCTTGGGCGGGCTTTCTATGTTGTCCTAAGGAATTTGTACTACTTTTGTAGTTACGGAGAAATCATCACAAAATTTTTAAGTAGGGTATGTAATCAAAGTTGTGCTGTAGTGGTAACTTCAAGGGAAGTTGAAGACTGGATTAGGGATGAGGGAAACTGAAAGCAACACCTTTTGGAGTGACTCTAGAAAAACATCTCTGAACAAAGACCCTGTTACTGAGAATGGGAAGGAAGAAGTATGTTAGGGACACATATTAAGAGGTAAAACTAATGCTCAGGAAAGCAACAAGCTATTAAGGGTGACACAGGACATTAGAGTTTTGAGCTTATCTTATACTACTATCCTGTGTAAACCCACTTCACTTCAGTCAGACTAGCTTTGTTTGTCCACAGTTTCTGAAATGTAGCCCTTAATTTTTGTTTTCAATGTTTTCTGTTGTTCTTGTTTCACTTTCCTGATACTCTTTTTCCTCCACATCCACATAAAGTATTTCTATATTGTGTGTCCTTAACAATTCAAATGTTAACTCCTCCAGGTAGCCCTCCCCGACTTTTATGGTCAGAACTAATCTTTTCTCTCCTAAAGTCCCAGAATATTTTACTTGTGTATTTTTTTTACTGAAAAATAAATTATTGCCTATGATACTACATTTCAGCAGTGAAGAGTAAGAGCTTTGGAGTCAAATTCTTATTCTACTACTTAACTAGTTGTGCCCTTGGGCAAGTTGCTTGCTCTCACATAATCTGTTTCCTCATCTAAATTGTGGATTCATGGTAGAATCTTTGGTTTCTGAGTGAAATCCAGTTTTATTATCAATACTAAATTATGTAATGCATATGTATTACTGAATGACATTCCAGGAACAAAATGAGTGCTTGGTAAATTTAGATTAGTTTAGCTATCAGATGATGTGTAAGGTGATAGGAATGACCTAAAAGATTTAAGGCAGTGGGGAATGAGGCTCTCCCATCAATGATGGCCCAGTCAAATTGAGCACTCACTGCCAGGCTCTTAAAACAGGATAAAGACTCTGATTGGGTGCAGTGGACAAAAAAGGAAAAAATAGTTTCCAATAGCCACTTTCGCTAAAGTCACATCCTTAGTCAGGTAGAAAACCTGGCAGTTTGGGCTTTTCCCTTGAAATGAATGCGGCTGTAGATGGTGGCTGTGTGCAGGGTTAGTGATACTTCTTGGAAATGACTTGGACCTCGCCAGAGATATTTGTGAAAATAATAGTGGTATTAGTAGAAAAAGGTGGGAAGACAAGTTAGATTAAATCCTAGTGGGAGAGTTTTTCAGGGAGAACCACATGGGTTAAGGAGGGTCTCAATTCATCATCTAAGTAGTGGTAAGGGCAGGTACCAAATTCAGGTGAGCTGAGGACTGAAAGGTCAAGTGAGAAAATGGCTGCTGTGAAGAAGAGAAAACAGTCACAAAGTGAACTTGTTAGCATAGTGGGTAAAAGTTTATCTAGTTATTTGAATGGTCCACATAAAAAGGGTTCTTATTCTCTGTTGGAGGGTTTGTAACATGATACTAAAGCCTTGAGAGGTCAATAGTGTCCTAAACTTATTTGATTGATAGAATGTGCATAGCTGACTTTCAGATAAACCCTTTCTATGTAATTCTTAGTAATGTTTGGAGCAATGTTTCCAAAACACAGTGGGAAACAATTGTCTAAGGTCCTTGAAGGAGAAGGGCACAGAAAGCAGGATTAAAGTAGGAGAGGAAAAAGACTCAAGGCTGAGATCAAAGCGGGGAGTTTCAGAGTTTGTGACTGAGAAATGAAAAAAATTCTGATTGATTATGATGGCTTAAGGATGGCTGAGCTTTTTGACAGATGGAGAGATACTATCAGTTTATCTCTCCAAAAGATGAAGCAGAAGAATTGGAAGAGAGGATCACAGGGTATAAGAAAAAAGGACCTCTTGGGGTGGGGATTGCCCTGGAGTAGTCTGTCACGGAATTCCAAAATGTAATTATCTTTTATCCTTAGTTATTAGCTCATTGGTTCCAACAACCTTTGATATAAAGTTCGTAAGCTTTTTAATTTGTGATTTAATTTGTGATTAATTCAATTTAATTTGTAATTAATTTGCTAATGTTTATTAATTAATCAGTTGTTAGAATTACTAAATTCATGTGTTAATAATCACAATACCAAAAGAAGCAGCTTATTGGCCCTGTAAAAATCAATCAAATTGAAAGGTCCTAGTTTTTAAGGGCATATTTTGGAATAAAAAGGATTTTCTAAAATGGAAACCTTTAGTTTGTTTCAGAGAAGGTAGTAAAACACAATATGACCTTTTAAAGGCATATTATATTAGATCTTCTGGTGTTTCCCCCAGTTCTGTTCAGTTCTTGACTTGTGAAAATGAGGTATGTCTCACTTACCTATGTAATAACTTAAAATAATAACTTGTTTTTATTGCTTATTTTCCTTTTTCCTTAAAATTTTTCACCTTGGAATTTTCCCAGTTTGTAACTGTGTTGTCAAGGACAGTTGTGCATGAAGCATTGAAAGTAGATGAATTTGTAAATAACAAATGTGATCCTTTGAAATGAATATACCTGCGACTAGAGCAGTAAAATTTTTCAAAAAAATTGGCTATGTGTTTTTACTAAGGAGGATTTCATTTTATTTAAGAGGATGCTCTGCAAATGTTTGAGGCACTGCTTAATGGTCACTGAAACACATGAAAAGCAAATGGAAGCAAGGCAGTCACCTTCTGCAGAGCTTTTAATAGTTACAGTGAAAAATTAAGGACCACCTGCCATGTTGAATTTTATAAGTATGAATGATACAGCGGTACTTGCCAATACATTCATGAATAAGTGAAAAAAGAAGGGTTTTATATAGTAACACAAACCTTCAAATGGACTTAGTAAAAGACAAGGCTTTTCTTTACTGAGTGGAAAGTTGTCTGCTATATAGAAAGGCCTACTGAATGAAACATTTGTCCTCAAATTCCTTTTAATCTGCTGTGAGGTTCTGCCTGTTACCTCACTTGGAATAATGTGCCAATTTTGTAAGGATAAAGAGAATTTTATCCTCTTTTCGTTCCCTTAGCTTCTTGATGCAGCATTTCCTTGAATTTCACAGTACCTGCCTGTTTTTAGCAGCTCTAATTTCAGACTATCACTTTCCTGGACTGAAGTGTAAAAACTGATATTCTCATCTCCTTGATGGAGAATATTCAAGAAATGCAATCCCAGTGAGAATGTTGTTTACTAATGGATATTTCTTTCTCCAGGCATCTTTAAAAATTCTGTTTCAGTTTCAACTCTTTAATACCTACTGTTCTTGACGAAAACGGATTGAAAATGTCTGGTATCCATGGAGGAATGCTTTTCGGTAGCATATTTCTTTTGTATTAGATATTATAAGTGGCTATTGTTCACAACTCACACCTTGGTAGTTTGAGTTATTTTTCTTTGCTCCTCCCAAATATTTTCTTCGCCGTGTGACAGTGTAGAACTGAAGTGCAAGAATTATGAGAGGCATAATGGGGCTTGATTTTGTTGGGAGTTTATGCTTTGCTTTCCAAAGCTAATTGGGTATTGTTCTGATGGATTGAAAAGATTTAAATGGAAATAATAATAGATTTTTAAAACATTATTAGGGATTGAAATTTGGTAACTAGTGGCAAGTTATTCAGTTCTTAGCACTAAACAAGAATGGTTTAGTTAGTGTGCAGGAGGGTAAAAAAACAGCAGAAACTTCTTACAGTTTTAAACTCTGTTTTAAGCAAATTGTTACTGTGAAATATGTTGATTATAACTTATTTCTAAAAATACTGATAGAGGATCTGATAGGTAAAATTTTCCAAATCTCCAAATTTCATAACTTTGGTGTGTGTCTAGGCTGTTTAGTTATTTTAGTTGTATACAGAAGTGAAATTTTACTAAGGGGCTCATCACTGTAATTTCAGGAACTCTTCGAAAGCCGTTTCCCTTTTTTGTTATCTCATTCTAGTGATGACGGTGACACTCGTTCTGTTGTTATTATTAATAGCTCCCCTTTCACTTATGAAAGGGTCCTGGTTTGGATGATAAATTATGTAATCACTTTCCATGCAAAGTATTTGGCTCCCTCTTTTTCACACATTTTATATGTTTCTAAAATAATCACTTTTTAAATTGTATTCTGGCATATTTTAGCTTTTTAAAATATAAAGCTGTTGTTAACTACCATCTCCAAAATAAAATTTATGTCTGTGTAACTGGTAGTATATCCTTTAACAAAAGTCATTATGATGCCCTCGCATTAAGTTATTAAACTGTGACTCATGTCTTCATAGTCTATGATAGAAACTGACTATAATTTTTTGGAGTCAAATTTAGAGCTGAAAATGTAGAGTGTCTTAAAGGATTACATACCAAATGCAACTAAATGGGAGGAAAAATTATGTTTTGGAGAAAGAGGCAATTCAACTTTTTTCCTTCTCTGGAATTAATGTGCATTTAGAATGAACTTGCATGAAGGCAGATTTGATTTTCATATTTTATTAAATATTTAAGTTCTGATCATACTGCCAACTAACCCATATGAAACATAATTTTAGCCTGGACAATGCTGATAGATCTCTTTTTCCAATATTACTTATATTAATATAAATGTCTATTTATGATTGTATTTACTCAGTTATATTCAATATAAGAGTTTATGCTCTTATTTCCATTTCTATGTGGAATGGTTAGCGAATGTACATATACACTTGTGAAATGATTAGAAAATTACACTTGACAGTAATCATATGCCAAAGTGTGGAGTTTATACTAAACAGCGCAGGACTTTGGCAGAGATTTAGATCCAGAAAAAAACACTACTAGAAACAGAACTGGATTCAGAAACTGATGGCTGGATTCTAAGGCCACACTTACTGTTTAGTAACATTATAAATTAGCATAAATTACTTAGTATCTCTGAGCCTTCACTTTCATCATCTGTCAAATGAAGGAAATTTGTTACCCGCTTATCTCATAGGATGTCATGAAGACACTCTTACCTATTGTAAATCAAACTGCATTTTAATTTCCAATATTTTAGTATCAAATCTGTTAGTGTGTGCTAGATAATTGGAAAATGTAAGAATGGAGACTGGGGAACATCTAGTAAATGTCTCTTGAGTCTGTCTCCCAGAGATCTACTGAATGTTCAGTTCTCTATAAAGAAACTCGGGCATCCTGTTACAGTGCGCTGTCATCTCTCTGCTGAATCATTGCTGCAGCCTTCTCCCTGTTCTCTTTTTCTGCCTCCTTCTAATCCATTGTAGTTAGAATGGTATATTTTTTAATAAGTACAGTCAGTTACAATATGTGTTTCTGCTGTATAGCACAATGTCCCAGTCATGCATATACATACATATTTTCATATTCTTTTTCATTAAAGGTTATTTATTACAAGAGACGTATGCTATACAGAAGAAATTTTTAAAAATCTTTTTTTATATATAGTGGCTAACATTTGCAAATCTCAAGTCCCAAATTTATCCCTTCCAACCCCCTTTCCTGTAGTAACCATAAGATTGTTTACTATGTCTGCGAGTCTGTTTCTGTTTTGTAGATGAGTTCATTATTGTCCTTTTTTTTTTTTCTTTTCCTTTTAGATTCCACATATGAGTGGTATCATACAGTATTTTTCTTTCTCTTTCTGGCTTACTTCACTTAGAATGACAATCTCCAGACCCATCCATGCTGCTGCAGATGGCATTATTTTATTCTTTTTAATGGCTGAGTAGTATTCCATTGTATAAATATAAATTCCATTTTATTCTCTTTTATGGCTGAGCACTAAATGCAACTCTTAGCCTAGCACTCTCTTTTTAAAATCCTTCAATGGGCCTTCTATTCCTCTTAGAATTTAAAAAAATCATAATTCTTAACTCCTGCCCCTGCATCTTTTTCCAGCTTCACCACTTGTTTCTCTTTCCCATGTGTTCTCCATTTCAGCCCTTTGACATTCTGTCATTGTCTGAAATGTGCCATCATCTTTTCTCTCTCTGCTCTTTCTTCCCTTGTGAATAATCTCTTTCCACTCTCTTCTGACTATTTCGTCCTTGTTCTGCAGGCATCAGTCATACCAGAAGAGATGTCACATATCTCTGTTCCTACTCTTCTCTGAACACACCATGCTTATTAGAACTGCTTGTGTAATTACTGGTCTTCTGCTGGACCGAGGGCTCGGTGAGGACAGGGTCTCTGTCTGTCTTTTTTCCCACAATGTCTACCGTTCTTCACATAACAAGTACATAAGTAGTTTTGAAAATATTTGTTGAACGAATGAATCAGTGAGTAACTATACAGGAAGACAGTACCATAAACAAGATGAACTGTGATAAACATTTGACATGGGGTTGCGGGGATCGGAGTGTCAAAAGGATAATGGACAGGAATTAACTTGATATGAGAAGTAGAGGAAAGTAGAAACTCCAGGTTTCCTGTTGTGGTAGTTCAGGGTGTGTTTTATTTCCTTTTTCCCTTTTGGACTTATTTAAGTTTGGATCAGATTTATAAGTGGAGACCCTCATATGTAGCTGGAGATTTGAAATAGGGGCACTGATATGGGAGAAGGGATGGTGGTAGTAACAATAGTTCTGTCAGCTTAAAACTATAGAGCGGTTTTTTGTTTTGTTTTATTTTTTTAGTTTTTTAAAGTCTTCTTTTAACAGAAATTTCCAATGAGGTTAATTTCTAAGCAAATCATCTAGAGCTTTAGCTGAAGAACTTTGAAGAAAAACTAAGTTTATGAAAGATAAAACTAACTTTTATAAGAAAATTATGTTCTATTTTTCTTTTAAAATATTTTAAAAACTTTAGCCATGATCCTTTTTAAAATTTTGCTTAGTTAGGACACAGCTTCATTAACAAGGATATACCTAGGACTCAGAGTGAAACTGACAGCTACCTGTTTGTAGTAAGGCAAGGTTTCTTAACGGCAGCACTGTTGACGTTTTGTGCCAGATCATTCTTTGTTGTGGAGAGCCGTGTAGGACGTTTCGCAGAATCTCTGATGTCTGCCTACTAGGCGCCAGTAACATCACTCCCTCCTCTCCATTATAGTTATGATAATAAAAAAATTCTGCAGACATTGTGAAATGTTTCCCATGGGCAAAGTCATCCCTACTTGAGAAGTATTGTGCTGGAGAATTAAAAAGTATACCCCTGTGCCATTGATAGGAAAACTTCATAATGTATGGAGCCTTGTAACGCCCATGTAAATTATTTCCAGATCTTTATTTGGTGATTATTAACAAAGTACAAAGGACCAATGTCACTACTCTCAGATATTGCTAGGAAGGGGCAAGTGGTGGGGACTCTGGGCTACTTGTCTCCAAAAGCAAAGACATCTAAGGAATGGAGTAAAGGATGGGAATGTAAGAAAGGAAAGGACAATTAATTTGTGTTTTAAGGATCTGCCTCAAAGTTGGAAGGAGAGAGAATGTATGAGTCTGCTTGAATCTTTGATCTGGGACAGACCTGGGGGGCCTTCAGTTACAGGGAGTGTGCTTATGTATATGTATAGCCTTCTTTATTTTTGTTCAAATGCATTGGTATGGAAGACAGTGAATGTTTGTCTTATAAAGGAAGGACCTGATTTTCCAGAAAATTAGCCACATATATTCCTGTAAGTGGGAGAAGCATCTTTGGCCTTCTGTTCTCACACATTATATCAGTTGTTTTCTCAAAGGTTTCATGTCAGTTGTTTGGCTGCAGACTACCAGTGTTGTATTAGTATGTGAAAATGAAACCACAGTGTGTCACTTGATGACTGCTCGTGATGGTACAGCATGCTTTCTGGAGTGTGTTCTCTCTCTCTCTCTCTGTGGCCTTGTTATCATCTGTTATGAGAAGGCCCTACCTCTTCTGTCTAACTTCTCCCAAATCCATGTATCATAAATGTCTTATAATTAAGGTTCTGTTGGGCATACTGGCCAAGAGAAGTCAGTATACTGCGATTTTTGTGTGTGGGTTTTTTTTTTTCCTTTTGTGGTCATGAAGGAAGAGAATGGTAGCTTTCATTTTTCTTAGTTGTCTTTAGAAAAACATTGTCAGACTTTGCAGATGTGGGTGGAAAGCAGACTGATATCAGATTGTATATGGATGCTTTCATCACTGTTAAAGGTGGCAAAGAAAAATATGAACTGACTTGAAAAATAAGTTGTATTATCATAGAAATCTATTCTTTTTTCATTACTCCCCCTCCTTTTTTTCCAGTGAATGTTTCATTTGTAATAGCTGCCTACAAGATATTAGAACTTTTCTTGACCCTTTCATATCTCTGAGTTTTTATCAGTCTGTCTTATGTTGCTTTGTTTTGGTATTACATGGCAAGTCGCACAGATTGAAATGTGTGCTTGGTATATTCACTTCCACTGTAGAGTACAGGGTGGAGCTGTGTCTTTACCTAAATAACATATAAACAAAATAAGTTTATCCAGACCAAAACAGCAGAAGGGGAAATGGGTTAATTTTCAGATGAAGATTTTTCTAGAATAATATTTTAAAGACTCTGATACACATAATTTCTTTAGTTGTTGAAACTATTAAAGGAATTGCTAAGTCGAAACTTTCATACAATAAGGTATAAGATTTATATCCTGATGTAGTTAAACAGGTTGTTTGTAAAAATATTGGGGAGTATTTCAAAAGTTTTTGTATGTTTTAGTAGAAGCAAAATTATCTTAATTAGGAAAAGGTAGTTGTCTTTACTATGTTAACATAATAATGATAATTATAATATTAACTGACATGGGTAGAGTACTGACTATTGCTAGGTACTATTAGAAAAATTCTTTATTTTAGTCCACACAGCAATCCTATTAGGAAAAAACTATTGTTATTCCTAGGCAGTTTTCTATTTAGTGGTCTAGTGGTAGGTGTAGCATTTGAATATAGATAGGGTTTGAACTTAAAGTGTTTGGCTCCATAGCCTGCATTTTTTAAAGGCTGTCTTCTGCTGTTCTGTAAACTTTTCCTTAGCCATCAATACATATTCAAATAAACAAATATTTTCTATTTTGGCAAATAAAGTTGCAATTTATATAAATACACATAAAACACCAACATACTGGACAGTAGTGTTTAAAGACTTGCTTAGTGAGGCATGACACTCAGAAGGGCCAAATTCCTGTGAAATATAAAGGAAATAGAGTTAACTTTGTTAAATTTACCTGGAAGAATATGAAAACTGTCTTGCAAAGTTGTGGTGATGCTCTTATGTACCCAGAATGAGACAGATGGATGGACAGATAGATAGATACAGAGATACAGAGATTCAGAGATAGAGATAGAGATCTTGAGTCTGCAGTGTTTAATTATAGTAACAAGAAGAGAGAGGAGAGACTCAGTTGCCAAAACCAGAGGTCAAATATGGCTTCACTAAGGAGGTGTGGTTGGAAATTTTAGCAAATAAATCTGTAATAAATCTCCTTCAGGAAGTTCAGCACCACAAAGTTTACGCCATAATATGAGTATCTCTAAATTTGAAAAAAAAAAAGCTCTAGTTTAATACCTTTTGTGGGACCCCATGTTATTTTAGTGCTTTCTGTTGGCTGAGAACTCAGTAGTCTACTATCTTGTTATTTCTTCTGACATTTGATAAATTCTTCTTTATTTATTATGTTATTTCTCTCTGAGAATTAATAGTAGGAGTACTTATGAAACACTGAGGTGTGCTGTAAAAGGATTTATTCCTCTGTATGTTAGTCTAATATGTAAAATGAGATTTGGAGTAAATTTTTTTTTTTTTACCTTTTACAAAACCACACACAACAGTATATTAATCCAACTGTAAATGGTGTACTTATGTTAAGCTTGTGATTCTTCAGAAGAGACTGCACTAGAAGAAAAGGGAGAGTTAAAAATAGAGGATGAACCTTTGTCATCCTAGGGAAATAACTTTGGGGATGTTGGTGAGCCCTGAGAGCTAAAAATACCCCTAATTTTGATAGTGTCAGTCAAGTTCACTAATTAAATTATCTCCATAACACTATGTGATAGCCTATGTGGTTATAAACAGCTGACAAATCAGTGGCATATCAAATTCCAGAGAATTAAGAATACCTATTGAGGGGGAGGGTTAGAGTTTGGGATTAATAGATACACATTACTAAAGATAGTGTAAATAAACAACAAAGACCTGCTGTATAGCACAGGGAACTATATTCAGTTTCTTGTAATGAGCTGTAATGGAAAAGAATCTGAAAAAAATATATGTATAACTGAATTGCTTTGCTGTACACTAATGATGTAAACTGACTAAACTCCAATTAAAAAAAACCAGAATATATATTAATGGCATGATTGAAAAACTATTCCATAGTATTTCCACAAGTTATATTGAATAAACAAAATATTATTTTAAAGTACTGTATACAAGTTTTCCTTCCCTACCAAAGTATTGATTGATTGAAAAGTATTTAACTGTAGGATTTGGTATTTCCAAAAAGAGCTTGTGTTTTATACTTAATACAAATCTGTTTTCCACTTGACTAAATTCTTAAAGAACGAATTACATGGAGCATTTGGATTTTAAGAAATGATAAGCCTTTTAGAGTTTTCTGTTAAATTTGTTATTTTTTGCTTTTGATATTTAAGCAATGAAGTAGAATTTTGGATTATGTTAACAAAATTAAATATGATATAGTGAAAAGTGTGATGTCTATTAGTTCATTTCAAATATAAATTACTATAACTATATATTGACTATGTCAAAATACATAGGTATTATTTATTGCATTATTATGTGTCACAACTAAATATTTGAATGTAAAAACTAACTATCCACCCTAATCTAGACAGACAGCTATTTTGACAATTCTTTTTAAGAAACATACACTCTAAATTGTAAGTCTTCTAAAATTTAGAATAAGGTAATATATTTTGAGAATTCTCTATTCCCTTTTGCAGTATAACTTTATTTCAAAGAGTAATGAAAGAATTAATTTAATAAAAATTAATAAATTTATGATATAGATATTAAAACAATGTCATTATATGAACTTACTTAACTATGATAATTTCCATGTAAAAATTATAATGTATAACTAATCATACTAAATAGCATTCAGATTATTGGAACTACATTTCATTAACAACAGAAAACTACGTAGAAGTTTAGACAAACTGCATGCCATTTGGGGCTATAACTTGGATGGAAAATGTCTAAAGCAAAGATATAATAAAGATAACAGATAAAGAGCAATGTACCTTGATAAAAAATGTTTCCTCTGAATTCTGTTTTTGCAAGATATTTTATAGCACTCAATATTGCCTATTTGTATGATAAGAGAAGGATTTTGTTTTGGGAAAATTCAAGAACTTTATTGGCACTGTGGCTAGATATATTCCTTTAACATCTGTAGTTTGAAAAGATTCACCTTTTAGCCATACTTAAAGGACTACTAATTTAAACTACAAAATGACGATGTCCAAAAATGACAAAAGGAATAGTCATGTTCTTACAAGGTTTGGACTCTCTCCTTTTATAATTATTGGCATTTAGCAAGGATCACCCTTGGTTCTTGTTATGCCATAGGTTTTATGTTCATTATGGTAAAATGAAATAGAAGTACATGAAAAATTTCAACCACCAGATACCTCATTTTCCCATCGGCATCCATTCACTCACAGAGGTATTTATTTCACAAATTCTTATACAGTTTTTGATTATCCCTAAATTACATAAGAATAAGTCAGTCACACCTTAGTGTTTAGACATTCTGTTTGTTTAAACATACATACAATTACTATTCTTATCAGTCTTTTGTTGAACATTTACCCAAAACGTAATTCAACTTAAATGTTGAAAAAAATCTATTCCAAAAAATCGTTGTCTGACCTTTTCCATCTGGTTTCCATCTGTGACAATATGTCTTCATTATCTGTCATCTGCTTTTCTTCTGTATGTTCTTGACCATTTCATTTGGATGTGGTCTTTGAGTGATCTTTTTCTTCCTTATTATCTGTATTCTGATTAGTATAAATTGGTGTTTCTAAACCTTTAGGTAGGTTTTGAGATAATTTGATTCTAATTAATTAGGAAGATTTAATGCGTTATTAGCTCATAATTAGCTATTATATTATAGCACCATTAGTGTAGAAATAGAATCAATCATTATATTGTTTATTTTTTACTTTGTAAGAACTTTAAACAAATTTTTCATTTACATTACTATCCTTTTCTGTGCAAAAACCATATTTCACTTCTAAATTTCTCAGTTATTTCAGGTTGACATATGTGGGCATATATGTGTTGAGTCTGATACTTTGTAGTGTTGACTTTTACTTTTCCTGAGCTCACTATTAATGTTAAGGTACTTCACATTTTTATCCAGTTTTTCTGTCAGATTTAAATTTTGACTTGAAAAAAAGTGAATTGTTATAAGCACATATAAATAGGCTTTAACCCTTGGCTTTGTTATACCCCTCCCTCCCATAGGTTGTAGGCAAAACAAATTAATTTGAGACATATGAAATTGAATGGAATAACACAAATGTGTAGAAGGGTCTGTGGGTATGCATGTGTGTTTGTGCTTATAATAAAAGAAAAGATGTAATAGCCCATTATATTTAATTAGTTTTTTTGTTCACTCTACAATAATTGCTTTTAAAATTTAAAAAAGAGCCAGTTAGAAATAAATTAAAATCATTTCTCATAATGTAAAGCATCAGTGACATTTCTGTGTTTTCCAGTAGAAATGTTAATTATAGGAATTTATTTTAAAGGTGGCCTCTCTAGTTCCAAATTACTAACAGAAATGAAAACATTTGTGTACTCTCTAGAATATGGGAATTTTAGATTATCTAAAGCTAGATAAAAAAAAACTCTTGTTTTTGAGTTTGAATAGATCATATAATTAAAGAAAAATGGTCTTCTTTAAAAATATGGGTGGCTGTTATTCTTTACATTTTTGTCTTGGAAAAGAGCCCTACACTGAAAGTTTACTTATGACTTATAATTCATTATTTAGTAATTTGTTTCTCTTGGACCTTCCCTCTCCCATGTTCAAAGAAAGTGCTCTAAATTATACTCCTGTAAAATATTTTGCATCTCATTTATACATTTATTCATATTACTGTGTTAAGAATGCTCATAGAATCATGTTAGAAATCACCTAGAACATTAATCTAAACATGACTGCAACTATTTCCCTGGTCAGCATACTAGAGAACTCTTTAAGAGTGCAAGCGCATGAAATGTCTTTTCTTACTAAAGTAGCCGGGACTGTACCACATTCTACTAAGAATATACCAAGTCATTTCCACTGAATTGAAAAATTTACTAAATGATGTCAGTGAATTAACGTTTGCTAAGTGGGATAGCTATAACCAGATGCCTACTGCTGGAATGAAAAAAGATCCTTTCATTTAGTAAATGTAGGTTAACCTCCTGCTATGTGCTAGACATTGTGCTCGGCTTTGGGATCCATGGATAATATTATAATCCTTTCCTTGAGGTGCTCACAGTGAGCTGGAGGAGGGACACATGAAGAAATAATTATGGCAGTGTTAGTTAATGCCACCATTGTGGTCTGTTGTTCAGACCAGTTTGTACTGCCTCCTATGAGGTTTTAGGAGGTCAGGAAATATGGAGGAGGTAAAGCTGGTAACTGATTCATGACAGATGAATTAGTTATTCTAGATAAGATGTCTTTTTATGTATCTAACACAGTTCTTTCTAAAGGCTTTATTTAAAAGCATTAAATCTAGGAAGAGGGAGGGCATAGCTCAGTGGTAAAGTATGTGCTTAGCATGCACAAGGTCCTGGGTTCAATCCCCAATACCTCCATTAAAAAATTAATAAATAAACATAATTACCCTCCAAAATAAAAAAAAGTATTAAATCATATTCTAGTAGTACCAACATTATATTTTCGCAAAATGGCGTGTGTGCAAAGCAGCTAGGATACAGATAGACCGTGGAGATAGAAATTAGCTTGGTGTGGAGATAGAAATTAGCAGCGAACTGGTTTTCTGTTATGAAGGAGTAGAAAGTATGGGAATCCAGTTAGAGAATTCTTACTGTTTTGTTTCTCTGTAGCCATTTCATGTGTCTAACAATTCCTTTATCTCATGTGTATGTATATGTATATGTATGTGTCTGCTTGCTCTGTGTATGTGTATTGTCAGCTCCTATTTTGAAAAAAGGTTGAGCTCAACAACATCACTTGTTGTAAGGGCTCATTCTGCCTGTTATTTTCTTTTATTTCTAAGAATTAAGGATTGAGTGAATCTCCTCATTCTCCTGATGCATCTTTTTAAAATGTCCTGCTTCAGGGTAAACTGATTTCTTTATGATCTTCAGAAAATTTTCCACTGACATAACAGAAATGATTATTTATTTCCCCACATGTTCAAACTGCCTTAAACTGCTTTAGGGTTATTTGCTTCACAAGACTTAGTATTGATCCACATTTTATAATGGACTAAATAAGGGGAAAATAGTCTTCATGAAATAGCTAGAAAGATTGCCTTAACTGATGATTTTGTTTTAATCATTTTTGATACTATTGCAGAAAACTGGTTGTGAAAAGCTCATTTCTTAGATTGCTTGAAATGGAAAGTCTACTCTTTATTTTAAGAAATTAAAATGAAATTAATTCTTTTCATTTTGGCTATAAATCTCCCAAACTTTTTCTGCATATGTATAGCTTTAAATATATTGTAGGAGAGAAACCAATTATTGATGAATCACTCACAAAATTGTCTAATTTTAATTCTTTGAATTTAACTGAAAATATTCACTTTATTAAATATAAAGTAGTCTCAAACATTTGTAATTATATATGTATTTCTTGTCCAGCTGAAGTTTTTTGAACTTGAAATAACCTGCTCTTACAGAATATTCTGATATTGCCAGATCCACTGTTTGCCTCATTGAAAAACAAGCCAATAATTGCCACAAATAGCTCTCCAGTTTAAATATAATTGGTCAATAATATGTACCTACACACATTTCCTGCGTGTCTACCTACACTGAGTAGTTTTCTCACTTTACACTGATGAAATGCTACAGCTTTGACAGGAAAGGTGACTTTTGAGTCTATGTTCACCACTGAAATAGGAGATAATTAAGCACATTGTAAAAGATACAAATTAGGGTACAATATTTATAATTTATGTAAGTAATTTCCTATGAAAAATCAGAAACTTAATTAGCTTAAGCACATAATTGACATAATTATCCATACCATTTGATGTTAGGTCAAAAAAGTAATACACAGTATTGAGAGATCATACTTGTCTTTTAGCAGATATGACTTTGGTCCATTGTCTAGCACAATGCAAAGTGTAGGTAAACAATAATTATTTAGTTAGGGAATTAATGTGTAATATGACTATTTTTGCCTGATAATTAATTGTGTTTGTTATTTGCATACACATCTGACAATGGGGAAGTGTTCAGTGTTTGTCAAGGTTAGAAAGTAGAGTGGGACCACAACTGGAAGCATGGAAGTTGCCATTGTGAAATAATCATGATAGTGTACTATTTATTGAGTTCTTATTCTCCGCCAGGTGTTGTGCTAAGTTGTCCACATGAATCATGCACTTTACTTCACAACAGTCTTAGGAGGTAGTCTTATTTGGCTTCCCTATTTTAGCTGTGGAAAAACTGGGTTCAGAGAACTTAAACAAATTTACACAGCTATTACATGCTGGAGGGGACTTCAGACTCATAATTTATGTAAAGGACAAGTGGTATGGTCTTTTCAAGATTGTTGAGGTAATACCCTGTGTGGTGAAATTAACAATGTCATTCAGAATATGAATTTTATCTTTTAAGAAATGTTTTTAATATGGTTATGTTAAAATGAGTATTGATCTTTCAAAATATCTCGCTCAGATATTTTACATCATGTTTTGTAAATAAGGCTTTCATTATCTGACCTTTCTTGCTATGTTTTCAAAACTGTGAGGAATAATTTAGCATAATAAGAAACAATAATGAAAACTGAAATTATAAAATGCATGGTATTATGATAAATATGAGAGAAATATTTAAAACAGAAACTTGACAGTGGCATAAATTCTAGAGAAAATTGTACTCCTTGTCTGAAATCTTCTTAAAACCAGTTACTGTTTAAAACTTACTGCAACCTCTTATTCATAATAACACACCCTCAAGGAAGTCTTTTAGTGAAATAAAATAATACTGTGTCATAAATAAGCCACATTTTTTTAGTTACTACAAATAAATAATGTAATGTTTGGTTAGCTGGCCTCCCCTAATTTAAGTGTTTTTCATCCTTGGAAACCCCATAGTTATACTATTTTGCTATAGACTTGAATTAAGGTCAAGATTATTTATTTTAGTTCATTTCCAGTGGGGTTACTAAATCCTGAGATTTCATAGTTATTTATGTTTTGTATCTGTAGGTTGATCTTTCAGAGTGGACCTATGAGAACAATATTCAGTGAGATACAGAAGGGTCTCATTTCATTTTGAATCTGTTTCTTTATGGGAGTTGATTATGAAGTCATTTACATAATTAAAAAATTCCATTTCTGGATCCTTACCTGTAGGAATCAAAATGAGTGTGCACATCTCTGGGAACACAGATGGGGTTTGACAACAATGTCACAGGGAGAAGTGGAGGTGAATCACTGAGCAGAGGGATCCTTGACACGGTGCCTGCCACTGCCTGTCAGGGCTGCATGCGAGACAGGGCAGCCCTTTTAGAACCTGTCTTTCACACTCTTGCTGAGACACCACTGAAAGACCAAGCGGGTGTGAGTTAGCACGTGTGGTTTGGGGGTGGTGATAAAATGGTAGAAATATATGTGCTTTTAAAGATGGCATTTCAATGAAAACAGTTGTATGAGAATTTAACAGCTGGATAACCAATTACTGCATTACTGTTAAAACAACCTTTTGCAGATTGAAATATAAAAAAAATGAGTGTCAGTAGTTCTTAATAATTAATAACAAGAAGACAAGGACACTGAAATCCAAGAATGTGAAATGGCTTTTTCCAAGTTGCTTGCCAGTAAGAGGGGGAGTGAATTTGAACACAGTTCTTTTGAATTAAAATCCGGTCCTCTTTCACTTTATCACATTATTTCTTTAACATAGGCTACTGTTAAAAAGGGGAAAAAGAAGATAAAAACATTTTGAATAATCTAACTTGGCATTTTTTTTTTTACTCTTTATAAAAAATTGTTTTGGTAATGAGGTCAGAATTATGGTGAGATTCTGGTAAAATAGTGAGTATTTTAATGCCAGACCTCAGCAAAAATCCTAGCATATTTCAAGCTGATAATTTAATAAAGAAGAAAAAACTGTTTACACAATGCTTTGTTTTCTGTCCTTTTGTAGTCTAAATCTTAAAAATAAAATTCTTAAATGCTTTTTATTTTACCTGTTTCTTTTCCACTATATAGCGTCAATAAAATAGTAAGTACTCAATTAAATAACACAAATAAATACCACACATATACACACACACATATATATAAAATGCCCCGAAATTAATTTTTGTTTTCTTTTTAGTTTTAAAAATCCCCAAATTATTTTCAGCACTTGAGCACCTGTTATCACAAACTTTGTATTCTGCATCATTTTTTTCCCTAAAGTCTTACAAGTTAGTTGTAGGGTAATAGGATGGTGCTTCACAAACTGTAATATACTCATTGTGTCTTGTTTTTATCCTCCCTGCCTGCTGTTCATTCTCAATGTGAAAAATCATAGCATGTCCATGATAGGAGGTCTGCCTTTCAGGCAGACTTTTGTAATTATTCTCACTGAGGCACTGTCAATGGGATTAAAATACAGATTCTGGATCCGTCCATCCCAGATGAGGTCACACTCTGAGCAGTGGGAGTACTATTTCTACAAGCCGTGCTTTCCCCTTTGCATATGGAAGCATAAACATTAATACGACACAGATACTTGAAAGCTCCTCCGGAAACAACTAGTTTTGCCTAAATTAAGTCAAACGTCCATCTGCAATAAATAATAAAAAAAAAAGGCAACATTCATTAGAATCCCTAACTATGTATGTATGTGGATTCTACAATAATATTAAAGCCCAGAAAGTTTGAATTACAGAACAATCCACTTATAGTTCATAATTAATAAACTCTCTGCAGCTGCATAACTGTGGCCAGAAACAGCTGCAAAGCCTCATGTTTTACACACAGACACATACACATAATTCCTTCAGAAAAAGTTTAATTGTGCTTAAAATCACAGGTCTGGAAACAGAGTAAGGCCTGAGGAAGCTGAGTCTAGTTGAATTCACTTAGCTGCTGGGAGAAGTTCGGTTGGGGGTGGCAAGGAAGGAGACCCGCCCTTGTCTAGCACAGTGATGTGGGTAAAATAAGAACATTTAAGGTCTATTCATATATTCACTTAAAACTAGCTTTGTATATAATGTATCAAAAATCTTCCCTACGTGTAAGCTTGGTATTGATAAGTACCTATTTGAGTTATAAAATTATAACCTAATTTTTATAAGTTATAATTATAAAATTATAAAAGTCAAATATGTAATATGTATTTATAATGTATGTAAATAATGTTAAATTATACATAAATAATATAAAATAATATATAAATATATACAAATATAAAAGTTGCACTTGCATTCCTTGATGACTAATGATTACGAGCATTGTTTTTTGTGTTTATTGGCCATTTATATATCTTCCATATAGAAATATCTATTCATATTCTTTGTGTATTTTTTGATTGGCTCATTAATAAGTTTTAATTTTTTAATTTTTACTTTTAAAAATTACAATTTATTATGTTTCTCAATATTGTCTAACTTTATCTCCCTCATCAATTTTATGGTAGGAATATCTTATATGCATTCTTTACAGACTTTTATAGTCTGAGAAAAGACCTAGAACCTCCAGAGTGGTGATTCTAAATACCTGGAAAGCTTCTAAGATATGGAAACATCCAGGCCCTAATAATGATTCAGTTGTTTTAATAGGGCCAAGACAGTAGTGTCTTTTTCAAAGCATCCCTAATGTGCTGGCGTGGAGGACAGCCAACTAAGATACATATTATCAGTGCCTTAATGTTCAAGACAGGGTCAGCTATGTCTGAGATTAAAGTTGGAGTTTAAAATTTTCAAAAAATGTGCCCATTAAGATTGAGGGAATCTTTATTTGCTGTGGAAGAAATCTAGAAGTATGTGGATTTTCTGGGATAACCAGTTTGTGGGAGAAGGTCCTTAGATGTATGATCAGATAGGGTATCCCCAAACTTACCCTTGTAGGTCGTAAACCTAAGGAACCAGGGCAAGTCTGAGTGTCTGTACCCTTGATCAGGAAAAAAATAGCCTATTTCACCTAATTGCTTAGCCTAAAGAGTGGAAGTTTGTCTGTGGTTTTAAGATGGCCTTTAGGATTGTTCATCGAAAACACAGAGTTGTTACACCAGCTCCCTGATTGTAACACAGACTGCCTTATGCAAGTATGTACTCAAAGGCCTGGCACCCCTGTGCTTAAACACTTGATACCCCTTGAAGACAACTATGGGATATGCGATTGTTAGGAGAGTTTAGTTGAGAATCAGAATACAAGGCTTTGGTACCAGCTCTCTCATGTATTTAAATACCTTTGTGTTCAGAATTTTGTTGCTCTTAAGTTATTACTTATAAATGGGAAATTCCACTTTGTGTGCGTGTTTTTTTTAAGAATTTAAATCCCAAGTATTATTTGAACCAATTTCATTACAGAGGACAATATTCTTATTTAAAAATAGTTGAAATTAAATACATTCATTTATTTCATTACAGTAGATAATATAGCAGATCTTGGACTTTAGTATATTTTGTAATTAATTTAGTAGACATATTGCATTAGATGATATTATTACTGTCTAGTAAATTCAACTTTCATGTGCATTTTAGATTTTCTTTTCTTTGGGGGCTTTCCATTTAAACAACTGGCTAAGCGAAAACTGGCTTAGTGTATGAAGTCTGACAAGATTATGGTTCTTAGCTCTAGAATAATGAACTTCTGCTGTTTTATTCATTAAGGTCCTGAGGGCTGGGGGAAAAAAAACCAGTCAAAAGAATCAATCCCAAGACTTTGTGGTGTCACTGAAAACTACTATTACTAAAATAATCCCTGAAATATTATTTTTACAAAAGTAATTAAACATCGAAAATAAATTTTATAAATCTTCCCAAACTTCATCAATACAGTGAAATGTTACCTTAAGACAACGTTCAGTTAAAAAAGCAAAATCATCGAAAGGCAGGAAATTCAAATGGTATCTTTCTTATCATTAACTAACTTTACTGTAGTGAACATACTATATTAAAGTTTGCTTTGAGTTCAAATGCAGGTGAACAAATTGAGAAATAAAGGAAGAAAAAAAGTTTTAAAACTGCCATTACCCTATTCCTAGAAAATCATTCTTACGTACTTCATTGTGTATAAAAAGAATTTATCTTAGAGGTTTCAGAAGGCACTTGCCTTGAAAAACTTTTTTACTAGTGCCTTTTTGGAAAACCAGCTGCATTTATAGAGACGAGAAATTGCCTTTATTTCCATGGAGGCTTTGGGAGCCGTTGGAGAGCCTGGGTAAGTCTTCCTTAAGTGGTTGAATCTCAGGTATATCATCACTCCACTCCAGTTTCTCTTACTGAGTATTTTACTCAAGGTATTTCATCTAGATATCTTATCTAAAATTTTAATTTTATGAGCATCTGTTACTTCCTTCTCAAACTTCTTACCACCCAATTGCTCACTACCATCCTAAGAGATACAGCTTCTGTCTTCTCATGTTCTTGGCTTTACT
Source organism: Camelus dromedarius (assembly GCF_036321535.1). NCBI lineage: Eukaryota > Metazoa > Chordata > Mammalia > Artiodactyla > Camelidae > Camelus > Camelus dromedarius. The sequence continues at coordinate 56,692,911 of NC_087441.1, forward strand.
CTTAACACCGTAGCTCCCAAGATTTTGTACTTACTTCTTATAAATCTAAATTAATCGTTTCCTTAGAGGTTAAGTGAAAACTGTCTCGTTACAGCTTATTATTTTCAATATTAACTGAACTGAAACAGAATATTACTTCAAAGAAAAATGTTAAGACTTTTATGACCACATTTTTTCAGGGATTGCCTCTCTCATTAGCTATTTAATGATAGCCGTACTTCCAGTCCCATATTTTAGCATACATCTTCAGTGCCAAGTTCATAGTGAAATGCAGGAGACCTATTTAATATCTCTTCTGGAAGGTGTGCTAGGATACTATTTCATAGATTTTGTAAATTAAAGTAATAGATTTAAATTAGTCAAAGGGTATAATCAAAGGCAATAAGGACCCATTGAAAATTCATTTTGGGGTTTGTAAAGCTGTGAGACCCATAGGACAGGTGCCAGACTTTGGCTCGTTCAGCAGTCAAGGCTGGTGGAATAGCATATGGCTGAGTATCAGCAGTCCTGTGTTCTAAATCCAGCTTTAACCTAGACAAACGGAATTATTTGAAGAACTCAGGTTAATTTTGCTTCAAATCTGTTTTCCCATCTGCTAAAATGGTAGCAGAATTGAATGTAATTTGAAAGCTGAGTGATAAGAGTTATAAATTTCTCCACATTAGGTACCATGTGTATTTTACAGATCACATAAGTTGAGCAAGAAATGGACCTCCTTATTTGTGAGAAACGTGGGAGGAAGCCTTTAGTTAGAGGCCTTTATTTGCAATGGGAGGATGAGAATTGTGAGGGTTCCCACTAGGTAGTTTGCTGCCTCCTAAACCTGGAAGCCTTGCCTAGTAGATGTTAAATCGTGTTGCCATCATGTTCCCCATCTCCTTACTCCCTAACCTCGTCTCGCTGCAAAAAGTAAAGCAGTACACATGGTGCCATCAAAGACTGTCAGCGTACACCTCTTCCATCTCTCCCTGTCTCTCTCTCTTTTTCTTGTCTTTCTCTGAGCCTCAGTGTTATCAAGCTGCAGACTGTGAGTAGAGCACTGCCTTCTCTGTATTACAGATGTTTTACCTGATCATTGTACTACAGGTAGTACATGGATCAAGATACAGGGCATACTGAAAGACAGGAGTTTCCATCCTGAGAAATCCCTGCTAAACTCTTTATCCCAGCAGTTAACCATGATTTTCTGTGGCAAGATCTCTTTTGAAACATTTGAAAGGGTTTTTTTTTTTTTTATGTTATTTCATAATTGATCTCATTGTCCTCTCTGTGCCTTAGATTTGTAGTAATTGCTACTGAGAACACATGAAGATGCATTAAACTCCTTTGCCTAATGTGTTTGTGAGTGCTCTCCTCTTGTGTGAACTGAGGAAGTCAACTTAAGGCAGCCTGGCTTCTGAGGGCAGTAATGGATCATACATTTATGAAGAGACAGTAGTTCTGTTTACTGTTGAAGTGTAGTCAGTTTACAATGTTGTGTCAATTTCTGGTGTACAGCATAATAGTTCAGTCATCCATGTACATACATATATTTGTTTTTATATTCATTTTCATTATAGGTTACTATAAGATATTGAATATAGTTGTCTGTGCTATACAGAAGAGACTTGTTTCTATTTTATATATGAAAGTTAGTACCTGCAAATCTTGAACTCCCAACTTAACCTATCTTTAAATTTCTGAGTTATCTAAAATATCTAGCCTGTTCATATACGAAAGTCTTATTTTCTTGAAGCCTAAAAGATAATTTGGAGTTCTCAATTGTACCAAATTTTGTATTAAATATTCAGCATGTGAACAAAAGTACAGAATGCCTTGACTTTTTTCCGGAGAATATATCATGTGGTTAAGATAGGATTTTGTTCCCACCCAAGAGTGAAAATGTGATTATGCTCTGGAATAATGCCCAAGTTGGGAACATTAAATAAACTTGAATATAGTACATTAAAAGTTATAACAATTTATTTTAAATACTTACTAATTTTTCTTTATAATTAATTTCTATTAAGTTTGAAGGTCACTGAAACTCAAATATATATTCATTTAATAAATATGGATATGAAGGGTAAATTGTATTTATTTAATATATTCAATGTACAGTACCATCGATCAGTTAAAAATTGTTGAAATAATGAAAATTTAATCTGCCAACTTTCAATTGAAGATAAATATGTAAAATGTCTAGGGATAGTAAATGGTTCCACGTTACTTGATTTAATAACAAGTAGGCTCTAAGCTCTAAGTAAGATCAGCTTTACTGGGAGGTGAGAGAGATGTTCTCTGCCTGTCTGTTCATTGCTGAGAGCAGTTTCTGCGTTCGTGTGACTGTCTTAACCTGGCCTAGTAGGAGAATCCGTCATCATCTGTTTGCAGTTGGTGGCTTTCTCCTTATTTCTGGTTGAGTAGGTTTCTCCTATTCATAGGATTTCATTATTTTTAGTCACAAGGAAGTTCACTTAGTGGAAAGCAACCTTCCTTACAACTTAAATTGGTTGAAACTGTCTCTTAAAGTTTCCTGAAAACCGGAGGGGGATACATTTCTATCATTTCCAGATGCAGATTTTTACATAACTATTATGTCTAGTCAGGAAATAAAATTATTTAATATTTTCAAAATGAACCAAATTAACATGTAAGAAGTTAATTTACAGCTATATTAAATTAAGAAAACATAACTTTGAAGTGTGTTAATGTGAATCAACAAGCAAGTTAATTACTATTGAAATCAAAGTTATCCTGAATTAGATATCCTGAGATTTTGGTCTAAGTAAATTATGCTTGTGTTTAGTTTTGGGCTCTAGACTTTGGACTGATGCCAGCTGCAGGTGCAAGTTTGCTGGATTATTTGGTTTTTATTGTTTTAAAGTGTAGTATTATAAAATTGAGTTACTGATATTCACTAAACAGAATTTTATCATAAAGAGCATGTGTTTCACAAATCAAATTTCATATTTTATTCTTTGCTAAACATTACTAAAATTCAGAAAAAGATCTGTTGGTTCTCATGTTTCTATTTTCACCTCCTTTTGTGTTCCCAGCCTGTGGCCGTGGGTTCTACAAATCTTCCTCTCAAGATCTTCAGTGCTCTCGTTGTCCAACTCACAGTTTTTCTGATAAAGAAGGCTCCGCAAGGTGTGACTGTGAGGATGGGTATTACAGGGCTCCAGCGGACCCACCGTATGTGGCGTGCACAAGTAAGTCCACAAATGTAAAATAAGGAAGGACTTTTCAAATCCCCTCCATCTGCTTTTACTATTGTGACATCTTTGAGATAGGCATTAAATGTATGAACACATTCTTATTTTAAAATATTTTAAAACTTCCCATGAACTGATAAAGGTAACTGGTAATATAAAGTAGACACATCTTTCACCATCATCAGTGTAATCTTCATGTCTGCAAAATCAAGATGCATTTTAACAACATTTTTCAAATGTATCTAATAGGAATCATAAATAAAATGTAAAAGTTATTTGAGCCTTACATGGATATGAAGTGTGATTAAAAAGTAATGGTTTCTGAATTAAAATTCCATCACTAAATAGAGCAAATCTCACATCTTGTTGCTTCAATTAATGAATGTTTGAGAGACTCAATCCAAAGCCAATTCCAGACATTACTATAAATCATTCTTGAACACATTAAGGATGAATAGATGTATTCTCTATTATATGGTTAAAAGGAAAACTATTTTTAAACAACTGCACAACTGTTTTTCTAGGTGCATTAACTGTTCTTTTTTAATTGCTTGGAAGAAAAATAGCTAAAGACCATGGCAAAAGTACAAAGACAGTTGTTATCCTGTTTTCATTTTGATGTATTAAATGGAAAATAAATAAAGCCTCTTGCCAAGAGAATTCAAGAAGGCTTTTATACAGGCTCTCTAGGAAGTGGAATGAAATATTTATGTGAAAGAAAGCATTTCAGCTAATTTTCCATATGGTAATTGAGCCACTAGCTTATTGCCCCACACGGATCCTTTTGTTCATGGTTTTGTTTGTTTTTGTGATCGATTTTTGTTTATTTGTTTATTCATTTTTTGATTTCTCAAGGGCCTCCATCTGCACCGCAGAACCTCATCTTCAACATCAACCAAACCACAGTGAGCTTGGAATGGAGTCCTCCCGCAGACAATGGGGGAAGAAACGATGTAACCTACAGAATCTTGTGTAAGCGATGCAGCTGGGAGCAGGGCGAGTGCGTTCCCTGTGGGAGTAACATTGGCTACATGCCCCAGCAGACTGGATTAGAGGATAACTATGTCACTGTCATGGACCTGCTGGCCCACGCTAATTATACTTTTGAAGTTGAAGCTGTAAATGGAGTTTCTGACTTAAGCCGGTCCCAGAGGCTCTTTGCGGCTGTCAGCGTCACCACAGGTCAAGCAGGTATGTTTTTGTGTTTGTCTTCGCTAAGTGAAAAATGTGACTACGTGAGTGAGGTGTCTCACTCAAATATTTGGTCAGCTCGGCTAGGCAGAACTTGGTTATTGCAGCTTGTTGATAATTCACACCTTTAACTTTTCTTTGTTATTTCTTCTGTTGCCTGTTAAACCATTACTGGACTCATTAACATCTCCTCCAGAGATCTGGCAGTAGAAATAAAAGAGGATAAATTGTAAGCCAGTTAAGACTGCTCTAAGACAAGCAGCTCTCTTAAGATCTAGAGGAAGAGAGGGCAATTATTGGAAAAATAAGATGTAGGGTATTTCTTGCACTTTTACCTTTTTGTGTGGGATGTTGCTTATGATCAAAATCTACATAATTAGAAGTAATGAAAGGGTTGGCTTCAGTGTCTCACATAGTGTTAACTAATTTGTTGCCACGCACAATGTGATATTTGTAGTATATGACAAGTCTGCCTTAAAATTTGCATGTGGGAATTTCACGTTCAGCTCTAGCTTTGTGATCGTATGAATGTCTAGAATATTGGAATAAGTACTTGGGAGACCTGATGAGGTTTTCAAGATAAACGAATTAAGAAATGTAATAATCATGATGATTGTGAACTTGTAGGTCAGCCTAAAAGGAGTTCTTGCTTATTTTTTATTGGTGTTTAAGATGCCCGACTTGGTTGTTTGCTGTGGTAAGTAGGTTTTGGAAAATACAAATTGGGAAGGAAGTTTCAGAAACTGGAGAATTTCTCACCCTTCAGAAAAATCTTATTTACTGAGGGCGGTTTGAGAAATTGAGGGTTTTCTCAAACTTTTGAAAATTCTTGCCACTGAAGGAAGATGCTGTGCAGTTAATGTAGCCAAGTGCTGTGTCATTGTCATTAATAAAATTGGACCTGCACTGGAGTGCTGAATTGTGTGAGCATCGTAATAGATGCATAGCAGGGTCTTCTTGACCTCTGGCTAGCTGTCAGCAATCAGTTGTATCCCAAATTCCTGGACATAGAGTAATCTGTTCTTTGTATCTATGCCAACTTCAATAGAATGTTTCCTATTTAAATTATATCTGCACAATGAAACCGATGCATATATTCTCATGCTTACCATGTTGAACAGATTAGTGGATGCCTTTTCTAAAGGTTTCATTTTGATGTTTATTTAAAAGGCTATTGCAAATCAGATCTCTCATGGAAAAGCTGAAGTCTGGAGGTAAAACAGCATAGAGACTTTTAAATCTTCAAAAATTGGACAGAAGAAGTAACTGATTTAACTGATATTTGGACTGATTCACTTTATTTACCTTTACCCTATTTACCATTCTTTTGAAATGCTGTTGTCAGTAGATATTTTTACTTGTGTTGCTTTATATTGAAATTTGTCATCCTAAGTTACAGTGAGTGGGTTTGAAACATTTTTGGTTCGTGAGGGTGACGCTTAGAGCTATCTTTGGAAGCATTAATAAAAGCTCTTAGGTCTGCAGAGCTAGAATAATTTCTTTATTCCTGCTGATATCAAATTTAAGAAGGAATATTTTTATTTATTTTTGAATACAACCTAAAGACACTGAACTGATACCGCAAATAGAGTTTGCCAGATAGACCACTCTGGGGATCTGTTTTCTTGCTCTTTAAACATCTGTTGTTTAATTTTTCAAGTTAATACTACACAGCCTAAATGGGTCATAGATTTTCCATAAATTTCTGAATCAACCCTCTCACAGTAGTTAGGTAAGACGGCTTTGTCCCTTGATTCTCTTCTAGTTAAGGGCAAACTAGGTTTGTTTGTTTTTCTGGGGAGGTAATTCAGATGTACAAAAATTAGATTGTGATAGTTGCACAACTCTGTAAACATACTGAAAACTCATATATTGTGCACCTAAAATGAGTAGACTTTATGGTATGGAAATTATACTTCAATAAAGCTATTAACTTTTTTTTAAAGAATAAATAGAATAAAGTTAAAAAGCAAACTAGGTTTGCACTTTATATTAAAATATTAATTCACAATTACTTAGTCTGTACTGCATCTCAAATGCTAAAAAACCCCATGAATATAAACTGTTAGCTTTTTTTGCTTTCAAAAGGAAGTACATTAATAAGGCAACAAACTGCAGTAATTTTAAATGTTTTAATTTATTTTTAACAGAATATGTTGGTGTCTATAGTTCTCTTAGATTTGTACCCACTTCCCCCCATCACCAATGTTTTTGCTTTTTCTAATGGAGGGGATGATTTGAAACTTTGTCCATGTTTATGACTATGCATGGGAACCTGCAGTGATCCTTAAATTTCTCACTCTGTGTTTACCAAACAGCAGCACCTCCCACCTATCTTATACTGCAGTCACTTCAATAATGAATTTAAATCTGGATCTCTGGTCAGTTATCTCCCTCATCAGCAATCTACTGATGTCTAGTATAAAAAAGATTTATCAGTAGAATCTGCATGTGTCTGAGCAAGGAGGGAGAGTAAGGATGGAAAATAACCAGACAGTGTTTGAAAGGTAGTATGTGCACTTTATAGTTCCTTTTCTAATAACTGTGGAGTCTGGAGCTCAGGATCCCCCACCCCCTCATAACAGTATTTGTGGAAGTGGAAGTACACTGAAGATGCCTTGTCGTTCCTCAGGGTAGGAGTAGGGTTATTGGGGTTAAAGGACGTGTACCCCAGCCCCTGCTTTGTCACTTAAGAGGCACACCCTGTTAGGTGGATCACTAAAGTTCTCCATAAGTAAAATGGAGATAAAATAATATCTACCTTACTGTATTGTCTTGTTACATGAGATGATGTTAGAGAAAACTTAAAAACTCTTTATTGCCATAAAAATGTCATTGCAGTAAATAGCATAATGAACGCTGATTGATCCTCTTTTGATGTAACTTTTTGTGAACTTGTCAAGGCAAACGTACTAGAATCTTTTTCTATTGCAATGTCGGGGAGGAGGGATAATCGAGGACCAGAATTGGCAATTATATGTTACAACATTGAAGGAAGGAAAAATTTATTTTGTATAAAATGTGACTACTATCTAGTCACAAGATATCTTAAGACTGAGGTTCTTATTTCAACCAATAATTAGCTTTCAGATGCAAAGTGTACAGAGGACCATAATATGTGACATTCATATTTAGATAGTTTTTGTGTTGACTTACCAGGAAACTATGACCTACACAAGCTGTCTGAAATACATTCTTTCTGTGTTGTTTTGTTAGGAATTATATTGACCTACTAAGAGTGAGGTCACACAGATCAAACTTACGTATATTGGAGGTATTAGAAAAACTGTATAAATGAGGGGGAAAGCATTCACTTGATTTGTGGCATTATGATCCTCATGCTTCCTTACACTGGAAGGCTCTCTGAAACAGCTATGGTCTTAATAACTACACAAGTGTTCTGGAGAGGTAACTGTTTGAATGCTACTTTTGAAAACATCGACTCAGCCAACTGTGCTGAGTAGTGTGTTTTGTCGGGCACTGGGCAGGATGCTGAGGATGGGAAGACAGTGTATGGTCCTGTCCTCGTGGGGAGCCCATAGAGCAGCAGATAGATATTTAGTGATACAACTAATGCGGGGGCCCTTGAACACAGTGAACGCAATGTGATGCATGCTATAGAACAGCATTGGGAACAAAATACAGAAACCCCAAAGAAGGAATGATTCATTCTGTCTGTGAAAAAAGATGTCAGTCTAGAACTTCAGAGTGGACACGGTTTTGCCGAAGGAGGATGAGCAGGTCGTATTATCAGCCTCCAAGAAGACCCCATGCAAACCTTGTAGCTGCCACTGCATTCCTCCCACAGATCCAGTGCATTAACACACCAAAATGGTCTGCAGAAAAGTTAATAACAACAGGTTGCCCTAAAGTTACTGGCTTTTTCTGGAATATCTTCATTCGCTGTGGGATCATTTAAACAATTAGGTCATTTTTAACTTCGTTAGAACACATTATATAAATTATAATATGTGGTCTTTCCCCAAAGAGACTTAAGAGACTTAGCAGTTATTCTTCAGGTCAGTTATTATGTTATGTTTGTGTCTTTACCATCTAACACAGTTCTTTCTGTGTTCCTAATGTTGTGCAATTAATTCCAATCAGGAAAGTCGTCACACAGGAGGAAAGTTAAATTTTGATTTTACAGAAATGAAAATATTCAGATGTGATAGAAAAGGCACAGGATTTGATAGTGGATGACATGATTACTTAATTTTAGACAAGTTATTTCACCTCTTTGAACTTAAATTTTCTTCTGAAATGGTATTATACTACTTGATGCCTCATATTATTTAAAAAAAAACAGAGCTTTTGGTTTAATGCCAATTATATTTTTTTGAATTTATAAGTGTGTTATAATACTACAGCATTTATAATAATAGAAGTAATAATAAGAGTTACTAGTTATTGAACACTTAGTGTATTAATGGTACTTTTTAAATGTAATATGTACCTGAAAAGAGTGTCAGAGTTGAGTCACTTAGTGTCTTTGGACTCAGGTAGTCCTCGTAAGTAATGGAAAGGTCTGAGACAGAAGACCTCTAAGAGCCCATTTATGTCCATAATTAAATGGACAATGTCATAATACAATACACTATACATTGCGCAGTGCAAGGTTAATTGCAGATTATTGGTAACTGAGTCATATGTGTACAGATAATACCATTTTTAATGGGATTGATAACTGATGCTCTGGAAAGCACTAGGAAGGAATTAGGGAAGAAAACTGTAACCTCTTGGAAGAGGATATGATTTCCTAAATTGGGATCCACAGGAAGCAGACACTGAGATGGAGATTACGTGGAGGAGTTGTATTAGGGCATGTACTTGGGATCAGCACCATCTGAAGAGAAGGGAAGGGAGCAGGACTGAGCAAAGGGGAAGCTGAGCCATGATGTGGTCTCACTGGAATCCCCGGCCACCTCCACGGGGAGCACTCCATCTGTACGGGACCTTCAGATTGTTCTGAGCAATATCTCTTTGTTGTTTAGACATTGGCTGCAGGCCTCTCTAGGAAGGAGCAAGGTGCCATTTTTCAGACAGGGAGGTTCTACAGGGAGGCAGGGAACTGAGGTCTGCTTCCCAGCAGCTATCTCAGACCTCAGTAAATAAGTTTTCAGTCCTTCACCGAGGGGAATGGGGGCGGTCATGATGACATCCATTACAGGGGATTAAATCATGCCAAAGACTACCAGGGGCAAAGTTCAGAGTGTGCTTAGAGAATAAGTGGTATGAACTGGAAGAATAAAGATTTGTGGGAAAAGCTAATGTGAAAGTTTATTTTTAGGGAAAAAAAGATCTTTTTAATGGGGGAGGGTGGAAATTGGATGTTTTTGAACAGGAAAGTTACAGAACTGATCCTGGTTTACATTTTAAACTTATGTGTATCTTCCACAGAACATTTCGTGTATTACATGTAGCTCTTTGTTTTTTTGTTTTTTGTTTTTTTAATTCTCCTGCTTAGCCTTGATTCCTGTACACAGGAAAACAGAAGACATTTTCTGAAAATATGAGAAAGAATCAGCAAAGCTGCCATTATGATGTGGAGACATCTTAATTTCTCCACAAAGATACCTTATGGGAACACTGTCAAAAAGAACTATTTTCTTTCTCTCATCATCAATTTTGTTTTATGTGGGTGATGGTTTATAGAACACTTACTCACAGATGTGTCGTTAACACTTGAAGTAAATTTGTGAAGTTGGTAAAACAAGTATCAATACCATTTACAAGTAAAAAGTTGAAACTTAGAGTGTGTGACTTACCAAGGTCACAGATACATTATATAGTGATGACCCAGGTTATTGCAGTCAAGTAAGTACACTGCTTACCTCAGAATTATTAAGTGTTATGTAATCTTATCATGGACTGCTATCTTAAAGAATTTAGCTCCACGGTCCTTTACATGGGAACTTGCAGATTGACTCAATGGTCTGGTGATAAATTACTCTCCAATGAAAAGGGGACCTACTAAGTTTTATTTCCTGAGGATATTAGTAGCAAGTATACTCCCTGGGCGAGAGCATTGGTAACTATAGTATGTGCCTTCTGGCTATGATTTTATTGTCCTTCTTTAAGAAACCTCAAAAACACTTCTTCATATCTTAATTTGACTGATTTCCCTTATATTTTCAAATGCCCGGATTTTATTTCTCTGTTAAAAATTAAAATTTGCTTCAGTATACCCTATACTTAGATTTGTAATGTTTACATAATGTTCCAGTGATATATGTTGTTCCAAATGAAATATGATCATAGACTTTTATAATATAACATTCCATATAAGCAAAATTATACAAAAATGAGACAGTACTAAAAGTCATTTCCTGTATTTGTCAGAAATATCTTCACTCACTTTTATTAATGTGACTCAACTGACTATTTTTCTCATAAATTACCTCAGATCATCTCTTTTCAATGATTTAAAATAGTATGCCATCAAGTTATGTGTCCTGTAAGTAAAATGAACTAATTCCATGTAAGTTTATATATTCTGAGATTTCTTTGGAATTTATGTGCTTGATTTATAATTTAAGGAAACAATGTTAAAAAAATACATTTTTTTGTTTGAGAGTATTTACTGATTATATCAAGTAGTATCATATGCAGGAATCTCCCTAAGGTGAAACAAGATATAAATGTGGAAAAAAAAAAACCCAACAATGACAAAAAAAATTCTGTAGAAGTAGTGTTAATATTGTTAAAAAATATATACATATACGCACTTATGCAATCTGGAGCAGAAAAATCAACTGAATGAGATTCCTTGAACAGTAAACCATTCAAAATGTGCATTTCTGTTATGTTTCTAGTTATTTTGTAAACCTGATGTATCTGAATGGCATAGCAGGATTCAGTCATGCCAGTTTATACTGGAGAGCATGACATTTTTGAAATGTATATGCTTTGCTTACCAAGTAGGCGTTAGACTATGTTAGTGAGATTTAATTCTTTAATGTTTAAGTAGTTTTGCAACTCCATTAATTTAAAAATATATATGCAGATACATTTACAGTTTTTCTTCAGTGGATATCAGTAATTAAAACATATATATAAAGGAAGTTTTTTTGGATGCCATTTTAATGCAATTTTCATTATGGGAAATGCGACCATGTGGTATTAATACTGACAACTAGTATTATTGATTACTTATTGACCACTTAGTGTGTGCTGATCACTTTACATGTAAAGACCCATGTGCTTACACATATCTTCACAAATCAAACTTACAATGGAAATTTAGGAGAAAATTATGTCTTTTTGTGATGTGATCTTATAGTGTCTCATGCATTTTCTTATAATATTTTTCACATGTCATCTGTGAGATGTTGTTTTTCTTGTTAGAATTCAGCGTAAAGAAACAGTGGCATCTTTGGTCTTAATTCTCTAGCCCCTATTGACATATTGGGCCCAGGGTACATGCTTAGTAAATTTGTTGAATTAAATTCAGAAATTCATTATTTATTGTAATGTAAAGACACTTTCTGAGCTTATCAAGATTAATAAAGGGTTAGTTTAATTCACTTTCAGTATAATTTTATTTAAATTATGTGATGGATATAAGAGATAATGATTTGAACTATAAAAATTTTGTGATTTGGTCTTTAAGCTATAGATACGTTTAAAATCTTAAAATCAATTTTCATCTATAACTTTGTATTTAAGGAGAGATTTAGAACAAAAACTTAAAATAATCCTATTATAAAATATTAAGATACAAATAATATTTAATTTTGAAAACTTTTATAATTCTTTATAGTTTGAAAACCTGCTGAAAATAGAATGAATTTCTCTCTTTTTATATGTCGTTGAATGTAGTAGAACCACAAACAAAGACCAAGATTTGAGATATTTTTCCTTAGTGCTTGGGACTACTATTTTAAGCACATGCTACCAGCTTTTCATAACTTATTTTAATATGTTTTTCCTTTTTATAGTTCTGTAACTGCTAAGACTATAGCACATAGCTGTTCTATGATTTTCTGGATTAAAATATATGTAAGGAAAGGCCTGTAAGCACCTGTGTTCTCACCCCAAACCTTCATCTTCGTCCCACTTTCGTGTTCCCCAAGCTCAGTATTTTTGTGAGTTGTTAGATTCACCCTTTTCTGATTATATAAATATTTGTAATGAGCTATTTATGCTTCTGTTGGGGTTAGGTTAAGTTGATCTGCACAAGAAACAGTGTAAGGTGTTTTAAGTAAGCTCTCGTATTTTTGATTTAATATATCTTAATCTTTTCTTAAATTCTTTGATCTCAGAATTGCTATTTTGTGGATAATAATATTTAAGTACCTGGGGAAGAGTTAATTTTTGCAGTAACGAACTAATAATACTGCTATGGACTGAATTGTGTCTTTCCCCAAATTCATATGTTGACACTCTAACCCCCAGTGTGATATTTGAAGATAGGAATTATACGGAGGTAATTAAAGTTAAATGAGATCATAAGATTGGGGCCTTGATCCTACAGGATTAGTGTCCTTGTAGGAAGAAACACCAGAGAGCTTGCTCTTTCCCCACCCACATGCACTGAGGAACACTCACACCAGGGCATAATGAGAAGGTGGCCGTCTACAAGCCAGGAAGAGAGGCCTCATCAGAATCTGAACCGTGCTGGACCATGATCTGGGACTTCCAGCTTCTAGAACTGTGAGAAAATTAATTTCCATTTTTTAAGATTCCTAGTCTGTGGTATTTTATTATAGAAGCCTGAGCAGACTAATGTAAATATTCATCCCTGAGATAATTTAATTCCATTATATTAATTTGAAGGAAATTATTTATTTTCCATATACATGAGGACAGCTAAGGCATGACTTTTTTTGTGGATGGATTAAGGGGTAGGAATTGTAGACATTGTCTGCATTTCTATGATTTCTCCCCCTCAAAAAGTGTTAAACTTTTTTAGTGCAATGCATGAGTACGTGCCAGAAAGACCAATAGTAATATTTTGCTGTTTGACATTCAAGACAGGTCTTTTAAATAGAGCCAATTCATTATCTCATAAATTATAGAAGGTGCTACATTGACGGTAGCAGAACATTCAGTACAAAATAAGTTATAAGTTTTGTCCCTGAATTTTCAAGCTTGAGCAAGTCTGTCATATTCTTGGCAATTTTAAACTAGCAATTTCTACATGATTAAGAAGTGAGTGCTGTTTCAGGATTTTCTAGTGAAAAAAATTTTTATAACTCTATGTTTTGGATATTTAAATTTGTAACTTGTTAAATTTAAGCTTCCTCTAAACAGGCTCTTCAAAAAATATATGAGTGCCTGTTAGAATCATTATCCTGGAATAGTCCCTAATGATAGAATTATGTAAAGTAATTCTTATTATATGTGTTGCCCTTAATAAGAGATCCTTCATTTTTCTACTGTCAGTTTATAGAGTAGAAATTTTAGTGAATTGAAAATGTATCCACTAGAATATTATTTATAGAGAAATAGCTACTTTACTTTTAAAGTGAAGAAGTTTGTTCAAGTGAGATACAGAAAATCTGTTTTAACTGAAATGTGGCTAACCAGACCACCTGCTCTTTACTTTTAGGGAGAAAAAGATACAAAAAGCAAGTTAACAGCAGGGACTGATGTAAAATATGCAAAATTTTTTCAGAGCACAATCCTGGGTCAATACATATTGAATTCCATCTCTCTTTCTGGAGGTATTACACGATCATAAATAATAAAACAGCAAAATGTATGCCATATAGTAAGATTACTCTGCTAAGAATACAAACTAACACATTTATGAAAGATTTTCCATGTGAATTGAATTAAGAAGTGATTTTTGGTTGATCCTTAATTGACCAAAACTGGTTACCTGATTTACTTGGTGTTGCACAGTACAAAAAGGTTTTGATCTGTGAGTTGTTTGCTTAGTTCTCATAGACCAAACTATCGTAAATATTTTCCTAAAGTGTTATTAAAAGAATAGCATTGTGAAGACAGGCACAGTTTCAGGGGAAAATAAAATATGTTTAAGAGCAATAAATCAATAAGCTGAATTTCAGAGAATGAAAAGCCAGGGGATGGTAACCTCATACATTGTTCAGATACAGACACGTGCATGTCATGTGAATTGATGGTGGCGATGCTGCTGCTGCTGCTGCTGCTGATAAACATTCAATGAAACTAATATAATGTTGTGTGTCAATTATACCTCAATTAAAAAAACTTGGGCCCATAAACTTGATGTACACATTTAGGTTCCCCTCTCCCCCGTCCAGTCTCATTTCCTGTCACCCATCTATATACATCATTTCAAGTCCTGGATAAACTGAGGGACATAGCTTTGAGAGTGATAGGAGACAGTCATTAAATTTACAAGCATTTAGTTGTTCTGTTTTCAGTCCCAGTGTTAAGCAAGAGTAAATGTTGATTATTTTATTCCTTGCTTCATTGGTGATGAATTGAAGCAAATTTGATTCGGACAAGCAATCTGGTGGAATGAGGCAGAACCAGCCACAAAAAAAAAAAAAATCTGTACTAATCAACCAATGCAGTAAATTAGAGCTACAAGGAAACAACATTGATCCAGAGGATCATTAACAGTTTTAACCAACTGATCTAAGTAATAGGGTAAAGGAGAGAACACTGTCAACATCTTGCTCTTCAGGTCAGTGATTACTATTGCAAAAGCCTGTTCGCTCCTTGTTTGAGTTCCAACTGTTTTATGACTTCGGTTTTTCTTTACACTATTGTAAGCAAGAAAGAAGGATCAATTAAGAGGTAAAAACCCAGGAAAAAATCATCCAAATTTCCTGTACTCCATTTATAAAGGGGTCAGTCACAAAGGGAGAGATAATTGCTGCAAGTTAACCAAATTAATCAGGGAGAAGGCAGAGTGGATGATGTATGTTCTGTGACAAAGCACGGGCAGAGATGTACATGCAATCCTCTAGTTGCTTGCCTTGTTTTAAGATACAAGGACTAGAGAAGGAGATCTGTGGAAAACAATTAGAGTAGCTTTAATGCACACAGTTCTTAATTATCCATAGCATGTTGACATCAGATAATTAGTGTGCTGAGTTTTAATAATATTTGATCATTAACTTCAGCATATAGGAAGATGCAGAACATTGTCTGCGCTTAGCGTTCATAGTGGCAGTCATCTGTGATAACAAATGCAAAGATACTGGTTAAGGCATATCCCTGTTGTATAGTTTATTCGAATGTTGCCAATTCTGGTAAACACAACACCCATAGCTCCTGTTATATCAGGCTATATCACATGTTATCTGATGTATTTATCAACATATATACAGATAGTTATAACTATATGTATGTTTTAACTTCATACATTTTATAAGCACATATACATTCCTAAGAAAATGGTTGTTAGGGTATTGGTGGAACTTCAGTGTTATGGGTTTGGAAATCATAAGCCTATAAATGGTGAGTTAATGAATGACCTTTTTTGGGGGTAAGAGGAGGTGGAACTCTAATTTAAAAGTTTAAAAGCGAACTGGCAGAATATCAAAAGCACATGGCAAAAATCAAAAAGGAGTCGCCAGACCAGTTGGATAGGAGGGCTATCACAGTAACCAAAGAAGGGAAATTTCCTGAGTCAGTTGATCATAGAATCAAGTGTCACAGGAGGCCAACAGAATGGAAACAGAAGAAAGTCCTTTGGATTTAACAATTTTGAGCCATGAGAAACAATTTTGATCGACAACTTGGGGTCGAGAATGTCATAATCGTATTTGTCATGGTTGAAAACAAAGCCTCACACTATGACATATGTGGTGTAAGTGCTCGGTGTTGGCTGGATTGAAATGTAATAGATTACTTTTTATGCTGATTTCATACAACATTTATCAGACTGGTAAAGACACTAAGATAGATTATGAGTCTGAATTTTGTTTGAAAAAAAGACTGCCTTTGTTCTTTTCTAATACATTATCATAACCTTGTTTTCTCCTTGTTTTGACATCTCATCCTATTTTCACACATCCCTGACATCACTTAGGACCCAAATTTAGCCTCATATAAATTTCATTGTTGAGAACCTGATAATCTCAGAAATAGAGGTCGTAAAAGAAAAGATGTTGATTCTATTAAGATAAACTATGCATTTATAAATGTCTCCTCTAATATATTTGCTATCATTCTTACTATAAAATATTGCTTAATACTTAACATATATTATTAATAATATATTTTCCTAATATAAAATGTATATAGTTATGTATATTTAGTTACATTTTATGTCATGCTTTTTTTTTTCTTTCATAGTTCTTTTTCTTCCTAGTTCCACCACTTTCTCTCAGGCATTTTAAATTATGCCCCACATCATGTGCTTATCTATACAAAAGTAGAACCGCCTAAAAGTTAGGGAAACTTTTGTCTTGCTGTTTTCACTATGATAATACTAAGCCTTCACCTTTTGTTTTTAGTCACATTTCCTTTATCTTTAAAGATTACAGACACAACGAACAGAAAGCCATGATGCTGTGTCATCAAACCTTGGATTTTAATATGATTTGTCAGTCACTTCTGGGGCACCTGCTGCATTAAATACTGGTGTTATGTTTGAAAAGATACTGACTGGCCTCCTTTAGACTGCTGTCTGGCTACTTTGATGTTTCATTATTTTCCTCAATCCAGGGATGAAATGGATGAATGGATCTTAATTACAGTGTCCTGGTGACTCTTTTTTCAGACCGTTTTTCTGGACAAGCATCAGCTAATCTGACAAATCATGAGCAGTTTACTTTATAGTTTGGCTGGGATTAAGTTACTAACTGGAACCTGCAGGGAACATAAAGAACAGTGTCTCCTGATAAAATGCATTGGGTATTTGCCAGGCCTGTTTTCAATTTTAATCAGTAACCTTTAGGAATGGAGAACCATAAACAGATGCTTTTCTGACAGATGTATTTTTATATGTTCACCTATAGCAGTTCAAACAAAAACAGGCCCTGTATATCAAATTTACATATCTAAAATCTTATTGTCTTTGCCTGTGAATTTTCTTACTTCCTAATTAATTTTAACCACGTGGAAGGAGCTGCTATGTAAAGTTTATTTTTATTTAAAACAACTTTAGAAATATTACCGTATTAGAATTAGGTTAGAACATTTGTGATGCATCGTTTAATTGCCTTTTGGGAATAGTGCAAAATAGGTTTTTATTATTTTGATTACCTTTTCACTTGAAAGATTTTTATGTGATAATAGGATGAATGGATTTGTCAGGGGAATTTGAATTCAAATTTTGTCTCTTATCAAGTTCAAATAGAACATAAACTGGAAATTCTAGGGGAAAGCTACACAATTATTTGAGGGTTTGTAATGGTAAATCAATATTTATATTATTATTTAAAGATTTTCATACTACAAAAATCTTTCAGTTTTTATGCTGTTGGTTTTTTTTCCTGAGACAGCGATTGTCCTTTTTTGTGAATTCCATGTGTATTCTACTAGATGACATGGTTTCCTTGTTTAGCATTAAGTTTGTTCTTGCAGACAAGAAAACTGTTATGCATTTTCTTTATAAAGGTCTGTAAAAGCAAGATGTGTTCATTAGTTAGAGCAACAAATGAGTAACATGTAAGGCCATAATTTCCAGTAACTATCATTTAATTGGACATTTCACTTCATCTGTCTTCTCATAGGTGTCTAATAAACATACCTAAAAGAACGTGACATAGAAATTAGATTTAATATCCCTCTAGGTAACTGAAATTACCCTTCTGTTGTTATAGAACAGTTTTTTTTTTATTGTTCTTAGACTGTAAATAAATGTATTGACAGTAAAGAATTAACAACACATCCAGGAAGACTTTATTTAATAATGATGATGTAAAATACTTCTTATGCCATTCAATTTCTCTAATTTATAACTGTTTGTATCCCCAGCATGCCTTTCATCTGTAAGAATTGCACCCTGGGGACTATTCAGCTTATTAATTCATCACTTGTTCTTTTATGGTTGCATCCCCATTATAGGATGAACATAGAATGATTCTCTTCTGAAAGCTGCCAGCCAACTGGGTCCAGTCTAGGTGACCTTTTGTTTGTAACTGTGATCCTAATGGTTTTTCTATTGGCCTCTGTTTCTAATAATAGGTTGCATTACAATCTACCTTTTTGTCTTATGGTATCATGATGAGGCTAGGCCAGCAAGAGTGAATTCCACACCTGCAATTACAGAGCTTTATAAAGAGGAAGGACCTGCTTCAAGTTAACCTGTAGGCTTTTTTAAAATGCCTTTTGATTTATCTGTCACCTGATCCATCAGCAATGAATAATTTTCATGGAAGGTGCACTTTAATTACATTCCCATTTGACTTGCATTATCAAGCCCTATCTAGGTAATTAATCTCACCAAGTATCCAATTTCGGCCTTTATTGCTGGCAGGCAGGCCTCCTGAATTATGTGTGCTTGAATGGGTCTTGGGGCTTTTTAACCAGGCAGACCCTGAAAGAGATCTGGGGCCTTCCAAATCCTGGAACCGTGTCTCGGTTTGGGGACTTTTTTTCCCCTTAGATATTATGATTAAATTATATGTAACATCAAGAGTTCACCTCCATATTTAATGACACCTATAGATTATTGTAATTGTGAAAGTCTTCTCTTCTAGGTGTAGCCAGTCTGCATTTTGTATGTGGGGGAGCTGTGCTAAATTGTTAACTGTAGCTAATTGATCTGTATCAATCTGCTGATAAAAATTTGCCACAGCTACCACCTAAACTTAGGCATGTTGTTTTTAGTTCAAGCTTTAAAGTTTGTGTGGATTTAGATGACTCTGGATTAAAAGATGGTTAGGTCAAAATTAGAATCACTTACAATTATCCTGCCTCATATTCATTCATATACTTTGTTTTCAACAGTTTTCTTTATTCTGAATTAACAAATAACTCACCTTTTATATTTTCCCTATCTTTTGATTTTGATGATTTTCACTCCCTAATTACTTACGTCAGTTAATGCCGAGGTTCAGTGATCTTACCAACTTGGTTTATCCAGTATATACAATGATTCTGAAATATATGATTTGCTTTTCTGTTATAGTCTTGTTTTATAATCTAGTGCAAAAAATTCATTGTGTTTTAAATTTTCTAGTTTGGAAATTATGTTTATAGGAAATATGGTGGTTTACTTCTTTACTGTGAAACCATTTCAAAAAACACTGTAAGCCTCTTGAAAACCAAATTAAAATATAGTTTAAATAGATTAGTTGCCTGTTTGAAAATGATCTAACTATATGACAATATTTCAAGCCATAGATTGCTTCATCAGGAGAAGAGAAGGCTGTCCAATCTTTTGTAAACTAAATAGGTTATACTGTGTACAAAGTAAGATATTTTGGAAGATTTGGACTGATGATATTGGGAAAAAGGATGAGTACTCCACCAACTTCTGCTATCACCCCTGTACCGTTAAATGCATACATCTCTGCCCTCAGCCTTGACCCCCTCACAGACTCCTGCAGTGTATCTTTATAAGACTATAGGTTACGATTGAATTTATAACTATTCTGCCATCAAACCAAATTCTACACAGAAAGAAACCATTTTTTTTTAAAATTTCTTAATGTGTAACTTTAATTTGACCCTTTGGTTCTGAGACAAATAATTGAACACATTTTAGTGGAATGCATGTTAAGTATGGATTCCTGAAACATTTAACATCACTTTGTAAGAATCGCGTAGTATTTGTTTATGCAAATATTAGTTTCCCTTGTCATTTGGAAATGAATCTTCTATTTTTTTTCCACAGTGGTTTAATTGCAGGAATATATAGGAACATTTTACAATCCATGATGTTTCTAAATTGGAGATGCAGTAATTTAATCTACTTCAATTAGATATGTTCATAATTATTGCATACAAACTACAAGATAGCGTAATTCAGAATTTAAATTGGCCAGGAATATTTGTTACGAAATGGTTCACGCTTGTGAGAATTCTTAAGTAACGTGTGTGTGCACACGCGATATACATATACATACACACTCAGATGTGTATATATCATGTTGTATGAATATGTATGAATTCATATTAGACATTTTGAAAGGAATTCTTTCCTTTATGAATATACTATTAACATGCATAACCCAATAATTGGGTATATAGTATCTCTTAAATAGTTAGATATATTTTCTCTTAAATATTAATAGCCAAACAAAGAGCTTATGGCTTTTTAACATCTGTCCCTATGTTTAGTTTCTTTTTGGCATTTCTGAATCGTGAGCATTTGTATTTTTCAGTAATTGCAGTTGTTTCCTCTAACATCATTTTGAATTGTGAATATAACAAATATAATTAATTTAGTGTTCACAGATAAAGGAATTGAGACTTATATATAAGAGAGGCTGTTTATATAACATCATACAGTGAATCAGTAGAATCTAGTTTAAAATTTAGGAGTGGTTTGTTAGCCAGAAACATTCCACCTGAGTTACTTTGCTTTTCTTCTGTATATTCTTAGATGTTAATCTTTTTTAATGCATTGACTTGCCAAAGATATGTATTGCTTAGGTGGTTTACATAACAATAAATATATTGAGCTGAGCAGGTGATTTACCTGTATCAAAATAAAATCAGTTTCTGTGTAGCGTATGTAAAGAAAGATAGACTTAAAAGACAACTCAGGCAAATGTGAACTTAAAATGCTGGGTTTAGAATCAGGATATTTGAACCCATGCTGAACAAGTTGCTTTTTGACCTTGGGCAATTAAAGCAATATCTATATCTTACTAGTTAAGTAAGTATTATATAAATTAATACCTGAAAAAAATCTTCTAAAATAAAAACATGTTGCAGTTGTCATTTGATAGGGTTGATATACTACTAGAGTCGAATTTCAAGCAGCTGTGCTATAAATTTAACTGTGACAAAGCACAGTCTTGGAAAAATTAGCAGAATAATGCTGATTATAGGAAAAATTAATATCGACATCATTTCCCAATATGTGGCCCTCTCAGTAACCAGGCCTACAAAAGTAAAGGCATTTATAAAAACTTATTTCTGGGCAAAACCATCATAATTCAGAGAATTCCAGGACTTAATAAGAGGTGTATTTAGATATAATCAATTTCATAAAATGAACTTTAAATTCTTAAGACACTTTCTTACAATAAATTGAAAACCTATTTTCATTGCCAGGTTTCATGTTATTTTACTTTTAGAAAATGATGCTAAATATCAGTGTTCAAATTTAATATTTTTGTTTAATTTAACATAAAATTTAATTCTCTAGCTATTAGGGATACTAAGCTACATATAATTTTTTTAATATTCCATCATAATACAGGACTCTTCCATTATTGGGCTTAATTTATATTGTATTTTAAGAGTAAGATCATATAAAGCTGGGAGAGAATAATTTTATAGAAGCAAACTGAAAGGATTCTAAAGATGAAAAATCTTTTAAGTTTTTAAAAGATATTCTAGTACCCATCTCCATTAAATAATAAGAGAATAAAAATGACTTCTTTTGATTATTATTTAATATTCAGGTATAGTTGAAAGCTTTGAAGGAATATTAAATATCTGGGAGCATCTGTATTTGAAATGTAAGCACATCTATGGGAAACTGGGAATAGGAGAAATATGACTTACTGAAATACCAATTTAGAGAGAAAGTTGAATTTCAATAATTCAGATACAGTATAGGACCATGAGCAGAATATTTTCTTTTGTAACTCTATGTGGGCTTCCTAAGTACCTGGAAATTGTCCACTTATTTGATATATCTGATTGGTTTCTACTTTTTCATTGATTCTTTCTCTCTTTGGCTAGAATATGAGCCCTTTAATACACAATGTTTGTACATGCCCCACTTAGATTAGTTCAAACTCTTGGGGAAAAAAAATGCAAGAATTAGGAACCAAAAGATGTAAAACACAAAATAGGGGAAAAAAAAAAAAAAGGAGGGAGAAGAACATGACTTTGCGCATGCATTCTAGTTTTGAATAGAACAATATATGGCAGCCATTCCAGGCTGACCTTTACCTGGAAAGTTGTTTTCTTTGCCTTTTACATTTCTACCTTCAGGGGGCTGTTGATGGGGGTTTTTGGCAACATAATAGTCTTGGGCCTCCTGTCCTAGAATTTTATAGTGTTTGACATATCCTCTCTTTCTATGTTCTTTCCTTTCCCTTTTTTTCTTTTCCTTCTTACTTCCTTCACCTCTTCCCCCCACCCTCCTTTTCCCCTGTCCTTCTTGACTTTCCTGCCATCTTGTTTGTTTTGCTGGTGAGCAGCTAAGTACAGGGGGAAAAAAATGCTACAGTATGAAACCACTATTCCAGTGTCACAGGAGTCATATAAATGTTGAACAAAGGACAAGTTGTTCCTTGAGAATTCCTTTCTTTGCCTCCAGGATGCTGCGGCTTTTTTCCATCCTGTGATATTTACTTCTCTTTCTGAGGTACATCTAACTTGAGAGCTGCGGGTTGGAGATCAGTGGTGAGAATAACAAGGCATTTGTCTGTGATACTGTACTGTTTGATATGGAAAAATACTGGAGTCTTTTTCCTTTCCTGCTAGCTTTCTATGAGAGAAAGTTCTCAATTATCTACTGAATACATTTGTACCAATCTACATGAGTGTTTTTAAAAAGTAGGTGTTTGAGGCCCTTTGAAAATGGGATTTTTTTTTCCTTCAGATACTTCAAAATTCTCTTAAATAAAAAGCAACACTATGTCCAGACTGATTTTATATTTGTGAAAGTAGCTCTTTGTAAGGGTAGAATTGGTCAGAGAACTACCCACAGAAAAGTAGGTCTCATTTGTAATCTGTATTCCAAAGAATAAAAATAGATGCTTTAGTTACAGCCTTATTCAACCAGCATGTAAATACATTCACTTACTCCAAGATCTTGTGATTCTGACCTTTTGGAAGTGGTGTGTGGTCACTGGAACCTTGCTTTTGATCACCGGTAATCTTTGACATTACTGAGCAACCTTATCCTCCAGGATCTTTCTCTGGTGTCCTGGG
This sequence comes from Camelus dromedarius, assembly GCF_036321535.1. Taxonomy (NCBI): domain Eukaryota; kingdom Metazoa; phylum Chordata; class Mammalia; order Artiodactyla; family Camelidae; genus Camelus; species Camelus dromedarius. The sequence continues at coordinate 56,716,250 of NC_087441.1, forward strand.
TCAGTCTTCCATGGGAGGAAAGTGAGGTTTCACATTGTGGATTTGAAAACAAAGCAGCAGTACATCCCCCTGTTGTTTAAGATATTTTCTGTGAGGATTCGCAGTGGAGTGAATGTGCCTTCAGCCAAACAGCAAGACAACACCATCAGTTACTTTTAATTACTCCTTTAAACTTCACTCATGCCTTTTTCTTAACCACTTCCAACCCCCATCTCTCTGGATGCCAAGCAAAGGAAGAGGTTAGCTGATAGAAGCTTCTTTGTCTTTTTCCCTCCTTTTCTATAGTGTTTTATAAAGGAGATGCGATTTATATCTCCCTAAGCCCCCTTAAGATTTATGGAAAAATAGTTAAATTGGAAGAAGGATGCTGTTCAAAGCACGAGATTACTCTTGGCTACTTGAGTGGTAGCTGCTATTGCAACTGGTGGTGGAGAAAACTGTTTGCTTCTCCTGTTCTTATAAAATGTATTTCTTTCTTTCTTTTTTTTTTATTAAAGTATAGTCAGTTACAATGTGTCAATTTCTGGTGCACACAGCATAATGTCCCAGTTATACATGTACATACACAGATTCATTTTCATAAAAGGCTATTTCAAGATACCGAATATAGTTCCCTGTGCTATACAGAAGAAAATTGGTTTTCATCCATTTATATATATATATTAGTTAATATTTGCAAAACTTGATCCCTCTCAAATTTATCCCTTCTGACCCCCATTCCCCCCTGGTAATCATAAGATTGTTTACTATGTCTGCGAGTCTGTTTCTGGTTTGTGGATGAGCTCATTAGTGTCTTTTTTTTTTAGATTCCACATATGAGTGATATAATATGGTATTTTTCTTTCTCTTTCTGGCTTACTTCACTTAGAATGATGATATCCAGATCCACCCATGTTACTGCAAATGATATTATTTCATTCTTTTTTATGGCTGAGTAGTTTTCCATTGTATAAATATACCACAGCTTCTTATAAGATGTAAAAGGCTTTGTACAGCTGTCCATTTGGCTCCCCACTAAGTTTTCAAAGCAGTAGGCACACTAGATCAAAGCAGTTTGTGGTATAAGGCATATGAGCAGAACCTGAAACGTTCATGTATGCCTTGCACTTGCATGGTTTACTGATGCTAAACTCCTTGAGGGGAGTAAAATGAATATTCCTCTAGGCCATCTTAAGAATCAAGATCAATGCTGTAAATTAAGTTATGCAATGGTTGCATATTATTTTTCTCTTTTACGTTAAAAAGCCTTGAAAGGCTTGAAAGTTTTGATTCCCAATACACTGCATAAACTAAGTTTTTTCCCCTTTTGTGATACTAGTTTAAGTGTGCTTTTTGAAATATATAAATTACAATTAGATATTATCCAATTTACATTGGGTAACAAGAATAATACCTGTGCCTCTTTTCTAGGTTATTGAGAGAAAGGTATATCATATGTCTCTCATGTCCTGGATAAATGTTCAGAGCTCTGCCCTATAATCTCTGTTGACTATCAAGAGATGAATAAGGGAGTTTCTCCATGAGTGATTTGAATCCTAATAAGCTCTTTTTAATTATTAAATAGCTAAATAATTTCTGTCTCTCTAAGTTTTCACCAAATACAAAGGAAAAGAATGTAATTTACAGTTACTCATATTTTCGTATGAAATTATTTTTATGAGAATTCAGAAACTACGACTAGTTTCCAGGTCTCCATTTTAGTTGCTACAGATAGCATGGGATTTAAAAATAAAAAACAAAAACAAATCATTCTGATTTGATTATCATAATGGCACCTAATTACGGGTTAACTCGTGGGTCCAATAGGTTTTCCCCTCCTGCCCCTTTTTTTTCTTAGTACTCTATCTTTTCTGGTGGTCTTGCTCACAAAACACAGGTGCTTTTTAAAGTATAATTATTTCACTGCTTTTTGTTTTAAGTAATTCCTTATGTTCCTAATGACACTCAAAACTTTAACTAATCCTTTGGAATTATAATGTAAATACCAATGAAATCATAAAATTTTAAATAGAATTCACGTCCCAGGTTTGGTCGGGCCAAAAAGCTTATATTACAACCCTAGGCAGATAATATATCACATATGTAGGTGATTACGCTTTACATTGGATGAAAAGTCTCATTTCATTCTAATACTAAAGACAGAAATAGAATTTTTGTAATATTTCTTGAGTACCCCCTTATGTTTTAAGAAACAGAAAAGGTGAGACTGGATTTACATAAAAGATAGTAAAGGATTCAGTCCTGCCTGTTAACACTTTATTGACTCCCTAGGTATCAAACTGTCAACAGTTTTGTGAGGAACATGTTATTGTTCAGAATGCAGGGAAAAGTTAAGCAAATTGCCCAAGGTGATAAGACTCTAAAGTGACTGGATGAGATGACCAGAGAGGTCAGACTGTTCTACCCTCTTATTCTCTACACTGTATGATCTCTTCCTGGTCTTGATTTTTATAGCTGTGTTGTCCTGTTTCTGGAGAAAAAGACCATTCTAATAAACAGGTGATGCCTACTCATACTGGAAAACTTCTAAATACAGTGTGCACATTACAATCTCTGCTACTTTTGGATTAAGTGTAAAGGTAATGCAAATATATTCATGGAGTTCAGGGAATGAAATGGATTTGCATCACGCTTTTAACCTTGATATTTGGAGATTTGATTCAGAATATCCTAGTAATAATGCATGGAAAACCCACAAGGATACAGATTTCTACCCAGAGTAGCAGCCTCGGTGACATGGAACATGCTTCTTTGGACACTTTTTCCAACATTATGTGTTAAATTTGCTCTCTAGTAATTGGAAAGTATTTCAGATTGTGGGAACTGTACATGCAGGTTAGAGAATTATTTCTAGAAATGTAAAATTAATATAAGTAGAAATATAAAATTCATTTATATTATTTTGATGATTTTGAACTAGCATTTTTCACGTTGAGATTAAAACTTTGCACAACTAGATTAGTTTAAATCTTGGCCAGATCACATTGTTGGCCAGATCACATTGTTGGTCATATCAATTTATTTTAAAATTTGAAATTCAGAAATATCCTAAATAATGTTCTTTACTTAAATGTTTTGAAAATATAAGGCATTTTTCTAAAACATCTCTTGCTTTTGCCTTCAGAAGGTGTATTAATTGGATGTGCACAAAACCAATACTAACGTTTATATAAATTTGCTTAATTTTGCCATGAACAAATATAATACAATGTAGCACAAAAATTTAACTTCATTAAAGTTATAATTTAGTTTCTGTGTAGAAACTGCATATAATAAAAATACAAGCCACTTAGCAAAGAGAGGAATGGAATTCGTACTTTTTATAAAAGCCCATATGAGATTAAAGTTTACAAATATACAAAGCTCACAGTCTGTAAATAACTGTTCATTGTTTATAGTATGTTCTCTTTATAGTCAGAGCCAGTTAGCAGAAATGTAACTTGCCAGCGAGGTTAAAAAAAGTTATAATACTTACTGTAGTATATATTTTATGAACATTATTATTCATTTATTAATTTTCCAAGGAGACTTTTGCTGTGTTTATTTTTATCTTATTGTTTGCTTGATTCAGTTCCACACCTCAACTGCACCAGATCCACTGAGCTCCACTGTAAAAGTACTTTGAACCCAGTTCTGTGAGAACACCCTTAAACAAGTGCTCTTACAAAACATTTTCTAAAGTCAAGCACCTGAAAATATAAGGTGCATAGTAAGTGCATAATACATCTGAAGAAAATAGATTTATTTTCTTCCAGTTTTATTGCAATATAATTGACATACAGCACTGTGTAAGTTTAAGGTGTACAGCTTAATGATTTGACTTACATACATCATGAAATGATGACCACAGTAAGTTCAGTGACCATCCATCATCTGATATAGATATAAAAGAAAAGAAAAACTGTGTTTTTTTTCTTGTGATGAGAACTCTTGTGATTTACTCTAAAACTTTCATATATAACATACAACAGTGTTAATTATATCACTCAAATTGTACATTACATCCCAAGTACTTATTTAATTTGTAACTGGAAGTTTGTACCTTTGGACCACCTTTATTACCATACAAAGATGCGACCGACCTTATTATTGACTATATTCCCCACCCTGTACATTTCATTCCTGTGACTCATTTATTTTGTAAGGAAATTTGTACTTCTTAATTTCCTTCACCTATTTACTAAGAAAATAGATTCTTCTATTTTATTTATATAGTAAAATAGATGTCACTAAGTAATTTAACTTTAATACATTATTTCCACTGATTTGAACTATGTGAGTAAATATGACTTAGGGTTGTCTCGGTTCCCCTTAAAGTAGAGTTGATATAATGAAGTCCTCTTCATTCAGTATTGGTTTCTGGATGCTTTGGAACAGGCAAAATGACTTAGCAGTTTACATGACTAGCTGAAAAGTAAAAAATACATACCTTTGAAAAAATAATTGAGAAACTAAACAATGTATAATGTAGTTGTTGATATTATATCACATACACACAAATTACATTGAGAAACTTATTGGGTGAGAAGGCACTGTTGCCTCAATGGTTTGGATATTTCAAAGGAAAAAAAATCATTTGTTCTCAGTTACACAGATTATTTCTTTAAGTTTTTATGATCATTTCTTTGAAAAATGTTGACGTGCATACATGAACAAATCTAGGATGCATTATAGAAAGAATATCTCTTTTGAAGTAAGTTCTAAAAGGAAGAAAAACACATGGATTTTTGTAGTGCAGTTTTGGTAGTTTCTTCTACAAAATATTTCCTTCTTTTCCTTTCTTAATTTTGTTAGCTTTGAACTAGAAACTTAGAACTCTGCCTTATTGTTTATTTTATTGTTCAGTCACAGTATTATTTTTACATGATATGTATGTAGTTTGTTTAAGGAGACCATGCCATCTTTCCCCTCTATATTCTCCAGTGAAAATTTCTCCTATCACTTGTTTTCTGCTTTGAGGGGCACATTGATTATGTAGAGCTTTCATGGGAGTTCTCTAATGAGAATGTATTATTATCCAGAGTGAATAGTGACCTTATAATCCTTTTCAATTGCTGTAACTCAAGAACCAATGTTCTAGGAGAAATCTTGGTATCCAAAGATAATAAAATTGGGTTAAGACCAGCTTACCTCTATTTTGAGTTTGAAAAATCAATAGAGTGTGATGTATGGTGCACTTCTAAGAAAGTGTAGATTCCATCACTTTAGAACTCTTCCCAGCTGGCTGATTGTTGAAAAATTTGCTAGTGAAATATTTTCCCTTCAAACCTTCATTCATTCTTTTATTATGCAAAAATCATTCAGTGTATCATAAATTGTATACATATTTCTAGGCTCTTGGAGAAAGCAGTAAATAAAATCTGCTCTTAAGAAGCTTCTAGTAGGAGTGAAATGCAGAATGGATGAGACAAAAATATATTAAATGTTAAACATATTTAAAAATTAGATAATGTTGTCCAAATAAATAGCATAGGAAAGGCATGAACACAGTTCAGAGGGGTTGCAGTTTTTAAAACGTTGTCAGAAAAGGCTTCTTCAGAAGATGACATTTGAATAAAAGCCTGAGTATGATATGAAAGCAGAACCAAAGGAAGGGTTTTCCAGAGAGAATGGTCTGTCCAAGGTCCTGAACAAGAGCGTGGTTGTCATGTTCAGCAGGGAGGAGGATGTGGCTGGTGTGGAGAGCTAGAAGACAGAAGTGGATGGCAGAGTGGTCACGGGGTTGTGTTGGTCCTTGTAGGTCATTGTAACCACTAGCTTTAGATGGAGATGGAGAGCTATTGGGGGGGGGGTGCGGTTTGAACAGAGGAGTGACATCAGTCTACTTCCATTTTAAGAATATAATTTAGCTCCTATGCTAGGAATGGATAAGAGGGACTCAAGAGCAGAAGCAAGAGATTAGTTCTGGACACTTTTGTAATAATCTAGAAGGGAGATGAAGTTGACTTATGTTTGACTCTTAGAAATGGAATGATAAGGAATGGTGGCCAGAGTCTGATACATCTTGAATATAGCGTTGACTTGGAACGTGGGATATGAGAGAAAGAGAGAGACCAAGGGTGATTCTGAATGCAAGTGAAAAGGTAAAATTGCTAGTAATTCAGATGCAAGGGATTATGGGAGGGACAAGTTTGAAGGATAATTTTAGGAACTCAGTTTTGGGCATGCTAAGTTTAAGATGCCTATGGTTGCTTCTAGTTGGATATACATATCAAGAGTATATGTGTGAGGTCTGTGTTAGTGATCTAAATCTGGAGTTATCAGCATTTTATGGAATTTAAAATAATGAAACTATGATAAGAAATAGAGCATAGATAAAATCACAGAGAGGGTTCAGAGCTAAGTGCCAGGGCAAGGGGCGAGAGGAACAGTCAGAAGAAGTGACAGCGAATGAACGGCCAGTGAGATAGGAGGAAAATTCAGAGTTTAATGCTCTGAAAGCAAAGAAAGTGTTTCAAGGAGAAGGCAGTGATCTGTGTCAAATGTTAATAGCCCTGCAAGGTGAGCAGAGAGAACTGAACTTTGGATATAATCAACTCAGTATGAGTCTAGTGGCCATCAGAACATCTCTTATGTCTTTGATTGCAGTAATTTGTAGTCTAAGGGTGGCTGACATTCAGCTCTGCTCCACACTTGTCACCTCAAACTGGGAATATTTTGTCCAATTGTGAAGCAACTCACAATCATGTAATATGCATACCGGTTAAAAGAATGAGTTTCACTAACTTGAGGGAGATACCACAGTAACCTCCAAAAACCGATGCCTTGTATCTAAGAAAATTTTTTCTTATATTTAGTTACAATTTGTTTCTTTGTTGTTTCTGCCCATTCATTCATTTATTCAGTAAATGTTAAGTACCCACGATGTGTCAAACTCTCTGCTAGCCACTGGAGGTCAAGTTGTGTGCGAGAAAGACAAGATTCCTGGGATCATGGAGTAGGCGGTCTGAAGAATTTTAGTCCAACTGTGATGTGCGTGGATGAGATTCCAGGTCTGTGGGAATTTTGTATCAGCAGGAAACTCATTCACTAGAAGTGAAAAGGGAAGAGAAAGTATAATCTCACCTTCAAAATTCAAGGAACAAATGATTTCATAATTTTAAAAGTTGCTTTTTTTTTTTACTTGCTTCTGCTTATAATGTCTGAAAATCATTACCTATGGTGGATCTAGATTACGTGCTCTTCAGCCTTTCTTCTAAGTAAGAAGTTGTACTAGTCTTTAAATAATAGAGCTTCTAGTGGTACTATTCATTAAACATTTAACACTCATATTGAATTCACTTAAAACTACTTCTTACACATGTTTAAGTGACACTGAATGTTTTGGCAGTGTTGTATGGAGATTTGGGATGCATTTTTACTCATTTGTTAAACAAATATTTATTGAGCACTTATTGTACATCAGGTAATTTGCTGAGGGCTGGGAATTCTGGGGTGAAATGGCCATAGTGTCTCACAGAACCTAGGTTATTGGAGAAGATAAGTATCAATCTCTTTCATTTTTGCTTCCACTATCACTATAACATTATTCTTGAATGTTCTTGTAAGACTTTTACTAATGAGCTGTAGCCTATTAATAGAATTATCTGCTATATGGCTAATGTTTGGTGAAGGCATCAGGCAGTTTATAAATCTAGAATTATTGTTCTTGAATCTTTGATGGATCTCACTGATGGCAAAGACAGGGTGTTATGTCATTTTTTGTAATCATAGGCGTCAGCACTACATCTCTCTTGAGCCAGCAAAGAAAACAGATAATTATTTAATCTCATGTGTTTGATGATAACCATTTTTCTTGGCAAATGCTTGAATTAAGCAAGTTTTCTTCATTGATATTTCTATGATTCAGAGTCCTTTTTTGTCCACCCAATTAAATATATTCAGAATCTGCAGAGTGTGTCTGAGTAAATATAAAATATTAAAAGTACACCAGTATGTTCAAAACAGTTTTTCTACTGCAAGCAAAATTAGTTCAAAGTACACCTGTTTTCAATATTAAAAAGTGGTAGTTCATTTTGTTGGAATATTTTAAAGATTCCCTTTACTGATTTTATTTTTTTCTTCCCCCTGAGTGCCCCAGTCCTTGTATTTGGCAGAATCAGGAGCAGGTGTGGAGGATAGGAAGCAGTAGAGTATAGTATGACGTTGTTGTGTCCTTACTTTTACCAATTTAACCAAAGCTTCCAATTATGGAAAATTTCAGACAACTGATTCTAGCAGATGCTTCTTGTGTGTCAGTTACACATCACTGGTTTGGCCTATGTTATCATGCAGCTAAATGGGCCTGGCATTTGTTTTGATAGAGGGGCATGCTATCTCTTGTAGAAGAAAAAAGTGAAGAGTTCTTTTTACTAAGAGTTCTGATAATTAAAAGAATATAGACGTGAGATAATGTTGAAATTTCTATGAAATAAAAACCAAGTAGGACTAATTCTTTCTAAATCCCATTGGTCTCCTACTTTGAATTTAGGATTAGAATGGAACTGTATTTTATACAAATATTTCCCGATGTTCATATATTACTCTTGGCAATTCTAGTTTTTCTAATAAATTCTAGTATATATCATAAGTGTTCGTATGCATTGTGATTTGGATTTTTTTTTGTTGCTTGGGGAAGTGCAGAGATGGAGGCTAAAAGGTGTTTTCTTCATAAGATACTTATTTGAAGAAAATCTCTCTCTGTGTGTATTCCTTCCCTTTATATCTCACTCTCCTCTCATCCATACTCTTTTTTTAAAAAATATATATGTATATATTTTCTCAGATTATCTTCCATTGTAGGTTATTACAAGATATTGAATATATTTCTCTGTGCTATGCAGTAAATCCTTGTTGCTTATCTAAAGGAAACATACCTCAACATAGTAAAAGCCATAGTAACAGCCAACATAATACTCAATTGTGAAAAGCTGAAAGCCTCACTAAACTTGGGAACAAGACAAGAACGCCCACTCTCACCACTTCTATTCAACATAGTATTGGAAGTCCTAGCCACAGCAATCAGACAAGAAAAAGAAATAAAAGATATTCAAATTGGAAGGGAAGAGATAAAACGGTCACTATTTGCAGATGACATGATACTGTATATAAAGAACCCTGAAGACTCCACACAAAAACTATTAGAACTAATAAATGAATTCAGCAAGGTAGCAGGATACAAGATTAATATACAGAAATCTGTTGCATGTCTTTACGCTAACGATGAAATATCAGAAAAAGAAAGTGAAAGACCATCCGGTTTAAAATTGCATCAAAATACCAAGAGGGTGCACAATTCCGTGAATATACTAAAACCCACTGCATTGTATACTTTAAATAAGTGAACTGTATATCATGCAAATTATTTCTCAGTAAAGTGGCTTAAAAATTTAAAAAAAAGAAAAAAAATAACGAGAGGGTGAAAGACCTATATGCCAAAAACTATAAAATATTGGTAAAGAAAATTGAAGATGATTCAGAGAATTGGAAAGCTATCCCATGCTCTGGGTTGGAAGGATTAATGTTGTTAAAATGTCCATACTACCCAAAGCAATCTACAGATTTAATGTGATCTCTATCAAAATACCCATGGCATTTTTCACAGAACACAAACAAATAATCCTAGAATTCGTATGGAACCACAGAAGACCCAGAATTGCCAAAGCAATCCAGAGGAAAAAGAACAAAGTTGGAGCATAACCCTTACAGACTTCAGACATACCCAATTTTTAATCTTACATAACCCCAGTCCTAGAAAAGTTGTATTTATGATAAATAATGCTTCTTTCAGAATTGTTCTCAATAAGTAGAGAATAGGATAATGAGTGGAAAATCTGTGGCTAAAGGGCTTGCACGTCCCCTTCTCCCTCTTACAAAATGAACCTCTCTGACTTCTACTCTTGCTAGGAGCACATGTTTTCCTCTGCTTCCTGGCCAAAGGCTTGATTTGTGAGAAAGGCAAAGTTCTGAATGCTTTATGTTTGCTTGCCTGTGTGCTAAGAAATGCAGATTTATGTTTCTCTGTATAAATCTTGAAGTCAACATTGATTCTTTTTCTCTTTTTCACTTTTTTTGCTTTATTTCCCAAGTTTTATTGAAATATAATTCATGAACTGCATCATATAAATTGAAGGTATACTGCATAATGATTTGACTTATATATATTGTGAAATGATTATCACAGTAAATATAGTTAACATGTATCTATTTTTTTCTTTTCTTGATCATGTTTCTCAAAGTGAGAAAATAGACCCCTCCTATTGGCCCCAGCATACTTGCATATGTATTTTTACAGCGTGACCATCAATGTTATCTAGAAGTAATGTACACAGATCTGAGAATATGCAGTTTCCTGTTTCCAAACTTTTCCTGTAATTCATTAATATGTGTATGAATTCCATGATCTCATTTTTGCCTCAGTGACAATCCTGCAATATTTCTACACTTCGCACCATTCATTTGCTCTTGGCTTTTCCCAAATCTAATGATGGTTATAGATGATTCTTTCCCAAACTAGAAAATCTAATAGTCACGGAGGTTTATTCTTTAGCACCATCTTAGATAATTTTCAAGTAGACACTTTAAAAAAATTACTTGAAATTTCATTGACCACTCTACATAACTGAGGCTCAATTTAAAAGAAGCTGATAAATATTATAAGGATTTAATCATAAGAATATTTCTTGTTAGTTAATAAATTCATATGTAGGCAAAGAAAGTTATCCCTGGACAAACTTAATGCAGATTTGAAAAAAAATCATTCTGTCTATTGACATCAATTTTGTAGTATTTTTCTAAGCAAATAGATCCAAAGATAGTAGCAATACTTTGGTGAAAAATCTCAAAAATATTTACTGTGCTCAGAAAGTCTGTCTGCCCCTTCATGGACAATTTAAGATAACTTTCAGCAACATCAATGAGCAAGATCAGTAAGTAAAGAGCAGACCACCAAGAAATAGTTGGAAGTAGTTTTGGATTTGTAATTAAATGCATGTGAAATATATAAGTGGAAGGACTCCTAGAGTTAAGATTTTAATATTTCAGTTGTAGATAACTCTCTCTGAAAACATAGCTTTTTATACAGATTTGGTGTGAAAATGTTTAGTGGAGCAGATGGAGATCCAGCTGGTAGAGTATATGTTTGTCAGGGTATCTGGCATTTAGCTACATCCAAAAATGATATCAAACTGAAAGATGCTAAAGAGCAGCACTGTATGAGAGCCAGTGGGATCCGTTAGGGGTACCATTCCCTTAGTTTTGATTTTCTAACCTTGGAGGAATATATTTTAATCCAGATGGAATTTTCCATTTCAAAAATAAAATCTGAGAAAATGTAAATAAAATTGTCAAACAGCTGCCTTTCCAAAATCATGATTACAGTAGGCCAGGAAACACATGCTACTTTGTGTGTTGAAATTTGGTACCTAATGAAGAGTATCTTTCTGTAAGCATACAAAATCATACACATTCCCCAGAACTTTATATTCTCTATACTTTAAGTCATTATTTTGGGTTCATGAGCTAAACTGTAAGAAGTGGCAGAGGATAATGAGTAGGACAGTGAGAGAAAGATAGAAAGCATTTGGGGAAGAATGACAGGAGCCCCAAATATATTTGAAAATATTTTACCCTACTGGATGCTGCCAGTATGTAAGCCCACACTGAGGTGGATGAAAGGCCAGCTTAGTAAGGAATGTTTACTCCTAAGTTTTATAGCAGGTACATTTGTTTGCTTAATATAGTCTACTTACTCATTTCTTTCCTAAAGAGGTGAATTTTTAGAAATAAACTATTTTGTCAAAATGCTTAAACACATGTACTCAAACATTTCTGTATAGTGCATTTGAGAATGCGTGTTTGAATTGAGAGCAATCAACAAGTCACAACTGTAGTTAGAAATTTTTACATCATGTTTTTTGTTTCCCTTTTGATACTGTATTAGTAAAATCTAAATTCAAACTTTTATTTTTTAAAAATTTTTGGGGGGAGGCAATTAGGTTTATTTGTTTATTCATTTATTTACTTATTCTTTTTTTTTAATGGAGGTACTGGGGATTGAACCTAGGACCTCATGCGTGCTAAGCATGCACTCTACCATTTGAGCTATACCCTTCCCCACCAATTTCAAACTTTTAAATTAAGTTCAGTGAAAATGACCAATTTGATTGACTGCTGTTCTATATGACACCTACACAGCATCAATTAATATATTTATTCATAGAACTGTTACACACACACACACACACACACACACACATGCACTGAGTAGAGGATGGCGTGTCCCCTGAATACTTGGAACTGCTGACCATAGTGAGTATACGTGTCTGCAGGTGACTTTTGGAAGGTTTATTTTAGAGATTTAGATGAATCACTGTCTCCAAAGGGAATTTTTTAATCCTAATTTGATGGAATAAACTGAAGATTTTGGGACCTATATTTTAAAAGTATAAAAGAAGAATAAGATAGTCATTAATATGTCTCCCTGACTCTGCCACTGGTGTAACAAGAGCTAGCTGCACTGCTTTAAAATATCCCCTTACCAAAACATGGGCTGGGAAAAGCGTGTTCCTTAGAGAGCATGATTTAGTCAGTTCAGATTTAGAAATTGTTTAAAGAAGAGTGTGTATCTGCAAAACTCTAGTATATTTATCAGAAAAGCACACCTCTGTGAAATAAAAAATCTTTTGGTCTCTCCAGGGAGCTTCATATTTTATAAAACAGGACCAAAAAAATTGGACTATAAAAGATACTTGCTTTTGACTTCCATGTAATTCTTTATTGCAATATTTATAAATTTTAAAAAGAATGCTAATGAATAATATATTTCCTCCCTTCAGATATCCATCCTAAACTTACTTGTTTAAATCACTTTACTGTAGTGTAAATTATATAGGTAATACATAAATTACATATAGTATAAATTATATATGTATTTGTGTGTATATATGTATGTATGCATTATATATAAATAAAACGTGCGAGTGTGTGCATCTGTGTGGTGTGAAAACCTGATTGCTTAATTTACTTCATACTGAGTTCTCTGTTAGGTTCTTTGCATTCATTATTTCAGTGAATCCTCACAGTACCCTGTAATGTCATGTTAATTTTGCCATTTTACAGTTGAAGAAATAAAGGCGTAGGAAGTTTGCATAACCTGAAGTTGTACAGAGGCAGAAATCGAACTCCAGATCATGATCTTTTTCATGATGCCTTATGCCCTTTCCTAATTTTCTAGTCCTTTTAAAAGTCAAAAGTCTTAAAGTCTTAAAGGGCATGGTTTAGATATTTACCTGAGTGACCAATTCCTTTAAAGAAATCCGTAAACAATTAACTTATTAATGTTGAGGCCAGCGTGGATTTGTGTGGACCATGGGGACCTTGAGAGGGAATGACTCCTCTCAAAGGAGGAGTGCCTCCCACTTCTCCCTGAAGATACAGACATACCAGGGATGGGAGCGGGGAGCATATATGGTAATTACAGAAGGCAAGGCAGAAATCTATCTTTTTCTGTGAAATCTTTGGGTTTTATAATTTTTGACTAAAAATTCAATTTTAAAGCAAATGGTACCCTCACTGTGTCAACAGAACAGATGTATAGGAAGGAAAGAAGTGCATTACTTTGTGAGCTCAGCTATATCCAGGAGATGTGAGTTGAATTCCAGGGATAACAGAGTCTGAGACAGAGATGTGTATGCAAGAAGTTTACTGGGGACTGCTCTTGAGATCAGCACCTAGAGGATGCAAAATCAGCAGCTGGATTGAGCAGAGAAACTCACTGAGCTGAGATGTAACCACAACAGTGGTCTTAGCCAGTCCCATGGAGCACTTTGGAGCTGGGTGGGCTCTGTAGAGTTGTCCTGATTGAGGCAAGGAGCCAGGTCTCTAGGCCATCTGTCCCCTCTTCTGCCATTAAGTAGTCATTGGATATGCTCCCACTTGCAGGTATGAGCTTGGGCCACATGGTTTTAATTAGTCTAGAAAAGTTTTCAGACGGCCACTCGGCCATCAGCTGTCAGTATCCAACACACTTGGTACTAAAGAGGAGCTGGGGGTCTAGGTGGTACGCCACAGCAAGTATGAGATCCTGCTATCCACAGTCTAGCCCTGGTCACTTTTACTGCCTAATTCATCTAGTAACTGTATTCTAACTATTCCCTAATAATCTAGCTCCCCCATCAGAAACACGTTTCTTCTACCTGTACACATTCAAATTCTATCCATCCTTAAAGATCTTCTCAAGCCTCCCTTTTTCCATGAATATTTATAGACCATACCCTCAGCCACTGTGAGATATAAATTGATAAAGATAAATAGATTAGATAGATAGATAATAGACAGATACCATCAACAAATATGTTGTACTCATGTTGCCCATTCTTTGATTCTCAAAATTTTATGTTCCCAAACTTCATGTTGGTTACTTGTTACAAATGCAGACGCTGATACCTAAACTCAGGAAGTCTTGGTTCCAAAGGTAACTGGGTTGGAGCCCAGTGACGTGCATGTTTATGTTTATGCAGATGAGTCTTTATAATTGTAATACATATGCCAGATGTTTGTAGAGCAGTTTGAGGTACTGATTTAAAAGAGAGACATAAAAATACAAATTCATGTATCTTCTTCAAGGCATGGGTTGTGTTTTTATAAGTCTTCCTCACAAGCACTTATGATAAGTAAGAAACGTTACTGCTATTTTATTTATCAATTAGATGAGAACAAAATACACAAAAACATGCAAATTCTTTTGTAAACATGAGACGTTTTCTGTGTGAAATTATATTTTTACTAATCAAAATTTTTCTGGAAAACTTCTGACTTGGTAAGCTCCTACATTCCTGTATTTCAGCATTTTAATGCTGCCTCAGGACTTGGCTAATTGTGTTGGGCCATCTTGTCTCTAAAGCATTAAATACTTGTAAAGCTGTGTAAGCTTTAAATATAATTTTCCAAATTATGTTTTCTGACTGATGCTTATGAAATTTCATTTATGATAAAAAATGCAACATATTTTTTATTATAAAATATATCTATTTCCCTCAGTTGTAATTGCGCATCTGACTTGTGTCTAATAGCATCTTTTTAAAACCATGGAAGAGAAAAGTAAGCATTGTGTTTCCACAGAACCTGGTTTTCCTAGCTACATTCTTAAATATATTTACTAAATATGGAAGGGAATTGTTTTTCTCCCAAGTGAAGGAAAATTGCACTACAAATCATTTTGTGCTAATGATAGTATTCTTTTAAAATAGCCAAGCATATTCAGTCTCTAATCACTTTGCCTATCACTGCACCATAATGTTAATTTTAAAGAATTCTCTTTTGGAATGAAAGAACTAATATACTGAATCTTCATTCGAATTTTACTTATGTATCAAAATGCTCCACTAAGCTTTTGTTAAAACTGCAGAATATTCCAACGTGCTGAAGCTTCTTACTATTAAAATATGACACTTATTAAAGCACTTCCGAGTAAAATAAAACCAGGCATGGAAATATAATATCAGATAAAATTTCTACGGTTTCACAAGGAGGTTAATTAATCAATGAAATGGATCAGTGGTTTCTCTTTCTTAAATGAGTAACCCATTAATACTAGCACACAATACATGCTACAGATTTTACCACTGGATCACATCTTTAATTATCTAACATGCTTTCTTATTGCAACATCCAGTGTAACACACAGTCCACCATCTAAATATCTGGTAAGTATGTATTACTAAGAGAGATCCTCAGCATAGAAAATTTATTTCTCAGCCTCCCACATATATTGTAAAAATGTATAAAGTGAGCTATTTTGTTGCCTTTTAACTATTATTTTCTATGTGAATTTGTAATTATCAGTTTTTGGTTACTAAATAAAGATTATTAGAATACTTGATTGTTAATTTATACAGTCTCTGAGGAAATCCTGTTAACTCTACCGTCAACATATTTGTGTATTTACAAAATATAGATGTAGAATCTGACCACTTTCTTTACTTCTGTGGCTGTTTGGCTGTTCAGACCAGACCACCAACATTTCTTACCTGGATGACTGCAAATCTTCTGAGTAGGTCTCTTGTTCTGTCTGTATTTGGCCCTCACAGTCAGTTTTCAATACAGCAGCTAGACTTTTTAAAAACATATGTGATTTTATTCCTCTACCTGGAAAGCTGTTATAATGACCCACCTCACTCAGGGGAAAAGTCCACCAGGCCTTATATGTTCTGCTTCTTACTCTACCTCCTTAACCTCTCTGGCCTCATCTCCTACCGGTGCGCCCCTCACTCGCTTATTCCAGCCACGTCAGGCTCTTCACTGGTCCTGAAAACACCAGGAATGCTCCCACCTTTGGGCCTTTGTTTTTGACAAGTCTCACTACCTTAGAATTGTCTTCAGCTGGATATCAGTTTGGCTAACTAATTCATCTCCTTCAAATACTTGCTCTGACCCTGCAGTTTTCAATGAGGTCTATTGTGATAACCTACTTAATATGACAACTTTTAATTTCTCAACATTCTGACACCCTGACCCTGCTCTTCTGTTTCGTCACGTCAGAGCACTTTTCACCTTCCACACTCTGAAATTTTCTTAGTTGTTAGGCTTATTGTCTGTTTTCCTTCTGGAGAATGTAAACTTCATTGGAATAGAGATCTTTCTTTTCTTTAATTTTATTTCCCTAACATTTACAAGAGTTGTGTGAACATAGTAAGTCCGTAATATTCATTAAATTGAATTGTGACATCAGTTAGAAGATGAACTATTAAATACATATTACTTGTGTGTTAAGTGAGTTATTTATGTGTTAAGGATTGAAATCTAAATTTAAATGACAGCAAAGATTGAGAAGTTAGTTTTATTGATCAGATAAGACCGCCGTTTTTTTCTGCCAGCCACAATAATAGTGTCCTGATTCTAGAATTTCAGGAAACTTTAAAATAAAATTTAAAAAGAATGAAAGGTGACGAACAAGGAAAACTTCATGCAGCTTTAACAACTAACCTCAGCATGATATCATCACTGGAAAGGAAATGACATAGACAACAAAGCAAAAACAAAACAAAACAAAACAAAAAAATGACTATAGTTTTATCTCCACTATTTCTTAAAAGCAATTGTGTTTAAAAACTGTATGAACAGACCATAAAACTGCATGATTAAGGACATATTTTAAATTAAACACATTTATCTTTATTTAATATGCACTGATTCACAGCATTATCTGTCTTTATCTCATTTCTAGTGAAAACTACATAAGGAATATCACTAGCCCAAAAACCTGCACTAAGATACCATGAATCACTGAACTCAGCTTAAAAAAAAAAGCCTGATTCCAAGCAATTTCTTTCTGCATGTATCCTTCACTTTCTCACCAAGCAGATGGCAGCGTAGTGGCAAGCCACAGAGACACGCAGGCCAATTCATTCTGCCATGCACCGAAAACTGTGCTAGAATTTGTAGGCAAAATAAAAGCAAGAGAAAGAAACTAACACTTTTCAGAGCCATATTATATACTAAGCACTGTGTTAATGTTTTCACATATATATGTGTGTATTATTTCATTTAAGAAACCCATGGATTAGCAAGAGAGAAATATTAACACATAGGAGTACAGTATGTCTTATAAATACATTTTTGTTTCGAGAAGGAGAGTGCCGTGATTGAATTAGCTCTTCAAGCTTCATGCAGTGTAATATTTTGATCAAAAGGAAATGATAGAGCACTCTAGATGCAGAAAATGGTTATGAAGAAAGTACAGAGGCGAGAAGGAAAGCTATGATTATTGGATGGCCGTCTTGAAGGAGGAGAAAGACTTCCAGCTCATCTTGTAACCTCATTAGATAAACTATTTCATCTCTTTCTGTAGCTAATGACTCTCCAAGGAGTTCTGAAGCCAGCTGTGATGGCAGCAGGAGCTGGTTTCACGTATTGAGGTGCTAGACGGGGTCAAGGATTTCTGCTTTTATAACAGCTGAAGGGATTGGGAGGTGGGTAGAGTTGATGCGAAGGAAGGACATAACTTAGCTATGTATTATTCTTGCAAAGTTGGTTCTGCCCAAGCAGTTAATATTTATACTTGTAATTCTGTATAACACTGTGACACAGAGTATCAATGCTGCTTAAAATTAAATCTTCATATAGCAGGACCTTATTCAAAGAAAGTTCATAATTGGATTAATCACTTTGCTAATGTTAAAATGGAATATACTGAAAAATGTGTCTGAGAATCAGCTGTGGTTCTTAATTCATGTATAAAAACAATCAAGATCAGCGCCAAACCGGATGTTAGATAAACGTACCCTCCAAATTAGTATCTTTCCTTTTTGAACACCTCTGTTTCTAGGCTAGTTTCTATTGCTGTTCATACCATGCATTCCTAGGACATGCCTCCAAGTATCATGCATGGAAAAATGCCGGTTCATTTTCAGGTTAGCTATTTCAAACATAATTAAGACAGCAAATCTTCTTTAAAATCTCTATAATAATTACCAAAACCAGAAGATTATGGGTTTTTTGTAAGATTGCTTTATATCCACCCAGGCGAACATCAGCTTACACAGTAGAGAATAAAGCCCTCAAGGGCATCTACCCTTAAGCTTGCTTCCATCCCGGCAGAGAGAAAGAGGAGAGAAGAGAGGAAATTCAGTGTCCAGCACGTTATATGCGTGGCAATGAGGGAGGAATGACCCTAGTAAACCCAGCCGGTAGTTTTACTTAATGTGCAGTATGAAATTACTACATTCCATCTTAAGGCTGTGCTTGAGTTTTCTCTTGTCAAGGCTAATTATTGTTGTCCATCTGACTTCTAAATGTGTTCAGTGTTTGTTTTTATAGCTACATCACTTACACACTTAGAAGCCATACGTATAGGAAATATATCCAGAGAATCTGGAAATGGGCATCATTTATGTATATAAGGTAGAAACAATCCATAAAAAGTTCCTGAAAATATATCATTCTTCTAAAATATAATCAGACATAGTAAAAAATGATGCCTATGGTTTAGTAATTCTTACCAACCGTCATAGAAGGTAATTACTCAATTGGTAGTTTATGTGTAAATTATTAATTGCATATCAGAAAAGCAGCTTGGGACCTAATAGGTAATAATTTAAAAGAGTAGATATTGCTTAAAAAGTGTAGATGTTTGCAATGGAGTTGTATTACACACTATCTAGAAATTCTCTAAATGTGATACATAATCAAATGCAAACTATAGCTTTCAGGGGTCTCTAAAAATATCTTTAGCTTCACAGGGGAAAACCTTAAATATTTTCAGGTTGATTCTGTAAGAGTAAATCCTAATATTATAAGCTACTTGACATGTTCAGTTCGGGAAAGGAAATACTTATAAGGATTTAGTTTTCACATTATTTAGGAAGCTAGAAAGGGGATGTTACACTCTTGGTCTTAAGTGTAGGTAATCTGCTACATATCCATTATTAAATAGAAAAGATTTTTAGAAATCAACTTCTGCCTGCCTTACCACTTGTGGCCTGAGTAAAGTAGGCTCATCTAATTATCTGTTGGTTTCACTCTATTATTATCATAACTGTGGCAGTGCAGAACCTTCCTACTACAGCATAAATAAATCGTAAGCTTCCTTTTAAATTGTGTCTTCTCATTGTACCTCTCACCACTTACAAAAAAGGCAGGAGCTTAGCCATTTCTTCTTTGACTCAAAGGAACTGTAATTTCTACAACAGGACCAATGAAACTGACTTATTCATACACCATTACAGGTATATTTTAGGGGACCCATTCCGGGAGGCCTAATCCTCCAGCAGGTTTCTTATCAGAAAACATAAACTATTTCTTAAATGAGAGAATAAAAAACTGAGAGTGAATTATCAGCACTTTATGTACTATAAGTAAAACAACACATTGTCAGAAGCCTTAAGTAGCTTCACAAACTATGAAATTGGTAAGGAAAATCGTGGCATTACTAAAAAGTTGAACAAGGGAAGATCGGCAGATGCTTAAGGTGTTGACTTTAAAAGACTGGCACATGTATTCTCCTGAATAATGTCCGTTAACATGGCTCTCAGGTTGTGATTCTAATGCTTGGTCATGGTTATAGTTCATATAGATAAGGCAGACTTGCTACTCTGTTGACTGAACTAAGATCTCTGTACATGCTCAGGAGATGAATGTTGTAATTAATGATTGGGGGTAGGTTAGGGTGATGTAATTTATTTTTGTATATTGTGTTTAAAAACTTGCTTTAGGTATTCTCCTCAGTGAAAAGAACTATTTCCTATGGGATGTGCTTGTTTAGCCTCAAGGGGGAAAATGTGAAACCCAATAAGATTGTCTCAAGAAAATGACTATTTTTCATAACATTCTAAATAGCCTCTACCCTGCATGTTGAGATAGCTGTCGTTAAATGGAACTAACATCTTACAGAAACCAGAAAGTGAAATAAATGGATGAGGAGAGGGATAAGGTGGTTGACAGGACAGAAAAATAATGGAGAAGAAAGTACAGACTACAATACAGAAGCCAAAGAATTGAAAAGAGAAGAAAGATAAAAGGACTAGAAATAAAAAAAATAGAACACAGGAAAAATAGAAAAGATTCAGAAAAAGGCTATCCCTAAACTCTTCATTTTCTCTAATATATTTTGGGGCTGTTTATGTCTGGCTGCCAGTTAGTGGTAGGTGTGGCACTGTTGCCTCAAATTTCCCTCTCTCCCAGACTGAAACCACCTTTCTTAGTCTGGTCCTCTTCTTTGACCATCATCACCTCATTACAAGGTAAGGAAGCCTTTGCCTGAGTCTTTATACGGCTTGAACCATTTCTTTAATGAATACTTAATTCTGATGATTAATACCTAGTTTTATAAAATTTTGACTCTTTAAAACCAGAAATCATATGAAAAATATACTGAGTTTCATTTAGCAATCTTAAAAAATTCGTATTTGGTAATTGTTTTAAAAAGGAATATATTTTTTCTACTTAGGGATGTATATTAAATTTTGTTTATATAATCTGATTATACCAAATGAGAATGTTTTACTATATGAGGTTCTTTTATAATAACATTTATTGTTTCTGGCTGTAAAAGCAACATGTGTTTATTATAGAAAATAGGAAATCCAGATATGTACAATGTACAAAGAGGAAAGAAAATGATCACCAACTGTTAAAAATTTCCCAAATTTTCATTAATAGTGTATATTTGATTCTGTATGCTACTTTTTCCTCAATGCTACGTAGTGGCATTTTCTCCTGAAAGGAAATATTTCTCGAAAACATTACTTTCAAGTAATGGTTTTATAATATTAACACATGTAGGATATTTAACTGTTTTCAAATCTTCACCACTTTCGATAATCCTTTCCAATTTCTCTAAAATATACCTTTCAGCATCTATTTAGGATATATCTACAGAAATAAGGTTACTCAGCAAAAGACTTAGTGCTTATTGTTAAACTACTTTACAAAGGGGTTATTTGATTGTACACTGTATCTAACAGTAGACAAGAGAACTTGCTTTGAGTTTTGTTTTGACCTTTTATGAGACTATGAAGTGAAACATTATGTAAAAAAAAATGATGTCCTCTACTGGGGCACTTTGCATTGCCAATTTTCATTCAGTTTTCAGTGTCTTCTACAATGAAACTGAAAAGTTACTTGGGGGTTACAGGGTAAAACTTCCTCCACTGAGGCCATAACCAAAATTTATATGAACTTGACTTATGTCACAGGCCAAGTAATTTATTCCAAAACTTGGCACCGTGAAAATGCAAATTAACTATAATAATTCATCTTTATCGAGGACTATTCAAAAACATACCCCTTTTTAGTCTTTTAAAATGTACTTGTTAGATGCCTGATAAAGCAATAAAGCTGTCAAGGAGTTAAGGACTGTAAGCCAAATAAAAAAGTGACTAAAATGGTTAAAATCTACCTCTTAAAAATTTGTTTTCTGTACCCCTGACCTCACTTTCTTTGTTTGCCTTTTAAAAAGTAAAATCTAAAGGGTGTTATTTTCTGATGTTAGGGAAGTTAATAGAACATTTATCTACGTTGTTTATTTAATTGTGCAACTACTCATGTCCATTAATATCAGAAGTTATGTTGGTGCTTATGATTGCTAGTCTCTACAGCACATTTCTTTTATTCTTTACTTATATCAAACTCTAGAATAAAACGTCTTATTATAAAGTATTTTAATAGTATTATGATATTTGGGTAGGTATATATTCATTTTCCCATATACTTATGTTTAATTAAACAAATTATAGAAGACCATAATTTGTGAAATTTGAAAAATGGATTTCATTTGAATGTCATATAAAGACATCTTTGATTGGGCACCAGGGATTTTTGACGTTGTTTCAATTAAAGTGATAATTTCTTTATAAGTCATTATTTTTTTAAATCAACATTAGCTTTTCAGTTAAAAGTATTAATGTGTTGAATGCTGGAAAAAAGTTTTGTCTAGAAAAATCTTACACCTTGAATGACTACAATGATTTCTTATTATCAGCATTTCATATGATAAAGTATGTAATATAGAACATTTTTCTAAGTAACCATCATTTCAAGAAGAATTTCATAAATTAAGGTTATTCCATTTGTACAGCTCATGCACAAGAGAGCTTTAAAATTAAAAGATATTTTAATTTATAAAAATTGTCATATTAATTGGGTTTTAAAAATCCACATGTAAGTATTCAACTATGAACTTTTAACTGTTATCAGAAATAATAGCACATTGATTGCATTAATTATAACAGCAAAAAATAGAATATTTTCCTCTTACGTATTAAGATCTGTTATGTGTTAGCCAGAGCAGGTGTTGAAGGACTCAGCTCAGTGAGCTCCAGAGAAAAGCTTCTAGTATCCTGAGCAAGAGAGAAAGGTAATGGTTAAAGCCTGAGACAGAGTTGGAGTCATCATGCAGCATATCACTCATTAGTGATTAAACCTCAAAAGATTAAACAAAGGTCAGCGTTTCATGAGATGCAAAGAATATGCTTTCTGTTTGGACAGCATCAGGTTTCTGTGACTCTGATACTGTTCGTCTGATACTGTTGACATATTCTGCTCAGACACATCTCTCCCACTCTACACCCTTCACTGAGAACACTGCAAAGGGGAGAATTCAAGATCGTGTTCTCTCTTTTTTCTGAGAGTGCTGACATCCGAACAAAACTGCCCGCATCCATATTCATCATCAAGAAATGCTGATATTTGAGAACTAAGTAGAAATTGTTTACTACTTTCACTTTTTTCGAATAACCATAGAAGGTACTTTTGTTATTAGTAAATCTTCCTGGCTTCATCCAGATTCAGAGCCTGGATGACCGCCTTCCCCAGAAAGAACAAGGACATGATGTGATCACACAGTGGTCAGGGGACACGGAATATAGTTATAAAGAATGGTCTGTGTTAACATGTAGCATAAGTGCACATATATTTTACCATAACTGTTCTTATTTTTCCACTGTCTGCTAACTGCTTGGTCTGAATGCCATGAAATTCTGTTTGTACTCATCAGCCTAAGGGGAGTAGAAATAAACTTGACTCAAAAATTGTATACTTTGAAGTGTAAAATTGGAAATATTTTTTTAGTTTTCATTGAATAGATTCAGCTCCTTACAAACTTTCTGTTTTAAGAAGAAAAAAAGGATGAGGGTTAAATATTCTCCTTTCTGTAATACCTATTTGCTAAAGTATTGTGGGTGTCATTTAGTCCAGAGAAAGCCAAAAATTATAGCAAAAGTTTATTTAAAATCTGTTATCAGAGTCAAAACAACTCAGTTCATTAGCTGAATAGATTTAAATATTTATTATCTTTGCTTTATTTCTGCTATATAGAGGAGAGACTGTCTTAACTAGAATTTTGTGTTTATGTTTGTCATCATGGTGATTTTTTTTTTCTGTACCAACATTGTCACACTGGGTGGTTTTCTAGCACAGAAAATACAGAGAAATATAACATTTTGGTTGATCCAATGATAGTATCACTAACTATTTTCTTTATAAGGAGATGCAATTTAGATAAGCTTGCTGATTTATAGTCTGATTTCATTTTTACTAGCAGTTACATTGAAATCCTGTGTTCAAATATAACATTCTTTATAATTATACTTCTTTTATGCTATACTATTCTGTTAGGATTAAATTGAGATGTGAACAATTCTGAGTGTCTATTCACTATGATATTTTCTGTTAAATAATAATTGCTCCTAAAAGAACTAAATTATTTATTGAATTTTTATAGAGAGACTTTTCACTCCTTCGATAGGGAATTGATTTCACCCGAGGAACCAAAACCTGGCCTTCACGCTGCAGGTCGCAGAATTCAGTTCAGATCTTATCCTAGCTGGAAATAAAGTGACGGCCAATGTTCTCATGCTTTAGAAATTGTAGTTAGATTTATAGAGGGTCTGTATTATTTACATATTTTGTAAATATATGAATTGATTTGAGCTGAACATGGAATTTAGCTTAGAAATCGGAGGTGGGGAGCAACCTGTTTACATTGAGTTTTGTTAAACATTGGAATTAATTTCACATAAGAAAGATTATATTTAGTTCAGAATAACATTAAGTTACATGAAGTGCTATCTAGCTTTAGGTCTTTGTTTTGCTCTAATGCCTCTGGTTTTATACATTTTCAGCCCCTAGTCCTGTGCCATGCACACATTTGGGGGGCTGGCTATATCAACAGAAATTACTATTTACTTTAATTAAATCCGTTTGGTTGTTGAGAAGTATATTCCTAAAACTTTTTGGTACTTTGCAGGAACCTAATACTTGGCAGACTCCCTGAGGGCATTCTTTATACTGTCATTCCCACAGAAGCAAACATTTATGGTTTCCTTATCCCATTAAATAAGATAAAGTATAAAATTCTCAATATAATCTCTGGCATGTCAACAAAGTAGAGTCTTCCAACTGGGATTCCTGGAAGGATTTATAAGACTAGAATTGTAGGCTGCTTCCACAATTCTTCAGTCAAATCATATTTTTGTAAAGTTAGAGACATGTTTGGACTGAGTTAGTTCAAATAAGTGTGACCTAGCATAATTAGTGATTACCACACTACTCTTCCTTTTGAGTATCTGTTCATGAGAGTAATGGTGACTGTATAAAATACCATTATGTCTGCGTGAATATTCAGGATATATAGGAACAATAAATTTTTTAAAATCTTTCTGTAAGTGTGCAAAGATGGCACTAATGGAGGTATTGACAACAGAGGGGAAAATGATTTACTTAGTTCCTAGTATTTATTCCCATAAGTGATAGAATGAATTAATGACTGTGGTTTTCATTTCCTTGGCAGCTTACAGTCTATACTTTTTACAGTAACCAAAATGTGCCTACTAAGTCTAAATTAGCATTAAAATTTATGAAAAATTAGAAGGAAAGCCACTTTCAGAATCAGTAGTTATTGGTCACTTAATTGCTTAGTATTATGTGTTGTGCTTTTTCGTTGTTGTTGTTACCAGAGAAGTATTTCTCTCTTACAGGGGCATTTTAGATTATAATTGCCAATGTGGCTTTTGATGGTTATAGAGAAATTATAGG
Organism: Camelus dromedarius; assembly: GCF_036321535.1. NCBI lineage: Eukaryota > Metazoa > Chordata > Mammalia > Artiodactyla > Camelidae > Camelus > Camelus dromedarius. Next base: position 56,741,759 of record NC_087441.1, read on the forward strand.
AAGAAAGATTCCTTACAAAAAGTGATTTGTAACCAGCATAGAGCTTCAGGGGATTATTAGCAGATTTTAATCCATAAATTCTGTACAGCAGAACTGCTTCAGTCTCTCCTAGTAGTCTTTGGACATTTACTTGCATAATCTCTCTTTTCACTATGGTCACCTTGTACTTTTCCCCTGTTTAATCAAATCTCCCATCATTTAAGGTTCAGCTCATGCTTTTCTCCCATGAACCCTTGCAGTTGTTCATTGATTCTATACGTAAGTGTTTTATATCAGGAAGTAATAGAAGTAGTAAAAGAAATTGAAGCTACAGAAATAGTTGTGAAAAGTAACACAAAAACATTACAGCTCTCAGTGGAACTGCAGTTTATTTTTTAAGTACATTTTAAAATAAGGGTTTAGAATTTATTTTAAAATAAATACTAGAGAGTTGGGGAGGAGATAACCAACAAAATAAATTAATAAACTATATGGCGGTTTAGAAGGTAATACATAGGAATAGGGAGTAGAATGGGGTGGTAAGGCAGAGGCTGATTAACAATTTTAAATAACAGTAAGAGGGTGACATTAATAACATGGAGGAGAAAAAGGAGCAAACCATGAGCATGTTTAAGGGAAGAATATTCCAGACAGATGGAACACCATATGTGAAGCCATGAGGCTGGAGCATGCCTGGTGAGTTCTGGTCACGGCAAGACTATCACTAAAAAAGCAAGGGAGAAAGTAGTCAGCAGGGAAGAAGTTACGTTACGTAGCTACTCAAAGGATTTGGGCTTTTTCACTGACGTAGATGGGAAGCCACAGAATAGTTTCAGCAGAGGAGTGACATAATCAATAAAATTTAGGATTTTAAAGAACCCTCTTCTAAATCCACAGCATTCTTTAAGGCGTGTATCTTATTTTATGCACTTGCATCTTAACTTTCTTAACCTGACTGTATCCTCCTTTACATCAAGGACATAAGGTGTAAGGGGTCATTTTATATCCCCTGGAGTAGAGATTAAAGTAGGTGGTAGAGTGGCATTCTATAAATCATCACCGATTTGGCTTAGGAGGTTGGAGTAGAACAGATAAGATAAGCATTACAACAAGCACTGGCAGCCCCAGATCCTTTTCTACGCAGATTTGTTAGTTTACTTTGTAAATACAAGCAGTCTAACAGAAACTGCTTTTCTGTCTTTAGTCTAGAACCAAGAATAGATCACAGACCCTCAGGGTACCTCTCTATTGCCTTTCAAAACACATAGTTTGAGCAAGTATACAAAATTTAGGGCTTATGCATAACAGTCCCTCCATCCTAGAATGCCTATTAGTCCTTTACACTTTTTTTCCCACAGTGGACCGTTGATTTAATCAGAATTTTTGCCAATGTTCTTTTCGTTTGAGTGCAGTGAAGACTGTCTAACAACAGATGCAGAGCCATCTCTCTCCTATTCATTTCTCAGACATTTATGTCTTGCAGCGTGTGAGAAGCATATTAAGTGGCAGGTAATGGTAGAAAGGTTTCCACAGATAATGCCTGACAATTCAATCAAAGAAAATCAGGAGGAACCATTCGTGGAAAGAGGTAACATAGAAGAGAGGTGGAGTTCCTGTGGACAGTCACAGAATAAAGAGTGGTCCTTTGCCTTGCTTTTTCATACTTCAGAAATAAAACTTCACCTCCCATTTTTACAGAATTAGAAATCACCTATGTACTGATAAAATACAAAATTAAAAATCTCTAGCCAAAGCTTATTTAATACCATTTTAAAATGCAGAGTAGATACTAGGCTGATTCCTATGACTATGTGTATGCTTTTGCCTCCATTTATTTCCATTTTGTTTCTTAAAAAGAAATAAATGGTAAGATTTTACTACCTAACGTGATCTGTATGCTAGATCTAAAATTGCAGCCATCTGTACTATTTCCCATTGCTCTACCCTGCCTTATTTTCTTGTTATCACTTCTCACTATTAGCATAGTACATATTTTACTTACTCATGTTATTTACTATAGATCTGTTTACCACTCCCATTAGTATATAAGCTCCTTTGAAGTGTATACACACACACACACACATATACACACATATACACACACCTATATATAATATTGCTAAATACTAAGAACTCAAGAGTGCCTAGAACATATGACACCAAAATGTTTGTTGATTGACTTAAATAATTGTGATTAATACATACACATTTATACACATTAATATATACACATACACTAAATGTCTCCAGTTTGTTGTGTTTTAATTTTATATGTCACTTTTTGACACAGAGAATTTTAAATTTTTATTATAAGTATTTTTTGCTTAATGACTTATGGCAGTAGTATCACGCCACTATTATGCTTTGAAAAACCTTATTCATAACAAAGTTACAAAAATACTTATTCAATTGCTTTTCTTTTATTAAATGGCTTAAATTTTATACTAAAGTTTTAAATTATTAAGAATATATCTTGTATGCAGTGTGAAGGTTTTTTCAACTTTCTACTTCCACTAATCTTTTCAGTTGCTTTGATACTATTTATTGTAAATTCACCATGCTTATGGTATTTTTAAATGCTAAAATTTTATACCAAGGCCATGTAGAGACGGAGCATGTTTCTGGACTTTCTAATTTTATTTAACTCTTCACTGTTTATTTTGTTGGTTAATATGACATTGTTTTACTTAATACAGGTTTAGATTTGTAATTTGTGTCACTGAATTATAATTATCTTTCTTAATTTTATTGATTCTGAAGTATTTGCTTGTCAGGCTAAATTTTCATCTCTTTGTGTTGAGTTTTTAAAAAATCCTCTTGGATTTTTTTTTTTCGTTTTATTGTACTTACGGATTTATTTGAATAAAATAAAGATTTGTCCAGCATTGACATTTTTCCACCTCAAAACATATTCTATTCCTTCATTAAATTACATATGTCTCCATGTAGCTGAGTAAAGGATTATTATTTTCTTCCTATAAATCCTGTTGATTTCTTAGGTTTATTCCTAGGTGATTGTTCTTAATGAATTTTTATGCCTGGAGGAAAATAAAATAGCCATTGACTTTCAGAACTGTCTAAGTCTACAGTAAGAAAGCCAACTTTTCAATTCACAAAATTTACAAATATGTGCTACATTTTAAAGGTTATGAAATAGTACGCTATGAATAATTGATCATGCACTCTTTCTTAGTCAATGTACTTAGAACTCAAAAGAGTGCCTAAAACATATTAGACACTAAAATATTTGAACATTTCTTGAAAGTGCTTTGCACCATGCCCAGTGGTCTGCCTCTTTAAACTCTGTAGCAAAAAGGTACCTAAAAGTGGGAATGTTCTTTGCTTCTCTTCTTTGTAGTAATTCTGTTTCTTTGTAGTTCTGTTACATGGATCAGAGAAGTGCTGTCTTGTGGCTGCCAGTAAGTAGAAATTTGACATCCTGGAAAACCCACTGACCATAATACAAGAAAATTTGAATTCTAACCTACTCTTGTACTAAGTTACCATTTACTTTTGACTGCTTCTTAGAATCTCAGTGTTCTCAGCTCTAAAATTCAAGATACTGAATTGAAAAAGATTTATGACTCTGTTTGCACTGTGGCCCTACTACTGTTCTGTTTGCCGACTATGTTTAGTGAATAAGGCAAAGTCCCTTCTCGGAAGGAAATTAGATTCTAGTGCACCTACCACTATTCTGATTCTAACATTCTCTGTGCTTGTATTACAAATTGTGATGACGTCTCTGGGAGAACTAAGCCTTAAGTTATAATCAAGAAAGATATTGTAGTTATTGGAATTCAAGTACAGTTGACCCTCTGTACAAGGTTCTCATCCACAGATTCAGTCAACCCCAGATCAAAACAAAATTTGGAAAAAGAAAAATTTTAGGAAGTTCCAATAAGCAAAACTTGAACTTAGAACAATCAAACCACTATTTGTGTAGCATTCACAATTTATTTACAACTATTTTTATGGCATTTGCATTGAACTAGGCTTTATAGGTGATGTAGAGATGATTAAAAGTGCATAGGAGGATGTGCATAGGTTATATGCAAATACTACACGATTTTGTATAAGGGACTTGAGTATTGCAGATTTTGATATCCTTAGGAATCCTGGAACCAATCCCTCATGGATACCAAGAGACAACTATATGGTAAATTTCCTGTAAGCTCAAGAAACAGTATCCCACAATATACTAGGCTTTATAACCTGCATATTTTTATTTAAATTCAGTTTGACCAGCTTCTGCATGTGTTTATGAACAAGCTTTCTTACTTTTACCTTTCTGAACCTCAAAGTGCTTATTTGTACAAAGATTACAGTACCTGCCACCTCAGTGGTTTATTTTGAGGAGTGAAAGAAATAATATGTGTGACTATTTTAATACAGAGCCTTAAAAAAACCCTCTGCTCAATAAATCTTAATTTTTGTCCCTGTTAAGCATACTCTGAAATTGGAGCTTCTCTTCACCTGTGAATTAGGTTAGGTTGAGGTCCACATAATGATCACAGTAGGTCAAAAACAGAGGGAGCATAAGTCACAGAAGCGGCTTTTCTGTTTAACGACATGCTGATCTACCTAACACCTCCGGAAAAAAGAATTTCTGCAATGACACAGATCTAAAGCTAAAGCTGATTTTGTTCCCACTCAAACTGAGGATAATGCCAACTCTAATCAATGAGGAATTTGATATAAAATAACATAATGGAAATAAAGGTCAACCAGGGTGTTTTTGGCAGAGACATATGCTGAGGTAAAAACTTCAGTGGCTTAAAAAAGCATTTAGCCCAAGCCTTTGTAGTATGTTTTGGTGCAGACTTGGAGATAGAGTATATCGGAGCCTCGATTACTGAGTTCCTGTTGTTAGTAAATAGCTGCCCTGTAGGTCACTAAGTGCTAGTGTTGACGAGGTGGTATATGAGAAAGCTTTTATTTTAATAACCAGTGGCAACTTTGCACTTCAATTTCTCAAAATCCTTTGGTTCAGGATAGCTATACAGAATTGCAGTCACCTCTGAAATAGTGGACCTAAACCAAATATTAATGCAAAAATAAATGGGACATCAAAGAAAAGGAGATTTTTGAGCTTATAAAATCTGGTATGGAGTTTTTATGGCCACATTGAACAAAATGCTTTTCTTAAGATCTATATGCAATAACCTACAAATAATTAGGCTCACTTTTCTCAGAAAGAAAATTTGTTAGGCCTAGTTCATGCAGAAACTACATTGTAGTTGTCAGCTCTTAATGTTGTAGGTTTAGTGACCTTGGGAAAGTTACTTAAATTCTTTTAATCTACTTCCTATCTATAAAATGATGAAAAATGCCTTCTCCAAGAACTTGTGATGATTAAATTATGTGATTATATAACACAGTTTCCTCAGTGAACAGCATACAGTGGTTGGAAGATGAATACTGGCCAAAACATAATTTTAAAAATGCAGTGGACAGTTGTAAAAGTGAACACAAGAATCTGTAAGGGACCATGTGTTATGCAAGATTTTATAGCAAAAAATATAAAATATTTTCAAATGACATAAAGAAACCTCAAAGTATAGAAAGGCTGACAATATTTATTGCTTGGAAGTCTTCATATCATAAATATATCAAGACTTCTTAGATGAATTTTTATATTCAATGTGATTATAATCAGATTTCCACTAGAATGTGTGCTTGTATGTGTGTGTTAAACTTAATCAGTTAATCAAATTCCTGAATTGAACAGAAAAAGGGGAAATGGATAGGAATAGATAAAGCAATTTTGAAGAAAAGATGTGGAGATGTATTATAAAGTCGTGGAATTTAAAAAAATGTGCTGTCATCAAAAGGTTAGTATCCTAATAAGCCAGAATAAATATTTTAGACACATACAGCAGTGATGTAATTGAATAAATAGTACTGTAACACCATTTATTGTACTGTTCATAATAAATAACAAACAATTTCATAAGATAAAGATAATTGTGAAGAGAAAAATACAACCTAAATGATTTTGAAGAAAATATAGAAGGCTATCTGTGTGACCTTTGATTAAAAAAGAAATATCCAGGAATTCCAGTCCATAAAAAAGAGGTTGATAAGATTAACTATGAAAGTAAAAATATAAGCCACACAACAGGAAGAAATGACAGAGGAATAGTGTCTAGTGTTTATTTTTTAAAAAAGAAAATTTATAAAATACTGAGGAAAAGAAAAACAACCTAATCAGCTGTGTGAGACTGAAAAAACAGGAATGGTTAATAAATCAGTAAAATTAGGGAAATGCAAAATGCAGCAAAAGACCATTTAACACATAAGAAGAATAAAATACTAACTAAATATTAATTCTATATTAATTAAAAGTATAGTGTTGCCTAAAATACATAAAAATGGAAAATTTTCTAATTTCCTGTTAGAAATAGAAATTTATAAAACTACTTACAGTAATGTAGCAATATTTATCAAACTGAAAATTGTCTTACTATTGAAATTCTAGTACACATGCATGTTCAAAATGGTCCACTCTATCATTCTCTGTAACTGATTAATTGCAAATAAAAATGGACATTAACTGAAATGTCTATTAGGAAATAATGGCTATTGGATAACATTGTTCTCTTTTTAGAAAATGTGGGATTAAAAATTAATCAGAGTTTGTCCACACTTTGTCCTGTCTTCCTCTCTCTCTCTGCCTCTTTCAGTTTCTAAAAGTAATCACATTTGATAGAATTTGGACATTTTTTTCCAAAATAAAATAATTCAGAACTTTTAAATCTTACACTTTGAGAAGATGACTGTTAATTAAGCCAAAGGAGTTTTAAAGAGTGTTGTCACGTATTTCAGTTGAAACTGAATACAGTGTGTGCAAGCAAAGGTTCATTGATTGTATTCTACTTTCTGTAGACCTCCAAAACTTTCACTTATCAGTGTCACATGTGAATCCTTACCTATTAACAAATGCTTTGGAAATGTTGCATTGAAACTAAGCGTGTAAAACAATTATTAGAGGTATGTAAGTTTTTGAGAGCTGGTAAATGGCAATTAATATAACTGTAGATGTTTACCTAAGATGATAGGTATTTATATAGTCTTTGAAACAAAGCAACATATAATTATAAATTTATAACACTGTAATTTTATTTTTAATCTGTATGTATTGGAAAGCATTCCCCTTAATAATAAGGATCAAACTAGTTACCCATGAAAAAAATCTACATTTCTTCAAGTCACATTCTTACTCAGTTTTAGTGTACTGGTAATTATAAATCAACTTTTTGATACATCAGAATGGAGTTTATTTTCTTACCTATAATTGTCATTGGATTTAAAGTTAGCCTACTTTAGCACATTGTTCCTGATGCAGTGCCCATTGAAGGGGATAAGGAAAAGCCCTATTATTACATGGAAAAAAACGTACCATATTCTATTGAGTTCAAAGTTAAAACCCACGCTATATTGTCATCTCCACATTCAAAATCATAGTGTATTAAGACTTTTTCCACAGCCAACATCCTTGAGGTTGACATCTTCTTGTGACTGAGTAGATAGCAGCAAGAAATTCAATTACAGCAAGCTGGCTCTGTCATTGCACCTGTCTGCTTGCGCAGGAAATGATTTGTAAATTGGGCTTTATCTTTCCCATCCCATAAATCTCCTGTCCATAATTGACACTTGTCACCATAGATGAATAGTGGGAGAAAGGAAACAGAAAGTAAATGAGTAGCCCACCCGGGAAAATGATGTCTTGTTGCCTTTGGGAGTCATTTACAAACAGCAGTACCTACGGGCCAGAGTTTTTATCCACAAGCAGGTGGCAAACATTTTGCAAGTGAAAAATACAATGCTTGGGCTGACTCACAATGCAGAAAAGAACAAAGGAACGATAATTACTATATAACATTTTTCCAGAGCACATAAGCATGTCTTGCAAGGAAATGGAAGCTTTTCTTTACTGTCTGTGATGCTCACTTATTGCTGCTGCACGTTTGTAAGTATCAGGTTGGTGTCTGACCTGTCAAAATGTATTCATGAAGCAAGCATTTCGGCTGTCTTGGGAGTTGATATTGTCACTTGTTACACAAATCAACATCAGTTCAAAGTTGTTTGATACCCGTGTCGACAGATTGGTTCAAAAAAGACTTAAGAATGATGATGTTTTCTTCCAAATGTCAAAGAAAGAAACAAGGGATTTTATAAAGATGATCTTGGGAGCAAGCACTAACCATAAATGTATGACAGATAAACCTTCATATGTGATTTTCCTGAATGGCTTATTTAATTTTACATTTCTTTCTGAAGCTTATTTCATATCATTAAATGCTCAGATTGTAAAACAAAAGGAAAAGTATTTCAGAATTTCTTAGTAATCTGTTGATTCTAAAATACCTTGAGTGTTCTACAAAATCATCCTTAAATTATCGCCAAAATGTTGATTAAAAATGTAACCACAAATGTAAATAAATCTAAATGATAACAAATCAAATATTTTATAAATTAAATTGTGAATAACAAAAATCACTACTTATACACCATGTATGGCTTTGCATAGTGTTTTCTACATATTAACTGATTTTTTATAATTCTTAGGTGTATATAATTTTATCAATATTTCAAAAAATCTTCAACTTCTTGTTAGGAAAAAAATTATCATTTCTTTTGGATTCTGAAAGATCCAGGATCATGTCTTTCACCTATATGATATACAAATATATTCTGGCTTAAAAGAATAACATCTTCATCACTTTCTTTGCTCCCACAGATCAGCACAAATATAAAATATTATATCTCCTCTGAAATAAAAGCAAAAGATTAGAAATGGAGCGATGGCAAGAACATAGATTTAATGTGAATACCTCTCCACTATTTACTCCTATCACCTGTGGTTCAAAGGGCTCTTTGCCTGTCTACCTAATCTTTAAAGATGTCATAAGCATTCTGTTATTTCTATGCTACAAAATGAAAGTTTGTCTGAGGAAGTCAAGTTGCTTCTCTGTAGGTTATTGTTAGTATAAAGCAAACAATTAATTTATGCTTACTTTAGTATGCAGGGCTTGTAAACACAGTGGGGACTTTCTGGGATATTGATCTAAAGCAATAGGTATTTATAGTGTAACACAGTGGTACTTCATAAGTCTTTATCAGGCTCAACTTTGTCATTTGGCGACTTAACCGAAGAACAAAGAAAAACCTTTCAACAAGAGTAAAAGTGCTGCATTTTACCTGCTTTTTCTTAAATGAGCAGTTTTCCTGTAAAAAGTGTATCTGCTATTGTTCCTCTAGTGAGCGCATCAGTCTGGACACAGATGTTTAAAATACTAAGGTAACATCAACAGTACCAGGCAACCTGGCAAATAGAGATGTGGCTATTGTTGGCATTTTGTTTTAAAGCTTCTTTAAGTAGATACATCCCTTGTCCAAATGTCAAAAACTCTTTCATTTCATTCCACAAACATATGCGAAGCGCCTGCTTTGTGTTTGCTTCTGTCCAGTGTCTGGGAATGTAACCAGTAACAAATACGGTCCCTACCCCAGTGGAGCTCATAGTCTGTAAGGGAGGGAGGCATGTAGACGGGTAATTGCCCTGGCTGAAGTATATACCATGTACGGAGAAGCTGAGCCTTCAGCTGTCTTGAAGTTGTGGGCAGAGTTTGCCAGCAGGCTAGGAGAAGGGTTTCCATGTGAAAGAAATCCAGCAGCCGTAAATACAGAGTCATGAAATAGCATGAACTGTTAAACAAGAGAGAGACTTCCCTGCTAAAGAAACTTCAAGGCATTTTTGCAATCCTGGCAGATAAATATGAGAAGGAAATGACAGCTAAGTGATGCTGGAAAAGTAAACAGAGGCCAACCACGACAGACCTCGTATGTTGTGCTCATACTATGACAGCTACCATTTATTCTATACTTAGTTTGCTAGGCACTTCCTACCTTCTCTCATTTAATGCTTTCAGTAACTCCTTAAAACTTGATATTATTCCTTTGGAGTCATGAGAAAACTGAGGCACAATGAAAGGAAATAATATGTCCAAAGTCACATATTTGCTTAAAGTACCCAGCCTACTGATTGTTCATTGGGGGTTATTAAAAACAATTAGAAGAATCAAAATAACATCAGAATGTGTTAAAAGGTTATAATAGCCGTTATAAGGGAGTGTTGAGGCCACACTTTCAAATAATTTAAATAATAACAAATCAGTGTATTAGCAAAGAAAATTCCCTATTATCAGAAAATATTGATTTATAATTAATATCCAAAGTTGAACATATAATCATTTATGTAGTAAATATTATCCTTACATTAGAATTTGTTTGCATGGATGTTTTCACATTTTGTAGAGCATTTACCAAGGCATGTTTTTTTAACACACATAATAAAAAGAAATAAAATAGAAAAAATAATTGAATAAGTTAGTATTTCTCTACACCTGAGTATAGGATATCCCTGTGGATCTAAAGTAATATATTCAAGGTTTCAAATATATTGTATTTAGAATATTTATGTTAAATTATAAAATGCCAGTTTGCATTAGCAGAAAATAATGTAAATGAACTGCATAGAAGTGTTTCCTGATGTACTGTTTTGTAAGGTCAATTTGGCATGTTTATTTCTTCTTTATGTCTTTTTAAATAATACTAACATTTATTGAAAGATTGCTAATTGCTTAACATTGTGTACATGATTCACATTCATTATCTTTTTAAATCTCTTCAACACTCTTATTTCAATTTTGCAGATGAAAAACTGTGTGGTTTAGAGCAGTTTAGCAACTTGAGCAAGATGATACAACTCATCAGTGGGAGAGCTGGGATCCGATATTTTCTGTATGACTTCAAAGCTTGTGAATTTTGGGGATAGACATCTTTATCAATATACTTTCTTTTCACTTACTATAATTACCCATATAAACGTGCAGAACACTGCCCAATCGTGTTTTGTGATGGTGGTGAATTTCAAGCACAAAAAGTCAAATTTAAAATAATTTGAAAATACTCTTCCTTCTAACTCAGGGGCATACTGAAATTTCATTCAGTGTGTGTGTGTGTGTGTGTGTGTGTGTGTGTGTGTGTGTGTGTTCTCAGTGGCCATGTCCTTTTGCAACTTACCTAAGGAATAATGTACAATTTTTCCAATGTATTCAAGAACAAATGGTTCTTTTTCCTAGAACACATAGCCTGGCAATCTGGCACCAGAAAATTATTCTTTGTTTGTTATCTAGTAGTGAAATATTAACCTATTCTTCAACTTATATCAAATATTTTATTTAGCTGTATGATTAGATGCTTAATAATAATTCTTTTTTGTCTTTGACAAAAAAAAAAAACACCAAAACCCCAAACCATAAAAACATGATTCACATTCATTATTAGAACCCTGTTAAATTCAAATATTCGTATTTTAGAATACTGTAGAAGGAACCTTCCATTCAAAATAAATTCTTAATAAACACAAACCATATAGAATCTGCCTTTCATTTTTCATTGACATGTAACACAAAATATGTTACACAATTGCTTTTGTTTGCCATCCAGGATAATTTATGGCAGAAATAAGTGATGTGTTCAGAAATACGATGGAGTTTTCCAGAGAAGTGTACCATTGGACAAATTTTATTAGGGGACAAAAGAGAAAATATACTCATTTTAAAGAGCAATTAAGCATGTGTTGGTCAGTGAATTGCATATATTAAGTGAACATCAGCAAGGTAATTCTTGCAACATGGACAATTGGAATGCATATCAATGTCGGATTCATTGCCTGCAGTTGTGCTTTTCGTTTTGGTCTGTTTTATGATGATGAAGAATCAGATTTGTATTAACCAGAAAGAAGAACTATCTTACATGAATTATCCATGCAGGCTCCTAGTCATAAGATACCAGGCCACTGGAAATCCTGAAGAGCCTTGCTCTGGCACTGAGTCAGGAAAGGTGGTTATGTGAATGCGTAATGGAAGGTGCTTGTAACCCTGCATTGCAAAATGTACTGTTGAGCCTTGGTGCTAGTTTGTGGATAGTTCATTGATTTAAGGCAAAAGGAGATCTAATATTTCACAATACTTTTCTGTAATTGCCACATTTAGAAATCAGTAGCCAAAAATTCACCAAAATATGTTGGTCATAAAGTGTTTTTAACTACAATATGAAAAATATGTATGTGAATATCATTATATATATTATACAATTTATGCACATGTATATATGACATATGACTTTAAGTTTAGATACTGTAAATGAAGAATTATAGCATTTTCCCACATGAAAAATTAGAATAAATATTAAGAAGTATGGGATTTACAGATACATACCACTATATATAAAATAGATAAACAAAAAGGTCCTACTGTATAGCACAGGGAACTATACTCAATACCTTGTAATGGCCTCTAATAAAAAATAATATGAAAAGGAATATATTTATATACACAAATGAATCACTGTGCTGTATACCAGAAATTAACACATTGTACATCGACTGTACTTCAATAAAAAAGTAACTCCTCTCCCCAAAAAAGATATATTTTATATATGTATGTAAAGTGTACATCAATTTGGATAAAAATAGTTTATTCTTTTATAATTTGTGAACATTTTGATTTTTCATCCCAAACAGTTTTAAGGCCAAGAGAATAGATATTAAATAAAATCCTTCATCATAATGACCACTTAAATAAAAATTCAGGAAACAGAAACTAATATTTTCATGGGCTTTGTTCTGTTAACAAATATATTACATATAGCCAATGACTTTATATGTCCTATGTATGATTTTATATATCTCCAAAATTCTGTGCAGACACACAGAACAAGATATAATGAGAGAACTTGGTCACGTTTGGGATCTTTTAAATAAAATGAAATAACTCCTCAGAAGACTGTAAGCAAAATTATGCTGGCTATCAGTTTAAAAACTCTTTGAATTAATAGTTTGAATTAATTGGTATCAAAATTTATTTTACTGATATACTGAAAATTACCAAAAATTAATTACTGACTTTTAAGTTACCCTAACATAGATTGGTATCACTGATTTGTTTCTTTCTTTTTTATCCTTTGGTATTTTGTGACGTTTCTCCCTTATGGAATTACAATATACATTGTAAGCAGTAGTCAAAAAAAATAAAGTCTGATCTTAAGGTATACATACAACTTTGTATAGTTCTACAAGGTATTGTCACACTTTAAGAGAATGAGTAACCTAGGACTAAAAAAACAAAAACAAAAACAAAATTTGCTTCCTAGAGGAAAGTTTTAGATAATTGAAAGTTGTAATTTATTCATTAAACTAGAAGTTAATATGTACCTAAAGGCTGAGAATTGTGATAAACAGTGGGGACATTTTAGTTGTCAAAACCAAACATGTCCCCACAACCTTATGGAGCATACAGGCTAGTGGGGGAATCAGACATTCATCAAATAATCAGACACATGTCAGTGTCCAGCTCTAAAGTGTTGTAAAGGGAAAATTTCTAATTCTATGAGAACACATAATAAGTTGGGTTGTATCCGGTCAGAGAAATTGGGAAAGTTACTCTAAGAGGAACAGTCAGAATGATGTTTCCTCTCAGTGTGAACAGGAGCTTGTCACAGCTGAGGAACAAAACGAATACAGAACACACAGAGTGAGGGGAGATTTATAAATGGTGAGGCTGGAAAGGTCGATGGAGGTCACACAGTACATCATGTTAAAGCATTTGGTCCTTATTCTAAAAGTCATGGAAAGCCAATTTTTACCAGCTTTCGTTAGATATAAGTTGCATACCATAAAGTCCACTAATTTCAAGTGTATAATTCAATGATTTCTGGTAAATTTAAACAGTTGTGTAATCATCACCACAATAAAATATTAAAGCATTACCATTATCCTAGTAAGAGCCGTCCTGCCCATTTACAGTTACTCTCCATTCCTACCCCTAGACCTGGCCAACTTCTCATTTTTGTCTCTATAGATTGTCTTTCTAAACATTTTATATAAATAGAATCATACAATGTGGGTCTTATGCATCTGACATCTTTCCATTAGCATAATGGTTTTTGAAGTTCATTCATATTGTACCATATAGAAGTCCATTCATTTTCATGGATTAGTACTGTTTCCTTGTATAGATTCCACTTTATTTGTTTACCAGTTGATGGATCTTTAGGTTTTTTTCCACTTTTTGGCTATGTGAGTAATATTGCTACAGATGTAGGTCCACAAAGACTTAAATGTGAACATTTTCATTTCTCCAGGGTAGACAACTAAGAGTGGAATTACTGAATCATGTCGTAACTTTATTTCTAAATCTTGAAAAAAATCGCTGAACTACTTTTCCAGAGTGGCTGCTCTATTTTACATTTCCACCAACAATGTATGAGAGTTCTAGTTTTTCCTAATCCTTGTCAACATTTGTTACTATCTGTCTTGTTGATTGTAGCCATTCTAGTTGGTATCGAGTAGTATTTTCATGTGGTTTTAATTTGCATTTCCTTAATGATTAATGAAAATGAGCATCTCTTTATGCAACCTGGAGGAAATTTGACTTTTGGTTGAGGAGAAGGGACTTGTAAAGGAAGCAAAAGAATTAGCCAGACAGAGAGAGAAAAACTGGAAGAATGTGTCATGGAAGCCAAGGAGAAAATGTTAGTGATATTAACGCTCTTGAAAATCCTAGCAAGATGAGGATTGTGAAAAAGTACTTCACTGTGGTTAGATTGAAGGCATTGGTAACTTATTCAGCCAACCGGATAGAATGAGGTGGACTGAAGCCAGGCTGGAGAAGGATGGTGTGTGAATGGGATTTGAAGAAATGGAGAAAATGAATCTAGGTGACTTTTTTGGGCATATTTGGCTGTAAAGGGAAGAAGAGAAATTCCCTGGCAGATGGAAAGGGATGTAGGCTTGATAAATAATTTTATTTTCATGGGAGAAATCTGTAAAAATCATGTAAAATCTATTAGGCAGAATCCAATGGAAAGAAAGAGATTGGTTATATAGGAGAGAAAGGGTAATTTGTATGTAATAAATTTATCCATTTACCTAGCTTATACTAAGTGGCTAAAATATGCATAGTGGTGTGTTCCTTGCTAGTACTGTCAGTTTGAGACTCTCAGTTTCACACGGGAATTTCTCAAGTGTAAAATGGCTAAATGAAATAATGTCATTGAAAGGTGTTCTTATAAAAAGTTCTTTGTTAGTTATGTTATTCATGCTGTCTAGTAAATGGCTTCTCTCAAGGAAAATCTATTTAAATCCCCCAATATGACCTTTTCAGACCTGACCACTGTACTGCACATGTTTTCTACAATTATCTGGTCCTACAGGAAAAAGTCTTACCTGAAATAACTCCCCGATGCAGCCAAAGACGGGGGAAAAAAAAATTCTCACCTCAGTCTTAAACTTGCCACATAAGGATTTAGTGTTACCATAAATCTCTCTCTAAAGTCCTAGTTTACACAATCTTGCTTTTTACCCATGATCTGGTGCCTTCACTTATCAATCTGAGTCACTTTCCGTGATATTTTCTGTTCTATATTCTATATATATTCCGAAGAAAAGTTCATTGAGGAGGTTGAAAAGGTGGGAATCAAGTTTAGCGAATGATCTCCCTTTCCCGTACTATTGGGAAGATGCGGGTGGCGGACACGGATGGTTTCCTCCCTATTATCAAGCTCTTTCTTATTGATTATCATTATTTTTAGGGTAGCAGTACACCCAGCTTAAATTTTAGAAATCCATTTCCAGCCTGGGGAGTAAGAGGAAACTAAAGGCTGCCAGAGCTTGCTGGGAAAGTTGGCTTCCCTTATTTAGCTCCTGAGCATTCCCGGCTGCCTTTCCATCGCGTGCCTGTGACTTGGAGAGTCGTGGCAGCAACAGCAGCGCATGGCAACCAGGAGGGAAAGGCCAGAAGGATCTTTAGCCCTTTGAGCCACTGAACAAAATGTAGCAACTGCCTGTCTGTGACATGTATTCTTTTCTCCTATGAGGAAAAAAAAAAAAACAAAAAGAAACCTTAAACCACTGTTTATTTGGATTTTCTTACTTGCTACCAAACTCTCACTTACGGGTTGGCCAACTTTTTTCTGAAGAGGATCAGATAATAAAAATTTCCTGCTTTACAAGCCATATTTCTCTGCTATAATTCCTCACTTCTGATATTTTAGCACAAATATCACCCATAACCCATATGTAAACAGATGGATGCAACTGTGTTCCAGTGAAACTTTATTGACAAAAACAGGTAACTAGCCTGGCCCATGGCCATTTTATCTAACTGATAAAAGGTGAACCAGGGGATGCTGTTGTCCTTATATTTATGTTCTAGTTGGTTACTGAGATGGACTATTTCCTGGTGGCTGGTGACTACTTAGGAATAAAGTCAAAACTCCATATTTAGCAGATGAGGGCAGGGGCAGAAGCCAAGTAAATACTGATCAGTTTTTGTCTCTGGCTAAGAGACATCAGACTTTTGGGAGGATTCTGGAAGATTTTAATTCCTGTATTGAAGCACCTGTATTCAACAGTAATAACAAACATATTTTATTCATCGTACTGGGTTTTCTGTAGTGCTAGTATTAAAGCAGAATTGTTTTTAAATTGTTTTCTATACAAATGTACAATATTTTAACAACATCCTGGGTCAGAGTGTGTTTGTTGGCTAACCCAGCAATCTAAATGCTAGTTATGATACTGATTCTATGGGAAATAAGTCCAAATTACAAACAACTGAACTACAAATTAAGTCTTGGGTTGGGTATTAATTGACTATTTTAAGAAACTACCATTCACTTTCTCTTGGTAATAAAATATTTAGTAAGTTAACGCCACATTGCACCATTGGTTTTGTACAGGTTTAAGAAATTTAATGCAGTTTTCGTTTATACCTAACTTCCTAGGCAGCAGCAACAACTTTAAAATACTAGCTGAATATTTAATTGCATTGAGCCAGTTGAAATGTATTTAGCAGACTCCATTAAACTAAGTACTTAGTTTGTAGTAGGTTCTTGAAATAAAGTAATAAATCTTGACTGGTGTTGAGAAGTTATTATTAAGCAATATGAATCTCTTAAGTTTATGCACTTTGGAGATGAAATATATTCAGAGTACTTGGAGCAATTGGGATGAGAACATTTTTTAATTGCACATTTTAAATGAGGTAATTTTAGTGAGTTCTGAGATACTTTAGGTTTCTTTTTTTTCCTGCTACTCCTCCTCCGTCTCTTCCTCCTCTTCCTGGTCCTTGTTCAGTTCTTCTTCCTCCTTTCTTCTTTTCCTTCTTGAATAATTAAGTTTATAATTCAATGGAGAATTAAAATCAAATTAATTGTGAGGAGCACTAGACTGATGATTTCTGGAAAAGGTGTAAAAAAAAATAACAAAATCTCTAAAGAGGAACATTATCTGCAAAAAAAAAGTAATATTGCTTGATTATATTTAAGAAAATAGGTTGTTTTGGATACATATGTTTTAGGTCTGGAAAAAATACAGTCAAAAACAGTCCATACCAGAGTAAAAGATAGAAAGAGAAGGAATAGAATAAAAAGAAACCATAAAGTGGAAAAGCATGAGGTTGATAGCAGCCAGAGTATAATGAAATTGGTCCTTCTCTTCAGCCATTATCAAGAGCTTGAGATGAAGAAAAGAATAGTGTAACATGGAACTGTCACTTACTTTTGCTGTATTATGTTTTGTATTGTATGACTTTAAACACATGTGTATCTCTTTATAAACAGATACTCTCTCAATCATATATCATGTAAAAAAGTGGCTTTCAAAAATTTTTAAATGCATTTACTAAAAGTAATTCACAGATGTACATTGCATACCTGTACTTTGGTATATTCATACATAAGCACTCACTCACACATATGAAACTAACAGTTTAGGAAACCATATCACTATATGCACTGAACTCAATTTTTATTGTTTTACTCATCTTTTGAAAATTTTGATTAGAATACATTATACTCATTTTATGATAATGAGAAATGGTGGTGTATTGGAAAGACATTTGGGGGTTAAAAATGCAGTGTAGTCACATGGTAAGCACACAGTTGGCATTCAGTAACATAAGTTTTATTCTAATAGAAAAATATGCCTTATCCTGAATGTGTATTATTAATGCACTGCTTTAAGGCAAATCTCATGTCTCCTCTTTCTTTTATATTTTTCCTATTGACAATGTTCCTGTTAATAAACAACCTTATGTTATTTAAATACATGTCATACCACTTCTGAAAAGTAAACTAAACCTTTGGATTTCCAGAATGTTATTATAATATATAGAACAATATTTTAAACATTGTGTGGATATTTTAGAAGAGGAACTAATGAGCTTACTTAGCCACATAATTAATTGTATATGTTAATATTAGTGTGTATTATTGCATAATTTAAGAATTATTCATGTTTCATGATATATATAATGTGTATAAATTAAAAGAATTTAAATGAGGGATTACATTCATGAACAGAATTATAAGGAAATATAGTTACAGTATATCAAATAAAAATATTTTAAGCAGTCTGTGTTTAATATAAATTAATAAAAAGAATATTCATTCTGTAAAGAATGTAAATAGATGGCTGAGAAATTATATTTAAAGCTATCCATAACATAAGGATTTGGACTAAATTAACATTTCAAAAATTGTCAACTGGCGTTACAATATTTTTGTGACTGAAATGCAGCATGATTCTCTATTTATAATAAAATATGTCCCAAGGTCAAAGAAAATGTACACAACTGGAAAGGTTATTCTGATGACATGTAAAGGAGGTTTTAAAAATGTTTGAAAACACACTAACAAATGTGTATATACATACGTATATAATTTATTCTGTTTAAGAGTTTATTTAAATAATTTTTTAAAAGTCTGGTTATGGGCTGTAGCTATTCCATACATCCTGATAAATCATTTCTATAAATAGTCCATCATTAAAGTGAGGCGATAGTCATGCAGTTGACCTTATAAATAAGACAGCCTTCAGCTCTGGATTCAGGGAAGGTTAGAAAGGGAGTTAAATTAAATTACTTGATAGACCACATGTGAAAGTATTTTTTAAAAACCAATCAAAATATTAGTTTCCCCATCACCCAAAATAGAAGAGGTTGCTTCATCTATATTTTTCTCTCACTATGAAATATTTTTTAAGAGAATGTGTGTTGTCAGTCCTCTTTCCAGTTTGGTAGTTGTTTTAATTTTTACAATGATTTGTTCCTTCTAAATGTCTTAACCTTAATGTCTTTCTGTTTAGCTGGTATATATAAAATAGATAGTATAAATTATGGAAATTGGTCATTTCTAAATTATTGAAATTCTGTAAAACCTGTCAATATTTAAAAACCTAACATTTGCCAGCATTATAGACAGCCCTGGAATCCCACCTTGAAATGAA
Source organism: Camelus dromedarius (assembly GCF_036321535.1). Lineage (NCBI taxonomy): Eukaryota > Metazoa > Chordata > Mammalia > Artiodactyla > Camelidae > Camelus > Camelus dromedarius. Next base: position 56,761,092 of record NC_087441.1, read on the forward strand.
AATTTATTTTCCTGTCAGCACTTCAGAGGAATTATTCTCAAACCTAGCTGTACATCAGCTTCATCTGAGGACCATTTGGAAAATAATGATGCCTGAATCTGATCTCAGATTCAGAGCATTCTGGAATGAGTCCTGGGCATCAGTAAGTCTAATACAGGCAAAGTTAAGTATAGGATAGTAACGCATGATGAATACACAGATGTATATTTCTTACCATGTCACAGGAATGGTTTTAAGCATTTAACATGTATTTATATATTAATTTCCAGAACAATTCTATTTATGAAGTATGCACTCTGATTATAGCTATTTTAAAGCTGAGAAAACTGAGACTCAAAAAGTTCAGTTCCTTGTTCGAGACTGTGCAATTTTCAAATAAGCCCTGGAACCCAGGTGCAGACCCATGAGCTAGTCTTCACTCTTTCACTCCTTCACTCTACTGCTTCTCCAACTTTTCTGCCTTCAAGGAACATCAGAATAGTTAAGGAGATAAATGACTATGAAATGATTACGCATTACATTGTGTACTGTCAACAGTGGAAGTAGGATTTTAGAAAAAAAATTCTGTATTAACTGAAACAAAGGAAGAATGATTCAGTGAGTTGTAACTTATTTGTGGAGGTCACTAGAGAGAAAATCACAGGGCCAGTCTTGAACCTGTTTCTGTTGTTATTTAGCTGATAAAAAGTTATCTCATGCAGATTATAGACAAGATGCCAACATTCGTGATAAGTCGTTTAAATACATAGTTATACCAAACACTGAATTACAAATAATTTTTTTACAACAGTGAAAGTTTTTGTGTGTTTTGCTCATCACTGCCTTCCAAGAATTTGCTAGCACTTGGTTCGTACCCCATTTGTGCTCTAATATTTAGTTGTGCATTCAACTTGTACATATTCACATTCTAACTTGGTTGTTTTCTAACATTAAAATCTCCTTGAAGGTGGGAACTGTGGCCTCATCATCTTTGCAGTCTGTACAATACTTTGTTTATACTATAATCAGTCATGAAAAATTATATGTTGACTTTAAAAATGAATGAAACTCTCATCAGAAATCAATAAAAAGGGAGAGCGCATAGCTCAGTGGTAGAGTGCATGGCCAGCATACACGAGGGCCTGGGTTCAATCCCCAGCACCTCCATTAAATAAATAGATGGATAAATCGAATCCCATCCAAAAAAGATAAAAGTAAACAAAAATTTTAAAAAAGAAATCAATAAAAATATCATTATGGTGATCTTCTGGACATTTTAGTGTAACAGTGAAGGATACTTCAGACTAATGCTAAAATAAGACATTGCTACTCAAAATGCTAGGATGTGACCAGATGAGTAGCTTGCACCAGAAAGAAAATCATCAAGGAGCCTGTAAAGAAAAAGAAATGTTTCTTTCAAGAACTGCTAAGAAAAAAACGTCAGGTGAGGCAGAACAAAAATGTGCTGACACAGATGTACCTCTGACACAAGTTCCTCATCTCCTCATAGGCCAATGCTTGCAGCTGCACTTTGAGAGGCCAGTCTGCACTTTGAGTAGCACTGTCTAAAATATTTTGAGTAATAATAACTTTATTTGGTCCTCATTTCCTTTTATAAAGCCATGACTCTGAATGACTTTTAACCACGGTCACATTTTACCTGTTCAGTCCATATAACCTCACTCATCTCTTTTCACCTGCAGGCTCTAAACCACTCTGAACTATTTTATTCTCCTTAGAGGATTCATATGGAAATACCAGTTTGCCTGCAATTTCATTGCAGCATAATTTATCAGAGAAAGAGATGGGAGAGGACCAGACTTATTTATAAGCACCTGGTCAACTTTATCAATAATACATCCACAGAATGGAATTCAACACAGCTGATTAAAGAGTAATGCAGATCTATTTATGTGGAATGATACAAGTTGTAAAATACAGCACGAATGAAAACCATCAAGATTTTGAACTATACAATTAGAATAATATCATGCCTGTTTTAAGAAAAAATGCATATATCTGGACTATTTCTGGGAGGATATCAAAGCAACTGCAAAGAGCAGTTGCTTTAAGGAGGGCTAACTTTGTGACATGGGAACCAGGTTTGGAAAAAGTCTCACTTTTCACTATATTCTCATTTGTACTTGTTGAATTTTGTTGCATATACATACATGTGCCATTTAAAAAAAAAAAACTAATTTAAAAATTCTCTGCTCAGCTTGGCCTCTACCGGTAGGTTCTAGGACCTCTTGAGCAGATTCCCAAGGGTCTTTTCATCATTAGGGCACATCATGGATTCTCAGCGAATGTTCAGTGCATAAATGACAGTCCAGCTTTCCTCCTTCTAGTGTCTGCTCTCCGTAAGTGCCAGCAGCTAGAATTATTGCAGTGTAGTTAAAAAAAAAACTGGGAATTAGAACTGAAAAACAGGATTGAATCCAAAATCTGCCCCTTTCTGAGTGGATGCTACTTAATTTCTGTGATCTTCAGCTTCTCCACCAATAAAATAGAACAACAGTACTTACTTTCACAGGTTGTAGGAGGGCAGAAAGGAGATGATATATATTGCAAACTGTAAGTTTCTATAAGAATACCATAATGCCTTGCATAGAATAAATGCCAAACAGGTATTTGTTGACTAGCTCTGAACTAGAAAAAAGTATTAACTGTTGATTGGAAAAATAGGTAACATGTATGACTCAGTATCAAGGGCCCCTTAACCTTGCTGAATTGTCGTATTAGGATATCATTTAGTTATTCCTTTTTAGGTAGGACCGTTGTGAATAGTGCAGCCAGCTCTGGGAATCTGCCTAATTTATAACTACAGTTTATAATATTTTATTTTATTTACATTGGTAGTTACAATTTCCTTGTAATTCTATGGAAATACAAAAGCACCAGGAGTTACAAATTTACCCCGTCATCAATTAACATTTTAGTCAGTATTTAAGCAGAGATGAGTAGGAGTCCCAATATGTGTTTGGGACCAACGGCCACAGCAGATTCCTCTGTAACCCGCATCTCTTTTCCCTTAAAGCATTTTACATAGAGACTATCCAGAAAGTGCCAACTCTTATAGTAATTAATTAAACATCCAAACAATTGGTTACTAATCATCTGATGATGACAGAGAAAACTTTATTTTCAGAAAGATGTACTAGTCGATCATTTTTAGAAAGGTGTTGTGACTGTTGCTTTAAAGAACAAGGCCATTGTTAGTGGATCAAATAGTGTGGAGTAGTGACTTTTGTTGTTCCTGTTATAAGTATATTGACTTTACTCACATGTGTACCTGTCTGGCACCCCACTCAGGATACTGTCTTTTTCCTGCTTTTTCAGTTCAACGTCATGTTCATTTTTTGCAGAACTTTCATATCTTGTTTTTTAGCTCTAATGATAGTTGCCTTTTCAGTAATTTTTCTTAAATATATTTAGAAATCCATTCTGTGATATTTCTTATGTGTTTTAGTGTGTATTTTACATTTTGAATAAAACATCATCATCCTCACTGGTATATTAAATAGATAGCAATGCAAATAGCATAACTGAATTTTGAAAAAGATCAATTCATTTCCCACTGCTTTTTTTCAGCTACTTATTATAGATTGAGATTTATGTTTGTTTTAGTCACAAATCTCTCCAACCAACAATAATTTGACAGATACCTGTTGCAAATGGATTGCTCATAATTGCTGCAGACTCAATTGTCCTTAATCCCTGTGATTTATTTTTTAGATAATATTTTATATTTATTTCTCATGATATTTTTACTGACCATTTTTTTTCGCACCCTGGATATTGAAGTTTTGTGAAATCATGTTAGAATTTTTTTACATATTCCTACATACTCTACAAATTGAATTGATATGTTACATGCTACTCCACTGGATATGTATAGTTTTGGTCTAATGTTTTATTATTAAAATAAATTTATATGTTTTTATATGTTTGGCCTATAGTGCAAAAATGAAGTACCTGTGGGGGAGAGTAATAAAGCTCAAAGTCGTGAATTATAAAATGCTAAACTCCTAATAATACAATCTTATTATTTCAAAGGATTGCTAAAAATGAACTCCATACTGTACAGCAACAAAGTGTCCAATGAGACTATTATTCTATTACTGTCAGATCTGCATTTTGACTGTGTTCTAAAGATTTCTCCATTTTCACTTTTTGTATCTACCTAATGGAAATCCAACAAATGTCAATAGATGTGACAACTTGAAATGTGTGGTAAAAGATCATTTCATACTCGTGGACCCATCCTACCTCATTGTATTGTTTAGAAATACAGATACTGTTTTTCTACTCACCATTCTTTGTTGAAATGCAGTGAGAGCTTTAACTGTTGTGAAAATAATGACTAGTATAAATAAATTACTTTTTAAATCCAAAATCAAACCCATGAGCTTCACTGAAGTTCTACCACCAAAAAAAAAAAGTTTCTTCCAAATGTATAATGGAGAATTCTTTTCAATAAGACATTGTTTTGAGTTCTAATCAAGATCAAAATTCCTAGATTCCATGTTATTTCAACATAAATTTTGACATATCACATTATTACAAGCTATCCTATCACCTTTTTTCCATAGACTATTAAAATTTCAGTATGTCTCTTTTTCCTCTATTACATGTATTAGTTTTCTATTGCTGCCATAAATAATAACCAGACAAACTTCAAAACCACACTCATTTGTTGTCTCCCAGTTCTCCGGGTCAGAAGTCTGGGCCCAGCGGGGCTCAGCTGGAGCTACTGCCAGCCTCATGGGCTGAAATCAGGTTGTCAGATGGGCTGGGCTCTTATCCGGAGACTCTGAGGAAGATCCGCTTCCAATCTCCGTGATGTTGTTGGCAGAATTCTAGGACTTGTGCTTGTAGAACTGAGGTCTCCATTTCTCTGCCTCTGTCACCCAGGGCATGTCTTTGCTCCTTACAGGCTCTGCCCCCGCATCTTACGTTTCCCATGTGGCCCCTCAAGCAATGGCAGGTTGACTCTCTCATGCTTCAAATCTCTCTGTCTTCTCCTCTCACAACATCTGTTAACCCTGGTGGGAGAAACCTCTCTGCTTATAAGGGCTGGTAGGACTGGATTGGACTCACTGGCAAAAGTCCAAGATAATATCTTTATTGTAAGGTCCATAACCTTAGTTACATCTACAGTGTCCCTTTTGCCTTGTAATGTTTGCAGATTCACACATTCCAGAGATTAGAGTATGGACTTTGATGAGCCAATTCGCTTACTATATTATGTTTTAAAATTGTCTTTTCCAGACTTCGTGCTAGGAAATTTTCCCATACAGATAGGTAAGGTTAACATTTTAGGGGGTGGAAATGGAGACTTTATGAGTACATTCCACCTTGTAATTTAAATGAATCATGTAGAGCTGCATTTTAATTAGAAATTGATTAAGACCAAAGATCATGCATGAATGCTTGAAGCTCAAAAATCTGTAAAATGTTGATTGGTTCAGGTCTGTACATAACCCACCTTTCCTACTGGTTATTTTTAAATTCAAAGCCTGATACTAACAATCCCAGCCCACAAATTTACCTTGCGGCCCGTTATTAGACTTTTACTTTCCTGTTACATCATCTTTATCAACTTTGTTGTTATGCTGTTGAGATTTACCGCTCTGAACCACAGAAACCATTTTCTGTATTTCCTAAGATCATCTTTCACTGTCATTTGTAGAGACTCAGGATATGTCCCCAATATGAAATCTTTCAGGGCAAAAAGTGCCATCTGTTTCTTCAGTTGAAATTAGTTTTTAGATCTGAATATTTATAGAAAGTTATGTGAGAAAATAATCTGTTAATTATTTGTTAGAAAGCCTACTACAAATTCATTCTTAAAAGCACCTCTCAAGGAATTTGTTTTCTTACGTTTTCTAGCGCAGGTAGTTTATTACTGGTGGTTGCTATTTGTTAGCTTCACATCAATTCCAATTACAAAATATTTTATTTCACTTTGATAATTGTGAAAATTACAATTTAGATGTCATAATGTCCTATTAGTTCTTAAGTATGTGTATGATTTAGTTGTATACATATTCTTTTCAAAAAGAACTTCAGATTGTAGCTAATTGAATATTTTGATGTAAAAGAATACTCTTAGTGAAATTGTTACAGTGTGATTAATTTAGTAGATCGGATATTTTAACCATAGAAATCTATATGTTTTACGATTAGAGTATCTTACGCTGCTTCAATTTTACTTTTATATATAAATTTATCTGAAAATAATGACTTAAATCTGACTAGCGTAGAGATGTTTTTCTTAATAAACTGTATATCCTGTGAGTTGTATATTCTTAAAGACAGATGTTGAAACTCACGGCAAAATATTATCAATTTTTCTGTACCAAGACGTTGTATTTGAAGGACACAAGACATAAAGTAGGGAAAGATTTTTTCTATCATGCAATTTATTCTCAAGGGCTGTGTGCTTGTACTTCTGTCTCTGACTCTTTTAAATGTGTAACTTGATACAGTATCAGCAAAGGATAAGTAAAAAAAAAAAAGGAAACATACAAGAAATCGGGAGTATAGTTACTCACCGATATGGCTCCTTGTACAAAAGAGGAAAAGTGCATTGTAAGATATTGCACTGTTAGTGCCATCATGTGGGTTTCAATATACTACATATTTCAAATGTGTTTTTAGGCATCTTTTCCCCTCAACCCCCAATTACCATCATTTTGTTAGTAAAAAGTTCTTTTCCAGAATGATATATAATGAATATAATATTAGTGTGCAACTTGCAGAAGTCGTCTCATTCTATGCTTAGTTTCTGCTACATCTCAGAAACTAAATGAGGTACGTTATACCCCAAATCTCCTCCATGCCTTGGAGAATTCAGTGTCTCTTGCCTCCCTCACCTTACTATTTAGGGATAGAAACTCAGCAAGATGTCTTATAGTTTGACTTACACTGAAAGTCAGGTTAAGTTCTATGTGTTATTTAAAGGAGACCTAGAGATTGGCACCTACAAGCCCTCTGTCCTCTGTCTGTCTAGTCTATTTCCAAGTGGCACGTGCTGTGCCATGAAGTCCAATCAGAGACCCAGCAGCCTTATGGAGTGATTTATGTATTGACTACTGCAGTATCCTCACCTGTGCTGCATTCTGTTTTTCACTAAAGTTAAAATGCAGATTTTATGAATGGCTTTAAGTAAATTAGACTATTAGAGATGATTGGCTAAGTAGAATTTCATCTCATCACTTAATAGGGTTTGCATTTCTCAAGGCTAAGGCTTGTTGAGCCATACAGTCGGCTGAGATGCTGAGCATGTTCCGGGTGGAGAGACAAATCACTTTAGAAACAAGTTCTTCACTGCATATATTCAGGTTTTAAAAGTCGTGGCAAAAATAAGATTTCTTATTAAAAATTGGCTTCATTGGAAACATACCAGAAACGCGTTTAGTCTGTAAACACAGTCTGCTGAGCCCTTCAGCTGCAACCCCCTAAAGGGAAAGTTGTTTCACTTAATCTGCCCTAGTTCTGCTTTTGTTAGTAATCTGAGAGGAAACGGGAGTCATGCATCTTCCACGTCCTTCCGTCAAAATCACCAAGCCAGAAAGCATGGCTTTTTCTAGACACTGATAGAAAAAAATATTAAGAAGTAGAAGAAACAAAATAAAGCCAAAGGGATAAACATCAGAAGCTTGCTTAAACAGCTTTGGCCCCATATAATTGCTTTTCTGTCAGCAGGATTATTAACAATTTTGGACATCTGAAAATTAAATTAACAGCCTGAAAATATTTTACAGAATGAGATAGAGCATGATACATGAAACATAATGACCCCACTGAAATTCAGCCAAGCCAGTGCAGCTACTCGTTTCGACAGAGAAGACAACTAGTTAATCATCACTGAGCAAATTAGACAGAGCCAATTAGTTTGCCACATTCCACAGTCTTAGCTACCAAAAATGAGTATATGCCACTAATTAGAGTGAAGAACTCTAAGCACAGTGTTATCTGTATAGAAAGAGAAAGCAAAATTGTAGCTTGAATTGCTTCTATCAAAGCTTGGAACCTAGGTTACGTAGGTATAAATTACACGTGCAAGCGTCTGTATGCGTATGGATGTGTGTTTGCGCATATATTTAAGTAGCAGAAGCCTTAGCATTTTCTTGCGTCTTGACCTAATGAAGTATAAAAATTTTTTCAAGGTTAATTAGAATTCCTTGGGAATGCACGCACGCATGCACACACACACACACGTGAAACATAAAAACATTTTTTTTAAGTGTGATTCCTTTCATTGAAGATGAAGTAGCCATTTCCTATACATTTTCTGGCACAGTATTAAATTATTTTTATTCCTTTGGAAAAGTGTATTGCCGTTGCATGTGAAATAAATATTTGGACTTAGTTTATCACTGGAAATTAATCTGAAATCATATTTTGTAGCCTTAATTAGCATTCATTTGCTTAATTGTCATTCTCAGCCCCATCATTTCCATTTTTCACTAACTTGAACAATGCTATCTTCTGCTGTTTGCACTTTAATTTAAATTTCTATTAAGGTTTATGAACAGTAATAAGGTCCTGTTTGAATATTCATTAGCTTCTGAATTGTGAGCTATGAAAAGGTGCTTTCTTTTACCTTAATGAAACTGGCACAGCATGGGACTGATCAGTTGTGACATTTGATTTGAGGCATCCAGTGAATTTTCTCATTGTTTATTGACACATCTTGTCCAAACAGCTCCCTCGCAAGTGAGCGGAGTAATGAAGGAGAGAGTGCTGCAGCGGAGTGTGGAGCTTTCCTGGCAGGAGCCGGAGCATCCCAATGGAGTCATCACCGAATATGAAATCAAGTATTACGAGAAAGTAAGTGCTAAGAACAGCTGAAATGTACAATGATGTTCCGTGGGTCTCGTGTCATCCTACTGCACTGTCGACCAAAGTTGGTCATTATATCAACTATTTGGAGCGACTTCAAAATTTATAGTTCATTTTAGCCATTTTTAATAACCATCTCCCTGAATCTCTAGTTCATTATTATAATGAAAGTTTCTCTGTATTACATTTTCGTGTTACACAAATGAAAATATTCCACTTGTAGTATGTTTATGTATTCAGTGTTTGATGTCCTAATAATGAGATGTAGGATGTTTAGTACCACAGAAACCACACAGCCCAATGTGTCTTTGAAAATGTTTCTTTTAAGATGTCTGTTTAAGCCTTTGACGATTTATTTTCTTTATGTGGTTTCAGTGAGAGTGATGGTGGCCTCAAATAACTTAGTAATTTGAAAAAAATAAGAATATTTTCTGTAATAAAGATGGAGTATTCTCTAAACTTCAGAATCAGATGATTATATTTCACTCCTTTAAAGTCCTCCTGAAATTTATTTCACACACGTTGTACTCATTATGTCTACCCCTTCATTACACAGCTCTCTCTGTGAAAAAATAGCATGGCTGAAACTCCAGTGCCACCCCTTAAATCCCCTGTAATGTTAAGTTTTAGTAAATAGTAGTATATCTCAGTGTATGAGTGTATTTATTTCTGACCCATCTACAGAAATACAGACAGACAGCCACACTTTGTTCACAAATTATTATCCAGGCTCCACCTCACAGAAAGACCTGATTCGAGGTTTGAAACATAGAAACTATTTATAGTAGTAGCAATAATAATAATAAGTGTTACTATTATTGACTTAATTAGCTGAAGTGCTATAATATACATAACCATTTTAGCCATTTAGACAAAATTTCAAAACAGAAACCTAAAGCTTTAGGAAAACTTGATGCTGAATTGACTTGATTGAATAATTTAAACGTATAAAATGCATTGACAGTAGATCCATTTTTTTTTCTCTTTGAAAGAAAAACAGATAGTTTAAGATTAGTTTTAGTGTTCAGAGTAACTTTACAGTATTTTTGCTTATTATTTCCATTATGAATTCATAACTTCCATGGCCAAAGTTACATTTAAATACCTAATTTTTGTACCAGAAAATGCATTTCTTGTCTCATCAAGGGTGTTTCTGAGGAAATCCTTGTTTTTAGTGTTGGGTTTTTTTATATCTGTTTTCCAGTGAACTCTGATAGTTATAGTCCCTCCTGAAATTTCATCAGATTTCAAAAGAGAGGAAATATATTTTAAAAATATAAGTGAGGTGGTAAATGAAAGTAAAGTTTCTCACAGTGCAACACAATATTTTGCATATCCTTACTCTGGAACAAATTTGTTCCAATAGTTACTTTCCTAAACTGAATATATGTATGTATATGCATGACTGGGACATTGTGCTATACACCAAAATTGACACATCGTAATTGACTGTACTTCAATAAAAATAGTTACTTTCCTATTTTGTATGACAAAAACAGGATGTTTCCACATTCACTGAACTTACAAATTACAAAATAGTATTACAAATAATACTATTGCATTATTTGCATGTGTTATGTTATCCGGATCTATCTATACCATGTCATCTAATATCAGTTATGCTTAGTTCATTTATTTGAGATAAATATGTATTTATAATATCAACTATCACTTTCATAAATGATTATAATGAAGACACCTAGAAATCAACTTCACTCAATCTAGTTTAGTATACATTTATTTACACTTTTGCAAATATCATTCTGAAGTTAAATCAAATGACCAGATGGATATTTTCAGATTCCACTGAATAGTTTTATTACCAGACATGGTTGATCACAGGTATTTATTATAGAACAAGTAAGAACCTGTCTAAAATTGTATATTTTAATGAGTAGTTTTTATAACTTTTCATTAAAAGCACATTAGTATCATATCAATTAAGCTTTACATTTTTATTCATTTGAATATAGTTTAGATGGAGTGTTTAATATTCTGGAATTTTATATTATTTTATTCTTAAGCTTATCATATATAATATGATAAATACATTTTAAAACTGCAAATCCTCAGTTCTCATATCTGAAAAATGGAGAAATTGAACTGAGATGATTAAAATATTGTCAAATCATAAATTATATAATACTTTAACTTTTCTATTTAAGACTTTAACTTTTATACTGATAGTTTTAATTTAAAATATTCCATTAAATGCTACTTTGTAAAAGTCTTATTCTGCGAGAAATGAAATTTTTAATGAAAACAATTGATGTGGCACTATGCTGGTAGTGCTCACTACATTTCTTGATTTACTAGCCTTCTTCATTTTTAGCATATGGCTTTTTGCTTGCTGAATAACATTCAGGAACAAAATAAAGAGAACTATATTATGACATGAAGACCTCTACTAAACTAGAGATTTTACAAGTGTACCCATGTATTAGTCAAAAGGACGTTTGATTATATTTATGGTTAAATAGTTCTTGCCTCGGTGCCCTCTGCCAACAAAGTAAAAGTACAAAACATCATAAATGTTTTAACAAAATTATTTCTCTTTGAAATTTATAGAACAAAGGCATGTGTTCACATTTACATCTTATATTATCTTAGAAACCACTCAGTGTTACAATATTCCACAGGGTACAATATAGCCTTTATAAAAACAATGCAGCAAATTGAAATAAATTGCAAGAATTGGCTGTCAAACTGCCTGGTTGCAATCACAATTAAATATTCCCTGTATATATTGTTCCTAGGATCAAAGGGAACGGACCTACTCGACGTTAAAAACCAAGTCTACTTCAGCCTCCATTAATAACCTGAAGCCAGGAACAGTGTATGTTTTCCAGATTCGGGCTTTTACTGCTGCTGGCTATGGAAATTACAGTCCCAGACTTGATGTTGCTACACTAGAGGAAGCTACAGGTAAAATGTTTGAAGGTAATTACCATCTTTGGTTTGGATTCTTAATCTCTATAACTCTGGCATATTTTTTCAATATCAGGGAGGATGGTTTAGTTCAAGATCATTTTTTCATTTAAAGGTGAATGTATATGCATATGTATGTACTTTGTAAAGGTCATTCAGAATAATAATTTAAAACTTGCTACTTTGTTTTGCATTGTTAGACCTTTGTGACTAAAATTAGTTTCTTGAATACAATCTGGATTTATTTTAAGAAAACGAAGTCAGAAACAGAAGCAGGACTTTTTCAATTGTGTATTGATGCAGCCTGTTTTTGTAGACCCCCAAACGATCATGCTCTAGTTGTCAGTCAAAGCTGCCCCTTCACAGAAACCCCCAGATGAAGCCACATGTACCCCAGGGTGGGCCAGAGAAAGACGGTTTGCAATGATCCATATTAATTCAAGCTGTTTCCCTTTTATTTCAAATTTTATTTATTCTTTCAAAACTTGCCATTCAGGAAGAAGATCTCAGAACTTGTATTTATTTTTATCATCTTTTTTTCATTTTTATGAACTATTTCAAGCATACTAAATGATATGTTTAAGTATATGTGAAATGTTAAGAATAAATAAATGAGCATCTCTGTGTCTACCACCCAGCTTAAAAATAGAACATCACCAATATCTTTAATCCCCTTTATCAGTTTGTTTATGTTTTCTAATGCAACATAGGAACATAACAAAAATACATGTGTCTTTAGTGTATCACAAATAAGCAGACGTATCTCAGGATGCATGTCCCAGTTTACTGTCAGAGTGCAAGTTTAGAACAGCTTGAGTACCACTGCTGGTTCTTTGTCAGCTAGGCTGAAGCCTCAGGGTGTGTTTCTGTATTTTGAAAGTTTTTGATTTTTCTTGATGCCACTCAGGCACAAGTTTTACCAGCTTCTACTTCCTTCCCACAAAATTCTAAAACAAAAATAACTAAAAATATTATTTTATTTTCTCTCCTCTATTTTTAATAGAAGTTTTTAAATAAATTAAATCAATACAGTTTTGATCAAAGGGTTATTTTGACTTTGGGAGAATATTTTTCTAAATCTTTTGAAAGATTAATTATAAATTCCTTTGCATTAGCTAATGTTTATCAAGTTTGCTACCAGTCATCTTTTTTTCACAATATTTTGTTATATTTTTAAATTAAGCAGTAACTCTCAAAACCTCAAATCATGAAACATATGTTGAAATAAATTTGAAATATAAATCACTTATGCAGAATTATAGACACAAAAGCCATCGATTGCAAAAAATTTCATGTAATTTGGGATGATAAACAATGTCATTGTTCTTTATTACCTTTTAAAAAGCTTTTTAAGATTGAAAATGAGACTATCTAAGTTCAGTTGCTCCCAAAATATTACAGCATTGTACATTAATATTTCAATATTTAAACATTTGAGTGATCCTCTGTTAAATGTGTTCCAGTTTTTCACTTAGACTGATTTCTTAATATTTACTTTGTAATTTCTAATGTAATAAAACTGTTCAAATGATGTTTTTTTACTATTCTAATGAATAGTCTAAACTTAAAGAAACATTCATCAGTTATCTCACATTTACCCAAACATTCTTTATCAGTTAAACCTTTAGGTTTGAAAACTTCCAAAAATGAATCTGTGCATGTTCCTGACTTCGTAAATTAAGAATATTGGGCCAAACTATTTATTGAGTGCTGAGATTCATAGATATTATTTTAATTATTTAAAAATGAACTCAAAGAGATTAAGATGAAGTAGTAGATCCTGAACGATCACATGAAATGAATGCTAAAATGGATTTTTGCATTAGAAAGGATTTGGTGATTTTTATCATCAGAGTATTCCCTCCACTGGAATGTAAAGTTGATGAAAGGACAATCCATATCTCCTTTTCTTACTTTAGTCTTATCAGTGTTTAATATTAGTGCTTGATGCATAGAAGACACTCAGTAGTGAGTAAGGAATGAACACCTCCCAGTAACCAGCATAAAACAGGTGATCAGCATCAGTCAGAGCTGGTAGACACAGTCCTGATTTCGCACTTCAGCTCTGCCACATCTGGTTGTGGGACTTTGGATGAGCGACTTCTCTGTGCCCAAGCTGCTAGGGTAGCAGTACCCAACCCTCAGGGTATTCTGAGGATTAAATAATGTACACCAAGTGCTGACTACGGTGTCTAGCACACAGGCATTCTTGAATGTCAGCTTTTATTATTCAGTACTGCCATTCTCAAGCATTTTGGTCTCAGGAATCCTTACAGGCTATAAAAAAATACTGAGGATCCCCAAATAGATTTTGATTATTTGGGTTATATTTATTGATATTCACCACCTTAGAAGTTAAAACTGAGAAATTTTAAAACATAAGTACACACAACACAGATTTAATTAGCCATCAGAGTGATGACATTATCATATGTCATGTAAGTTCTGGAAGACTCAGCTCTGCACCTGTGAGCATCTGAGAGTGAAAAAGGCAAATAAAGTCATATTATATGAAAATAGCATCGACCTTGCAGATCCCCTGGAAAGCTCGTGAGGAACCCTCAGGGTTTCCCAGGCATCCTTTAAGAACTACTGATTTAGCACAAGTTACCATGCTAAGAATTAGGGATGCACAGAAACACACGGCACAGTTGATGCTCTCACTTTGGTGAAAGAGAGAGACTTGTACACAAGTTCTGGCCATACAATTAAGTGCCGGTAGAGTGTCGAGCTCAGTGCTATCAGGGTGTCAGGGAACAGTGACTCTGTGTGAGGAAAGAGGGCAAGAGGGAAGATGTGACCAAAGAGAAGTCACTGCAGCACACTGTTTGAAAAGAGAAGTTAAACAGATTATTCCATTGCATATGCATCCTAAAATCCCCTGCTAGGCAGTGTCAATGCTACTGTTTTTACAATTTTCAAACCATGGTGTAGTGATTATGACACATGTAAATTACTTTTAGAAGGTATATAACCCATGAAATAGATGAAAATATGAACCACCGATGTTGACTCTGATAAGATTAAAGTGTGACCCTGACAATATATAAAAACGTATAAATAAATATTCACAAATGCTGATTCATCATTCAACTGAGTTCAGTTTTCTCATTGGAGTTCTGTTTCTGAAGCTAAGGGCAAAACTGAGCCTGAGACAAGCGGAGAATTAGACCCATGGGACAGACTGAATGGAAACAATTTCTACACATATGTGTTTCATTTTTTCCTTCCTTGGGAATAGAACTACTCCATTCTTTTTCCTCTCTTAATATGTATTAAGAGACAGATAAGAACAAATAACCACCAAACCAAACCAACAAAAATACTTGAAGTCATATTTTCTCGATTGAATGATAATAGGAAGTAATTCAGAAAGTAAAGCTTTAAAGTTGATTCCTTTTTCTTTTTCTTTTTCGTTTTCTTTTTCCCTTGTTTAGTTCCCTTGAGGAGCAAATCAGCAGGTGCTGAATTACGGAGTGTGTTTAAAAAATCTCTTTTCAGAAACGATTACACAAGGGTTATTTTTACTGTTTTTCAACAAAAGAGCTATCTACAGTTAGCATAGGTATACAAGAGTAAGGGATGAGCTGTCAAAAGGAGGGAGACATAGATAAACTAGGGAAAGGCCAAATGGAAAAAGCTTTATACTGTCTTTTGTGGCAAGACATAATCTGCCTACATAGAATTTACTGCCCTGGAGACCGGATCCCTTGCCACCACCAAGAAGGAGTAGTATTTTCCATCCTGCTTTATATTAAAGATTACAGCTGTTGAAGGTTTCAGAAATAAGCAAACTGTATCAGTTTGACATTATATATGATATTTATGTGCAACTGAATCATTTATTGGAATATACATTTTCGTTGTTTTGCATTCTTTTGATTATTTTATGAAGTCTGTGCTGTTATTGAGAATATAATACTCTGGGGAAAATATGACAGTTGTGAATTGCCATATAAGTACGACTTCACTAATTTGGAAAAACGCAAGTGAGAAGGCCCCGTGACTTGATGAAGGCTCAGAACCAAAGGCTGTTTTAAAGGACATGTAAACATACAGTGTTCCCAGAGAGACTCTCCGAAAGGTTCAGCTGGGTTTGCCTTAATGAGCAGAGAAGAATCACTTAACATTGTACAGGAAGTGTCTACAATTAGATAATGCAAAATGTCTTCTAAGCTGCTTACAGAGAGTTGACTCTTTCCTAAATAACCTAGCTCCTCTGTAATCTTAAACTCTCAAATGTGTGTATTACATACTTTGTGAAATTAATACAAGTAATTCTGCTCATCATTTTCCTGAATATAAATTATAAATTCATGATAACTTACTATGACTATGTGATTTTTAAATTTTATATTGATGATATGAGTGATAAATCATTTAAGGTGCTTTAAAATATGCTGAGAGTATGTTTTTGGGTTCCTTTTATACACACCAAGAAAATAGACACAGAGGAGTCAAATACCTTACTGAGGGAAAAACAGGGGTTTAATAGCCACAGTAGATCAAAGATCTTTATCTACCTCTTGATTCATAACTAAGTTTCCAACAACTAAGCAGGGGCTAGCCATTCAATAAGGCATTTTATACATTTCTTTTATAGCTGAGGAATACAAAATAGGTGAAATATTGTCCTTACCACTTCTTTAAAATGCAAAAATAAATATTTATTTTAATTTATAATGTTACATTATAATGCATTTATTTAAAATAAGAGATGAATTAAATAGCATAAATATCTTGCTTATAAGATTTTATTTAACCTCTCAAGTTCTTGCACGGTAATGAGTGTTCCTGAGCTTTTTTTTTTTCTCCTGTTTACAGCTACCGCAGTCTCCAGTGAACAGAATCCTGTTATTATAATTGCAGTGGTTGCAGTGGCTGGGACCATCATTTTGGTGTTCATGGTCTTTGGCTTCATCATTGGAAGAAGGTAGAACACAAATTTGTTCTAATCTCTGACATAAAATGTATTGATTTTTCAGAATTACACCAGACTATTAGTTATAGTTTAGTTTTAGAATGTTAAATAGTAAACGTAAACATTCTTTGTCTCATATGAAACATTAAAGCTCAATAAATTTTTATTCTCCCAAGGTCTGAATATAGTGTGTACTTGATCATTGCCTTTAGTTTAGGAGGAATGAGTATTGTAATTTCTATAAAGTGAATTTTTATTAGTTATTTTCAGAGTTAGATTTTCATAATAAATATCAAAGACACCTGGGGAAAGATTTACTCTTTTAGTAAATGATTTGTGGAAACCATTTAAGTTTTTTGTTGCTGTTGTTTTTCGGGAAAAAAAAATAAGCAAATATTCACTCATTGATAAATCTAAGTCTACGAAATATGTTCCTTCCACATTGTCTCCCACAAACACATTATATTCTGTGCATTTTTTAAATCATGTGAATGGCTGTATTATTATTAAATGAGTTCATAACTGTGGACAGGAAATTTTTGTATTTTATTTATAGCTCTAACTAGCATGTTGTTAAGTAATTAGGGCAAATCATCCTGAATTTTAAACACATAAAGTGAGATCATTGATTGAGGTCATCCTGAATTTAATTTTTTTTCCAGGCACTGTGGTTATAGCAAAGCTGACCAAGAAGGGGATGAAGAGCTTTACTTTCATTGTAAGTGTTTGGCTTTTCTTCACTATTATTTACCCCAATTAATACAGAAACCTGGTTGTTATTATTGGCATCATGCTTGAAATTATATAACGAGCTCAAAATGTTGCTTTAAAGCATTTAAACAAGAGATTTAGAAGGAAAATCATATGATGTGAATCTTTAAAAAAATAAAATATATTCAGAAATGCAATCTCTCATGCAAAATTTTAATAGAACTGCAGGATATTCAGCAGCTTTTATGTCACAGTTGTTCCTCTGCAAACTTTGCCCAAGTGTTTTGTGCCATTCTAATAATAATTCATTAAATGTTACACATGCCCTTGTTCTAGCTTTGGAATTTAAATTAGAAGGATAGGCCCCTTTTTTTCCTACCCCATGAGTGATGCTATAATGAAAGACTAAGCGTAAGAACCTCTTTCTCTTCAGCTACTGCAAAATGTCTCTACCGAATGTCTAACTACCGATAGATAGTTCAAGGGATGTAAATAGTATAATAATAGGATTCAAACCTCAGATGCTTTCCTGTGGATTTGGGCTACCTGATTCTTAAAAGTTCATTTTAGAAATAAAATCAGAAGAGAGCTCAGGGAGCCAAAGAAAATAGATGCCCATCCGTATTAATCTTATTCTCGCTGCCCGTGGATGGCAAGTGAAAACGTGAGAGCCCTGCAAGTAAACGTCCACGTTATGCAGCCAAAGTAAAAACCTAACAGCGTCGTGATTTTAGTTCTGATCACTGATGATGCTCTTATCCGCACCCATTATTTTATTCCTATTTTTAACCCTTGAAAATATGGAAAAATAATTTTATTCATTATTTTTCCTTGTAACTATAATCTTTACTAAAATTTCTCGTGGGTAGATGAATTTCTTATAAATGGCATAAGAACTACATCTGTTTTTGTGTTATTCATCAAATTCTCATGTCAGTATATAAGAAGATATTGTCATGTACCCATTCTAAAGTCACAGGAATACATAAGCATCAGTCAAGAAAATGTGTGGTTTAAAAGATACAGATTGTAAACACCATTATTCTCATCCCTAAGTTTCTTCAGTGTCTTATTAATTGTTGGAACCAACAGTTCCCTTGACTTTAGTTTTCAGAAGAGAAATGGCTTTACATAATACATACCCAAGTGAAGCCCTGTAGAATTCCAACCACTGAAGGCAGAAAGGGTATTGGGACACTAGAAATAACAGTAAAAGTTCTGACCGAGGGGGCTTTTTCATGAAGTTTAAGTTTCAAGGCCCCTTATTTTCACAGACTCCTTTCAAGGCCCTTGGAAGAGACCTAGCAAGTTATTGTGTATAATCATTTTTTTTTTTTCCTGAAAGAGAGTATCCCAAATTGTAGAAGGCTCAAGCCTCGTAAAACTTATATCTGCCCCTGGTGTTGACT
Organism: Camelus dromedarius; assembly: GCF_036321535.1. NCBI lineage: Eukaryota > Metazoa > Chordata > Mammalia > Artiodactyla > Camelidae > Camelus > Camelus dromedarius. The sequence goes on from NC_087441.1 coordinate 56,779,890, forward strand.
GAATACCTGTGATCCTGCCACCTCCCCCGAGATGATCTAATGTGCTCCTGCTGGTGGTGCTTCCTTTTGCTAACCTGGCAGTGACTTCCCTGTGACAAGTCCCAGTGATGAGCGTACCATAGGCCAATTGTAGCTAGAAGATGTGCAGAAAAAGTGGAGGTTTTATTTCTTTCTTTTATAACATGAGAGAATACTTTTAACACTTCCCCGGACAGGAAGGAGAGGTTCAAAACTTGAATGCCTGAATTTTGCTGTCTAGTTTAAAACGTATATAGAAGAATAACCTAAGACTATAGTCCTGGAATCCCTGATTCTCCCCATATGTGAATAATTTGATGGCAGAATCATTTAATAATACCTTAATCGGTATGTCACTTTTCTTTACGGATGATATCTGAGACATCCCCAATCTATCAAATACTCCTTCCTGGTTTATTTGCTTTTAGCTTGCAGGGCAATGCTGAAGGTAAATTAAAACATAGCTTCCCTAAAACACGTTGTATAGCCTTATGCTTAATTGTCATCACTCGGTTTTAATATTTTGATGCCATTCGCTTTTTTTACATTTGACATCCAGTTTGTAATCAGGAAAAATAGAGTTGCATGTTTTACTTGCTTACATAGACAAGATAAGCTTGATATATCCATATATATATATAAACAGTTTTCATCTCTAGAGCAAAATATCAATGGTGGTTTTAAGATATTTAACATTCATGAAAAATGTAAATGAGATTTTAAAACACAAAACAGCTCACAGTCTTAAATTGAGATAAGCAACAGACCAGAATATTCAGAAATTGTCAATATTTTTCTTATTTTAAATGAATAATGAAAAAAAATAAAGTACACTTAAGCCTGTCCTGGTAAATCCTTGATAATTTTGAATTGCCCTTTTTACAAGCATGTCTTTTCTTGTCATTTTGTGAAAACCAGGCATTTTATTTGATTTTATGACTGTATCTAAAATACGTAAAGTACAACACTGTGATCACCAGCTATGTACAAGTTGGTGTCTTTTATTCCTTTAGTATACAATTTTCTGAGGTGCTAAGACACCAGATTGAATTTTTACAGAAACATGAAGGCACCCATTTAACTAGCTTTTACAGCACTGAATTTAATAGAATGTCCAGTCATTTGTATCAGGTGCCCTCCACTTTCCATGGCCCCAAGTGCTAGATTTAAAGATATAAACACAATAGAGGAGTTTAGTGAAGCAATTCCCATTTACATTTTGTTTCCTCCTACCGTTTCTTCTAACAATGTCTTCGAATCCAAGCTGGGCAGTATTTCATGTTTTTATGCCTAAATTGCTCTGGCCTGTCAAAATGTTTTATGACAGCTTGAATAAAGAACCATCAGAGACCCGTTTGAGATGCAGAAGGTTACCTCCAATCTAGCTCCCTTATCACAAAACAAAACAAAAACAAAACAAAACAAAAAACCACAAAACAACAACAACAACAAAAAAAAACAATGAAAGAAAGAGAATAAAAAGGGAGAAGATGGCTCATTCTCCATCTGCCTGCCAATCTAGGAGGTTAACCTATTGTTTTCTTCCCTTCTCTCTTTTTCTCTTCCCCCCCTCTTCCCTGTACCTCCTTCTTCTCTCTTTTCTCTTTGTGTCCCCTCTCTCTTTTCTTCTTGTGTTTTTTTTTTCGTGTTCAGCTTTAGTAACAAATGAGCATCTGTCAGTTTTATAAACTGCAACAATAATTGTTTAAGACAATCAATTTTGGATAAACAATCAACTACAGCAGAATAAATCAAGATTTTTAAATCCCATTTTCCTTTATACATTCTGCTTCTTTTTGTTTGTTATGTGTTTCTTCTTAAAATACAATTTTAATTTAATGTGATGACATGAGCACAGTTAGGCTGCAGTGTAATACATAAAGAAATATATTGTTCTCCAAATAGTAAGACTTACTGAGAAGATTGTTCAGTGGCTTTGTTAAAACCAATAAAGTTTTTTTGAGGATATAGTGTAATTCTTTTCATTGCATTAATATAACCAAATATATGCCTATCTGTCTTATCTCTGTCTTTAACCAAATGATTAGATTTGGAATACATGATTGTAATTGAATTTGATTTAAAGTTGCCATAGCATTATCTGTTACCTGCATGCTTCTGGGTGCATATTAAGAAGATTTTAACTTTTAAGATGATTCTATGTTGTTTGAATTTTGACTACCTTTTCTGAGGCATATTGGCTACCTCCTCAAAGCAGTTGAGATCTTCCAGAGCCTTATAATTGCAAGTTCATAGAAACCATTCCTCTTTCAAACTGCTGTCATACTTGGTGAGCAGATCCCAGGAATATTGTACATTTTCTAACTTTACTCTGCACTTTGTACATCTGGCCTCTATTGCCTTTCAAGGTGAAGAAGAAACTGTGTCTTTAGTAGATTTCTCTCTGGTTCTGTGATAGCAGTCCCTCACATCTTGTATTAATTTTATGTATATGTCAACGGTGGTTGGTCTTTTAAAAAAATAAATCAAAAGAATAAGTAAGATGTCTAAATGTTTTTAATATTGCTGTTAGTGTAGTTGGCTACCTGTAAATGAAATGTCTTCTTTTCCCAGTGTATTAATTTGATTGATTGACTGACTGATAGATTTACAAATGTGTTTCTGAGTCCATTACAAACCTCAACATGGCTTGAACTATGCCATGATAGCAGTGAATTTAATTAAGCCTCCCGTCTGATAAGAGAATTTTGGTGATGTCTTTTGTTGATTTACTGGAGAAGCAATTCAGTTAGTAACCTATGAGCTGGATCCTATGTTACCTATAGAAGCTTGCAGATAATACCTATACGCCAGCAGACTGAAGTAGTCTGTTAAAACTGCTGTGAATCAGGTGATGTGGAAGCAAGTTCACTGTTCCAAGGAGGACTCTGCATAATGCAATTCCTGGGCTGGCTGCACAATAAGTGCTTTGCTTCATCACAGTCATGCTTTCTTACATCATTACAGTTAAATTTCCAGGCACCAAAACCTACATTGACCCTGAAACCTATGAGGACCCAAATAGAGCTGTCCATCAATTCGCCAAGGAGCTAGATGCCTCCTGTATTAAAATTGAGCGTGTGATTGGCGCAGGTAAGGCTGTTGTAGCTTCCTTGTTGAGCTGTTCCATTTAGCTGAGATCGAAAGTCATATATCATAATGACAGGCAAATAATTATACCTCAAGTATAGAACTTTTGCATTTACCTGAACTGTTGGAAGCAATGAGGCTGTACTTGTTTATGAAATCTTAAGAAAAGAAGTGAAAAAGAAGCATGTGGTGCAGAGAATCATGTATCTTTTGTCTCCTGTTGGATTTTTAAGATATTGTTTGATGATAAGCTATTTCATAGTAGTTCTGGCCTGTTCAAGAAATGACTTCATATTTTAAAAAAATAGAATGTCCTGAATTTTGCTGGAATATACATTTCCTCTGACTTGATTTACCATCTTCCTGCTAAGCTTTCATTTTTATCTTTTTTTTTCCCCTTGTATTTGTAGGAATTAGCTATCATACTATTTAACTTCATGTAGAAAATTAATATATAAGAATTATTTAAAAGAAGCATTATTTCCTATGTAAACAATGCATTTTCATAATAATTATGTATTTTTGGATCAAGTCCCTTCAATCTAGCATAGTACGAACAACATCCAGATTTTTATTCTTTAAGAAATATTTGCTTCTTAAGCCATGAAAGCAATATCTATGTTTAGAATTTGCTAATGTGCCCTTATGCTTTTAGTAAGCATTGTATATTATGCAGTGTGTTTCAAACCTAAATTTGGGGGGGGCTTGCTTTTTATTTTTCTATTTTTTATTGAAGTATAATCAATTTACAATGTTGTATTAATTTCTGGTGTATAATGTAGTGATTCATTTATACATGTATATATATATATATGCATATATTTCTTTTCATATTCTTTTTTATTCTAGGTCATTACAAGGTATTGAATATTGTTCCCTGTGCTCTACATAGGACCTTATTGATTATCTATTTTATATATAGTAGTTAGTATCTTCAAATCCCAAACTCCCAATTTATAAAGCATTTTTCTTAATCCAGTTAAAAAAATTGCTTGTGTAACAGACAATATAGGAAAGTTTAAAAATGCTTTTAAATAATTTAATGCATTTATTTTGAGAGAGGAAATATTTCTGAAATTTAAAGATACCTGCCTGTTCTGTTACTTCAGGAGAATTCGGAGAAGTCTGCAGTGGTCGTTTGAAACTTCCAGGGAAAAGAGACGTTGCAGTAGCCATAAAAACCCTGAAAGTTGGTTACACAGAAAAACAAAGGAGAGACTTTTTATGTGAAGCAAGCATCATGGGGCAGTTTGATCACCCAAATGTTGTCCATTTGGAAGGGGTTGTTACAAGAGGTAGATACTGATTATATATCTCATTTGCTGAATGGACTGTCAGAAATTAGTGTTATTTTATGCATAATAAAAAATCAAATTGTGAATACATTGCATATTCTAAATGAATGGTTTTCCTCTTGGTATGTAACTGACTAAAACAATTCTCTTTTGTGTTACCATCTCAGAAAAAAAAAAAAAAACAGGACAAATGGATACAGGTTTAGAGTTCAAGAATAAATCAGACAGACAGACACAGTGAAAGATACTCTCATTTAGCTTCAAAAGCCATAAAAATGACACAGTTTAGGCTTTACATTTTCTGTAAAGTGTTGTTTTCTCTTAGTTTTATCCACAAAGCAAGAGTCAGAAGAACACACTGACTTTTATTGTTTAATTTTATGAATCATGACCACGTTCCAAACAGACAGTTAATGACTCTGAGCTTAGCAGCAGCACTAGGAGCATGAGAAACACACATTGCTCATCCAGTCTTTTAAAAGAGCACCACGTTTTATCCCGAGTGAGAAAGAGAATAATCCCAAAGTTTAGATTTCAGCTTCAGAAGCAACATTTTTTTTTCTTATATACATTTTTTAAATTTTAGGGAAACCAGTCATGATTGTAATAGAATTTATGGAAAATGGAGCCCTAGATGCATTTCTCAGGGTAAGTGACGAAATTATTTTCCTGTTCTAAATATACTAGACATACTACCAAAGTAATTTTCTGAACTTTTCTTTGCAGTGTAAAATGTGAACAGTGTAAACTTTAACAGGTCAGAAAATTGTCTTTGAAAAGCAGGAAAGTGTCTTAGACTGGATTGAACTAGAATCTTGTTGAGCATATAAGTGATACAATGTAGTTAAAAAATAGTTTCCATTAATATGTTACCACAAAGTATGGTGGATACCTGAAACCCTGTAATTTGAATACTTGTTCTAGAATAGCATTTTCCTTTTTCAGTACAATTATAAATGAAATGCAGAGGTTAATACAGCGAAGACTAACAAGTGAGATAACCATTCAGTGCTGGTAGAATGTTCCCAACTCTACTCTGTAGAACAATTTCTATTATAGTGTTATGTGAACACTGAGCATAAAATAAAGAATTATTAACATTTTTACAGTTAATAGCAGTTATATTTATAAATAATAAATCTAAATGTATAAACATACGTATTTTTACTCTCAGAGACTTTTCACCTAAGAACATGGGCACATATTAACATTTTTCCAAATAGCAAAGAGAAAACAATAGGCGTAAGAGAACATGGGGAGATCGTACATGATCTAGATACATTCAACCCAGATTGATAAGCATGCCAAGGATTTCAAGAGGTTTTTATTGCTGCATCTTGATGATATGCATAACTATCAACTCTCTGGAAGAAAGCATCACCGAGCAAGTTCATCTCCTCAAACCCCTGTCCTCATGCACCATATTTGTAACTCAACTGGAGAAATCTGTGGGTTAAAAATAGGTTAGAAATATATGGTGGCCAGTTGGTTGCAAAGAGTTCTCAAGCTCCTTTGCTAGTACATCCATTGTAGAGAATCTTTGTTGCAAGTAGTGTCTCTACTGATAGCACAACAATGAAAAGTATAAAATAAAATCAAAGCCAGCCAGTATAATCCTTTTCTACTTCTTAGCATCTCTTCATCTTTACTCAAAAATGTTTTCACCTTTCCTATTTTTACCATTTAAAGGAAAAAAGGAAAACCAATATATGTCTTCATTCCTTTATGTATTTTTAGATTATTTATGTAATTTTTTGGAAAGCGAGGAAAACAGCTGTCAAATGATATTCCATTCCCTTAACGTTGACTTAAAAATTTGCATATACTTTTGGATTTGCACAATCTGAAACTACTATTAATTAATATTAATAATATATCAATATAAATAATTACCAGAACTCTACTTTGTGTTACTTAATTATCATGTTAAATCAGCACTGGTTGTATTTTTCACATGTGTGTATTACATAGAAAATTAATTAGTAATTCCTATGATACAATCGAAAATGACTAGTCTGCAGACATTTTTCGTGGTGATTTTTTTCCCTTTCAAAGTAGAGGTAACTGGACTTTTATTTTTGTCTTCCTGTAGAAACATGATGGGCAATTTACAGTCATTCAGTTGGTAGGAATGCTGAGAGGAATTGCTGCTGGAATGAGATATTTGGCCGATATGGGATATGTTCACAGGGACCTTGCCGCTCGCAATATTCTCGTCAACAGCAATCTTGTTTGTAAAGTGTCTGATTTCGGCCTGTCCCGGGTGATTGAGGACGATCCAGAAGCTGTTTACACAACGACTGTAAGAAGAAGTCTGTTACTGCACCTCTTCATATTCCTGAGGTTTTCCTACCAAAAAAGCAGGGCTTAAAAATACTGAGCTAAACTGGAGAAAAGAGAGAAATTAATCTCAGCTTTTTATAGTTGTTAATTTTTTTTTTTTGCCTTTTGAAGGATCATTGTTGCTTTTACAACCTACATGTAGGTAAACAGGAGAAGGAATGATCAGAATGACAAAAGCTTATTTTATATTGGGATGTTCATATAAATAATAGACATATACATCAACAGCTGGTTACTAGCAGTCCTAACAGTAGTGGAAAAATATAATTCCACTTAAAAATTTTAAGAGAATATTAACTATGCTAATTCTTATCATAACTTTTGTGAGAAAAAAGGAAAATATGTGTGGATTTACTTAAATACTACTATTCTAATATTTCATTCCATTTTAGTAGTTATTTTGCCTAATTTGTCATTGTCTTGACTAGACTTTTGCCCTATGACCACATAGGTACATTAAATTGATTTGCCTTAAAAATGAAATCTTGTCATGACATTTTAAAAAACAGATTAGTAACTTTAAATGCACTTAAAGGGATCCAAGATGGATAGACCTGATAATGCTGAATTGCCAACCAAATACACAAGTGTTTAGCTGTAGCTTTAGGGTTCTGCTATAAATGATTGATACCCACTTACAGTGTCGATTTCTTTTTATACAGGGTGGAAAAATTCCAGTAAGGTGGACAGCACCTGAAGCCATCCAATACCGGAAATTCACATCTGCCAGTGATGTATGGAGCTATGGAATAGTCATGTGGGAAGTTATGTCTTATGGAGAGAGACCTTACTGGGACATGTCAAATCAAGATGTAGGTGTTACACTACTTAAACAAAAAGGATCTAATGCATAAATATTCATATTATGGGAACATGTAGGTAACAGCTCATAAGAAGAAACTCTCATAGATTTGTAAAAATATGATTGGTGAATTTTCACAATTATTACCACAAATTACCATGATAATTAATGTAAATTAGTGGTTCAGTGACTTTCATTTTGTTTTCATTTTGAAGAACTGCTTTCTCTTTTTTTAATTTAAAATCTCTGGACGTAATAGGAGCCTCCAAAGGATATTTCCTCCTTAATAAAGGTAACGACGCTGTGCTTGCACAGCTGCAGTGGCAGAGTCGCATGAGTAAGAGAATCATTTGCAGAGGGGAGGGGAAAGAAGGGTGTATTTTATTTTGTCTTCATAGCTTGTCTTTCTTATTCTTTTAATTTCCTGATAAAGTCTGTTTAAATTGTCTATTGTTGATTGATTTAATTAAATTTTAATATTATGAGATAACACAGATTTTATGATCAATATTGATAAGGGTTTTATAGTGATATTTTATTTTATTGTGTATATCTTTTTATTGAAGTATAGTCAGTTTACATTGTTGTGTGAATTTCTGGTGTACAGCACAGTGCTTCAGTCATACATGAACATACATATATTCGTTTTCATATACTTTTTCAACATAAGTTACTACAAGATATCAAATATAGTTCCTTATGCTATACAACATGAACTTGTTGTTTATCTATTTCATATTTATCAGTTAGTATCTGCAAATCTCTAACTTCCTATTTATCCCCTCCCACTCCACTCCCCAATAACCATAAGTTTGTTCTCAATGTCTGAGAGTCTGTTTCTGTTTTGCAAGTAAGTTCATTTGTCTTTTTTTTTTAGATTCTGCATACAAGTGATATTGTATGGTATTTTTCTTTCTCTTTCTGGCTTATTTCACTTAGAATGACAATCTACAGGTCCATCCATATTGCTACAAATGGCATTATTTTATTATTTTTCATGGCTAAGTAGTATTCCATTGTACATAGTGATATTTTAGAATGCACTCACAATGGGGATATCTTCAGAAATTTCTTTAAAAATACAACTTATTAAGTGTATATCCTGTTACTAAGGCATAAAATATTATTATCTGGCAAAGAAACTGATGGTAGTTCTTGGGGGTGTACATCTCACACCAAGAGACCATTTGTAAACCAATATAGCATAAGTGCAAGTAAATATTTGCTTCTATTAAGTTGAATTTTAAAAAATTGTCATTTTTATAGATCACAGACTTTCAACTACTGGCAGATTCATTTGGTTTCATTTATTGAAATCATGAGTGAACTTTAGATAAAAGTAGAGCAAGTGTAAAATCTAGGAAAGTACCTTAGATTTGATCTAGAAATCTGGAGAAGACCTTGGATCATAGCTGATGAGAGAATTCACCACGGAAATTAGAAAGTCTAGAAGCAAAGGCTTAGAGAAGTGTGTGAGGACCAGCCAGACAGACTCACTTTCCTATAGCAGAGAGGCACACATGAGGAGTGATTTGAAATAAAGATTAGGTTGGTTGGGGCAAACTGATGAAAACCTTTTTGAAGGAGTTTGGAAATAGCACAAATGCATGCTCTTGAAGAATGGAGTTCAGAATTAAGTAGTGCTTGAAGAAATTCTGTATTGCTATTGAGAGGAGGCTGTGACAAGCAAACTGGTCTGGAGTAGCTAATTCTGGAGGTGCTATCAACATGAAGAGCAGTAGAAGCTGACTAAAGTTAAAATTGAGTCATTTTTCAAAAAGAGATCATGATCATTGTTATAGTAAATTAATATCTTTGTTCTTGATTTTAGAATTTCCCATATCAAGTTCCTCTGGTTCTTAAAACTTGTAAATAGTTATTTTTAGACAACTAAAATCAGACTGTTTGTTGGCAGGGTTATTTTCAGTCCTTTTTTTTTTTTTTTTTTAACAAATTTCTGCATTAACTGAAAAATTCCTAGCCTAAAGAGGAGGAGCTTTGAAATCAGTTAAATCTTTTGGTATTTTGAATTGAATAATGACATAAAGCTTCATTTTTTTTTCTGGTTTTTGTTTTTCACATATAAAAGTCTAAATGATGAGTCCGTTTGGCAGAGGCAAAGTTGTTAATATTTGACAGGTCTCAGTGTCAAAGATTTCATGAGCTGTCAAAATACGGGCAAACAAATCCTTGGGGCAGAGAAAGAGAAATATTTACATTCCCTAGACACTCCGTAGAGTTTCATTTCTTTTGACACCTTCCTTCTGTACTAGATTCAAACATAAAGGGAATGACAGGAATATAAGATGACTTACATTCAAAGTTCACTTAACTTCTAAAAACAAATAATAGAAATGGTTAAGAAGAAAAAAATAAATATCTTCAATTTTAGCTTTTAGATTCCCTATTTTTTTTCCTTGAAAAAGAAATGTCGTAAAAAATATATTTAGTATATCAAGCATTCATAAATATGTTTACTGATCAAATGAAATTTTTGTGTCCACAATGAAGTTTTGTTCTGACCTAGAACATTCAACACCATCTTTCTTCATTTTTTTAATTGTGAAGGTCTGAATTACTAAATTATTAAATTCAAACACAAGTAAGAGATTACCTATACAGTTCAGTTTTTATGTGAAATTGATATTAATATTCTTCTTATAGGATAATGTTCATTATCGTATACTTATGTTAAACTGCTACTTAAACAATTATATGTTTAATTTTCAATATGCAAATGGTGAAAATGGGATAATTTAAAATAATGAATTCCATTCTAGTAAAAAAATTCTCTAGAAAAAAGCTTTTTTTACTTGGAGTTTCTGGTAAAAGATCATGACAAGACTTAAGTGATCTGAAAACTCCCTGAAGCATATGAAAATCCTGTGTATACGTGCATGTATTGTATTTTTCTGGGATGATTGCTTTCGTCAGATTTTCAGAGGCATTTTTTTTAAATTAGTCTAGATTGATTGTTTAAGAGAATCAATTCACTTTATATTGTTTCAATGTAGTTGCTAGAAATTTGTCAACAATTTTTTTAAAAAACCCTTAAATTGCACATACCTTGGACTTTAAAAGACTTTTATTAAGACACCATGAAAAAAAGATCCAAATTGATAGTTATGTTTGTAAGGAACTCCACAAAATTCCAGGCTGAAAACTAAATAAAGTGAGCTTTTTGTGATCACTCTGAAGAAATAGGAGAGGGGTACACCAGTCCCTCAGTATCCACAGGATATTGGTTCCAGGACCCTGGCAGATACCAAAATCTGAGGATGCTCAAGTCTCTTATATAAAATGGTACAGTATTTGCACTTTGTGCACATCCTCCTGTATGCTTTAAATCATCTCTAGACTACTCATAATACCTAATACAATATAAATACTATGTAAATATAATGTAAATGCTATGTAAATAGTTACTGGTGTGTGACAAATTCAAGTTTTGCTTTTTGGAATTTTCTGGTTTTCCTTTTTCATTCAGTCCATGGTTGGATGAATCCATGGACTCTTATTCTTTAAAATCTGTAGGTGGTTAGCCCTTTGCATTAATGACCTTTCAAAGAAAAACCTTATGTGTATAAATGCAGTCAAATATAATAAATAACACATAAATTTGAAGTACTTGTATTTGGCATTCACAGCAGCAGTCTTTTAGTTGAATTTGTCTTAATTACTCCAGTATAATTTTCATAGTTCAATTATGCAACTTCAAAATTCTTCCTTATATAGATTACTTTTTTTTCTGCTTATAGTACTCAACAAAGTTGTTTCTTCTTACTTTAAGGTAAGCCAGTAAGTCATTCATTTTACTAGTAGGTAGTCATAAGGATGATTAAAAAAATTAAACTTCCATAAAGATAGGAGACAAACATAATTCCTTAAAGTGGTCCATTAAAAGACATTTAAGAGCTTTGAAAATGTAATATGCTTGTAACTAAATTTATTCTCAGCTAAATTGTGAGTCCTCAATTTTCCCTTTTAAAAGTCACCACTGATTTATTACTTTGTATTTTTTTATATTAAGATAGAAACAAAATTGTGAATTTTTTGGTAAAACTTTGTCTTAATCCTGTTTGCGGGGTCCCAAATATTTAATCACATAAAATGTGGGTCATGTTATCGTGAGGTTAGTGAAATGAAAATGGACATTGGTGGAGAACAGAAGCCAGTCATGTTGCATCCTATTGTGAGTTACTGCAGGCCCTTTATCACAGGGTGTGTCCGTGTTCCTTTTTCCCTTAACTACAGTGGTTAGACTGTAATAATGCTGAAACACATCTCGGCAAGCAGATGCATTTGTTTTCTAAGTATTCCTTTACAGTCTATACCAAAGAGATGTCCCCTGTTGCAGCACAGTGTTCTTCTAAAATGTCATTTACCCTAATCATTTCCTACTCCTCTGGAAACTATCTAGAATTAGAAATTTCTATTTTGCTTTTCTGTTTGGGCTTTTATTTGAATACTAAGGCTAGATCTAAGTAGGCAAATCCAAAGGGTTTCTGGTATTTTCCCAAAAAAGATGTTTTAAATGAATTCCTTGGATAATTACATAATGCTTTAAGAAGTGTCGGATCAGTCACCTTACCTGTGTTTTGTTTTCCAAGAATATGTACCTATTTGCCCGGCGCGTTTTTATTTGCCCAGTTGGAAATATAATGTGCTCTTAACAGCATCAGCTCTGGGCAGACAGCCTACATCAAATTCTGTCCCTTCCACTAACAGCTATGGTGATATTTTTCCCTTTGCTTAACCTCTCAGCTCCCCAGATTCTTTGTCTCTTAAATCAATATAATAATACTTGCCTAATAAGATTTTGGTAAAGATTAAATGAGATAATTAAAGCAGGGCTAATCATATAGTAAGTATTCAATAAATATTCACTATGATTATTGTATTGTTAAAAGATAAGTTGTTTTTCTGGCAAGCTAACCAAATAAAACTTGGAGAACCTCAGGGCTCAGTTCCTGCCTGAATCATCCCCTGAGTGTGGGTTTATCATCAAAGGGGATATGAATTATTCCTCAAATTAAGCCAAACTGTGCTCTATAGAGGCAAACATCTCTGTGCCTCTGTAGGTAAGAATGTGCTTGTTAATGGGAACTTTAGAGTCCCAAAATCCCATTCCCAATCCAGAGCATCTCTTATTTTAATATGCTCAGCTGCTGCTCCTTTTTAAAGTTGTAAACCACTGGGTTTTTGAGAGCTAGAAGTTTCATTTCGTATTGATACACGTTCTCTGCTATAATAAGAGGAATCGTGAAATTTCTATAATGCAGTAGCATAACTACAGAGGTTCATTAACTCTTTCATTCCTGTAAGAGTTATTTACTCACCATTATTCATTGGTACAAAGATTTAAGAGCATATTGTTCTCAGAGCTAAAGAATCCCAACTGCAGAGCTGTTGAGTATTATGTTAGGAGGATCATGATAAGGTTTATATGTACATTTTAAAAGATGATTTAGAGGGAAATAAAAAAGGGAATATCTCCCTACCTGCATTATTCCTTTCAGGACATCTAAAGAAAAGCTACAAGTGGGGAAGTAAGATGAGGTGAAAAATAATAAGCACTGCCCCAATCTTATGAGCATGAATCCCCATTTTTTTAATTAAAAAATGCTCCATTGATAGAAATGCTAATCATCTAACAATGCAGGGTTGCCTTTAATTTAAAAAAAAAAAAAAACACGGTATCTGCAAAGCACAATAAAGCAAAGTGCAATAAAGGGAGGTCTGCCTGTGATGTCCATAGTGCTGTCCTGTCAATTCAGAAAAATCCTGCATATGTTCAAACACAATGAAGAAAGCCATTTTCTGGGGAAAAAAAATGCCCCCCAATTGTTTATTATTTTGTCATTTCAAATATATAAATTTTTAAAAGTTAGCAATTTACTTATTCACAACTTGAGCCATTGTTTAGATAACTTAATCCAGCTCTCCAAAGCACTTGTTTTTACTTTTATCTAACTTGCTTAACACAGAGCACCTTTGAAACCTTATGTAGTGCTGTCACTGGAGTGTTGTACAAAGCCACATGAAATTCTTTGCAGTTGAAAGTTTTTTAAATTTAATTCCACCTGTAGTTATGTATTGGTGATTTTTGCAGAGTTCCCATTTGTGTATTTGTGTATTCTTGTATGCTTTTTGAAGGGATATTTTAGAGAAATGCTTACAGTGATATACATTTGTAGCTACAGAGTCATAAACAGGGAAATTTTAAGAATTCTGTCATATGACTTCCATTAGCATTCAACACCAACACTGATTAAAGTCACTTAAGACTAAGGTGTTTTCTCCATAGCTAAAATAAAGATCCCATAGTACACTGAAAGAAAGTACTGAAAGAAAGTGAAATACTGAAAGAAATAATATAAAGTATTGAAAGTACTAAAAGAAAGATCCCATGATATTAGACTTTGTAAAGACATAACTATGGGATAATTATGCTATTACTGCAGGAATAGATAGATAGATAGATAGGCAGGTAGACAGATATAATATGAAGAAATATATATATATATATATATGTGGAAAAATGCTTGTACTATTTGAGAGTATTGTATTTAGGAAGTAGTGTTGTCAGAAAGTGGTAACTAATTGGCAGTGCATAGAAGAAAAAGAGTCCAGATTGTTCTCATTTCTGCTTTCCGGCTGAGATGACTAAACTACCAGTAATTGAAATAGTAAAAGGCTTGGGGAAGGCTAAAAAAATCAATTTTAAATAAAGTCTGAACTTCCTATGGAAAAATCCAGGAGAAGATGTCTAATAAATGAATGGACATACAATTTAGTGATTAGGGAGAATTTGAGCTGAGGATTTTATATTCATGAAACTTTTCAAAAATTCCTATAATTAAGTTCATCTATTTACCTTTTAAAATTGATCAATTTGCATATATAAATTTCCCTTAAACAAAAGTATACTCTTTTTCCTATATAAATAATTTTTTTCTAAAAAGTGTTGATTTGTTTATTTACTTTTGTTTATTCCATCCTACAATCTTTTACATTTCAATGTGCTGTTCTTGAATGTCAACATGCATCTTAAGGATATGTTTCCCCACAAACATTAAGTTCATCAACATTTCTTAAAACCAGCTTTTTATCACCTACTTTAGGCCTATTTTCTTCAAAAACTCCAGATTAACTTTTTTTTTTTTAGAGAGAGTTCTTTTCCCCCTACATTTCTACTATTATGTTCGTATCAAAGGACTTGTTAATCCTCCTTGAATAATATTTTAATGTTTTACAAGTCCTTATTTGTGTTTTTTACCTTCCTATTATTTTCCCTGTGCTACTCAGATTTGTAACAATTTCTTATTTTAAAAATCTATTTTTGCTTTCCATATAAATTTTAAAAAGCCCGTCTAAGTAAGTAACTTTTAGACTTTCTGACTACCCTGTACAAATGTTTTTGAAGGCCTATTTTGCATTAACATTCAAAGCTTGATATAAATAACATCTTAAGCTGTTATTAGATATAAATAGACAGTGATGTGCTAATAAAAGTTTAACAACCAGCACTCAGAGTGAGAAAGCTCTGATTTGTAACCTTTCCCAATTTCCTGAGACAACCCTTCCCCACCCCCCCACCCCCCAAGGCTGATTTCAGTCTGCCAGTGTGAGGTCACTGGATCTGGAGTTGTTGAGGGGGGACAGTCACCTTCTTGAAGAGTACAGGCTGACTCTTGCACACCACTGTCTTATAACACTATGCACTTCATAAATGTATAAGCTTCATGTTTTCCTTTTAATTTTTTAATGGAAATGATGGGGATTGAACCTGGGACCTGGTGTGTGCTAAGCATGCACTCTACCACTGAACTATACCCACCTCCACACTTCATATGATTTAGAAAAATAGTGTGCCTGGTAACATTTTCTGTCATTGTACATTCACATATTTTGCTATCTTGTTGAAAAGTATTATTTGAATTCTTCAAAGAGTGGAACTTTGAGGGGCTAATCCTGAGTAACTCAAAATGCCTTTTTACAACTTGAGAAATTCATAAATGTATAGGAAAGTACATACAGGCCCAGCTATGCACAAGTAAAATAGTCCTGTAACATACTCCCTTTGAAAACCTCTGGGATGACATTAAAAAGTTTTCCATCTGTTGCACCCTGGGTGAACTTAATTGCTGCTCCCTATTGCTGAATTAACTAGAAAATGTCATCATCTCTTGCACTTCATGCACCCCTTAATAACATGCTTAATATTCATGGATGTTTTGGAAAAAATAAGTAAGTCTTTTGCATAGCGGTGTGCTTGACTCTTATCTGGATAAATCACTTTGCCTTCTGGGCAATTCATTTTATGATAATTGAACCTCAGTCAGTAATATTTTAATGTCCTTTTGGCTATTAGGTTATAAAAGCAATAGAAGAAGGTTATCGCTTACCAGCACCCATGGACTGCCCAGCTGGTCTTCACCAGCTGATGCTGGATTGTTGGCAGAAGGAACGTGCTGAAAGGCCAAAGTTTGAACAGATAGTTGGAATTCTAGACAAAATGATTCGAAACCCTAACAGTCTGAAGACACCCCTGGGAACATGTAGTAGGTAAGAAAAAGCTAAGGAAGGAGAAATTCAAATGAATCATGTATCTCCTCAGCCTCTCCCCAATGGCATATTGACATCTGTGTTAAATTATTAAAGTCCATATTAAATTTGTTACATTTACAGAGGGTTTTTTTTCTTTTCAGATGGCTTACCTTAAGAAAATCAGTGTTTAAAGAGACTTATTAATCGTCATTGTTTTTTAAAAAAATTTATGATCTCTCTTACTGGCTGTCATTTTAGAAAACTTTGTCAACTGGATTTACATGATTAAGTGGCATTTCACATTTTCAAACCATTATTAGTATTACATGAGTTTTTAATGCTGTCGCCCTTGTTTTTCTTATTATATCCATATTATCTATTTGTTTTGCTTTGACTATAATAGTAAAATGATTCCATGAAGTTAAAGTTTATAAAAGTAATTCAATACATGATTTAAGAAGTATACCCATTAAAAAGAGCCTAAATGCCGCTTTCATTCTGCACACTTGGCTTTCTCCATTGTAATGCATCTTAGTAGTTATTGGGCTTCAGCTGCCAGGTCGACTTGATGCTCCATCTGTACTATAGTCGGTTAGGGCCTTGTGGAGGTGTATGAACTCAGAGGTGCTCACAAGGGTACTATTGGTACAGTGGATGCAAAATGTTCTCAATAGCATCCTCGTAGTCTGAACAAGTTAGTCCACAGCCGGATGCGCTTCCTTAACTCCCAGTTACTTTTGAAGAAGCAAAGGAACAAATATTTAATGATTACAAATACTGATGTCTGCACTTTTAATCTGCTGGTCGTCGTATCTAAATAAAATGTAAATTTTGGAGTTCACCCTTATTGGGCAACCTTTACATGTTGGATTTTTATTAGCATACCTGTTTGTTTGTTATTATAGCATCAATTAAAACATGTAATTTTATTTTGTATATTCTTATTTTTGTGTGAGCCAAGACATGCTTTCGTTAGTAGTTCATGAAAAAAAAAATGTGCTTTTCTGTTTAATTCTTGTCTAGGCCAATAAGCCCTCTGTTGGATCAAAATACTCCTGACTTCACTACCTTCTGTTCAGTTGGAGAATGGCTACAAGCTATTAAGATGGAAAGATATAAAGATAACTTCACAGCAGCCGGCTACAACTCCCTTGAATCAGTGGCCAGGATGACTATTGAGTAAGCTTAAACTTTTCAAAATTATATTTAAGACTGTACTAGCTGCAATCTGAGCTTTATACATTAGGTCATCTTCTGTATATTAAGGAGGCGCATCACCAAAATCAGGGAGAAATGTATCTTTTTCATAAGTGCCTACTATATCCCAGGCATTTTGCTAAATAGACCTTTAAACATACAATATCTTTTTTAACCTTCATGGCAAAAATTTTATCAAGTCGGTAATTTTATACACAAGGCTAAGGCTCAGAGAATTTAAATTTTTACCCTAAACTGACTCACTAGTAAGTGATAGCTGATTTGTCTCCATAGCCAGTGTTCCAAACACCACTCAGCGAGATTTCCCCTTTTATTAACCACTGTATTATTTAGGTCCCTAATCACTGGGGAAACTTTTTCCATTGAAGAAAAAAGAAGGATTTCTTTCACTATGTTTGTTTCAGATATTAAAAATCTCAGAGTTTCATACCTAATTCCAAAATGCGTTATGAAGTCCAATATGAATGCTTTCTGAAGAGGTCAAAGGAAGCTCAATTCAATGAACTGTAAGAAGAATTTAACTTAAGTTTTGGAAAGTATGTGACTGATTGATTCATTTTTTTTCTTTTTTTAACCTGAAGAATGGCCAGATAAAACAACTTTGGAAATTGCTATGCACTGGAAGTAAAAAGAACGAAATTTTTCTTGCCAGCTCCATCACTATGTGGTCTTAAGAAATACATTTAGTATCTCTTAACCTCAGCTTCTGTGGCTGCAGCTTAACTCTTATGGGCGATGTAATTCCTCTCAGTCAGTGTGTTTGAAAATGGGAAACAATTATCAAGGTTCTGTTTGTGGGATCCTGTTTATGTACTGTTGCGAGAAACGTTTCACATTTTTCAGATGAGAAGGCCAGCAATCACATACTCTTTCCTGGCATGTCAGGAAATGACACGTACATGAATTTCAGCATATGCACAGGCTCTTGTTTAGTTTTCTGCTAGTCCCCACAGATATGATGGACAGAGCTGATACAATTACACCTGTCTCTCCAAAGCAATCTACTCCCCTGAAAAACTGTGTTTCTGAAAGTCTGATTGACCAGTGCTATGAAATTACTGCAGTGCTCTACTGTCGCTATGTTTTAGCTACTTGTCAATACCTAAGCTCAGTCTTTCTGGCTATTAAGAGAGGTCACAGTGCATACACAGATACAGCTAGTTTATGTCAGATTCAAGCTTTTAAACATAGGTATTGTGCACTTTAAAGAATATTTTTTTCCCAAAATGTAGCCAAATGATTGAATTAAAAGTAAGATACAGTGTCTTCAGAGTTAACCACCTGCTAATTAAACTCAGTAAAATATTTTGTGTGATTGTTGATGATTCTTGATCTACTGCAGCCAAGAAATGTTTCCCTTCATACCGTATCCTATTTTAAAAATTAAACATTTTAAATGTCACTTAGGTTCAAGAATATAACATTTCCAAGAGTGTTTCCAAATCTTACCTTAAGTTAATAATAATTTTGAGACTTTAATAATTTCTTATATAAAATGTCAAATCAGTTTAAAAATGACTTATCATGACAATATGAGAGCCCGAGCCGTAGGTCTTTACCAAGGAGAACACTGAGGCAAGTTGTGGGTGTGACCCACTGCAGTAATAGGATATCCAAGAACACTAAGATAAGATCTGTTTGCCTAAGAGAAACAGATTCTTTAATTAAAGAGTTGATGACAGTTCAGTACCAAATCAGTGTTTTGTAGGGTAACTAATTTTTAAAAAAATGCATTTCTCTTTTTCAGGGATGTGATGAGTTTAGGGATCACACTGGTTGGCCATCAAAAGAAAATCATGAGCAGCATTCAGACTATGCGAGCACAAATGCTCCATTTACATGGAACTGGCATCCAAGTGTGATGAGCATTTCTCTCGTATGAGGGAGATTATGGACCTCGAGAGAACAGTACTGGCCTTCAGGATATGCATAGAATGCTGCTAGAAGACAGTTGATGTCCTGAGTCCTTCCTACAGTGAAGAGAAGATTTAAGAAGCACCGATAGACTTGAACTCCTAAGTGCCACCAGAATATATAAAAAGGGAATTTAGGATCCACCACTGGTGGCCAGGAAAACAGCAGTGACAATAAACAAAGTACTACCTGAAAAACATCCAAACACCTTGAGCTCTCTAACCTCCTTTTTATCTTATAGACTTTTTAAAGTGTACATAAAGAATTTAAGAAAGAATATATTTGTCAAATAAAATCATGATCTTATTGTTAAAATCAATGAAATATTTTCCTTAAATGTGTGATTTCAGACTATTCCTTTTTAAACTCATTTGTGTTTATTCTTCATAAGGACTTTGTTTTAGAAAGTTGTTTATAGCTTTGGACCTTTTTAGTGTTAATCTATGACACATAACTACACTGGGTACCTTTGAAAGAGTCTCAAATTTTAAAAACAAATAGCATGATTGAAGATATATCTCTGTCCAAACATTGGTATCCTTTTGTGCCATTTAATTTTGTTTAATCAGTGCTGTTTTGATATTGTTTGCTAATTGGCAGATAGTCAAGAAAATGCAAGTTGCCAAGAGCTCTGATATTTTTTAAAAAGAAATTTTTTTGTAAAGATCTGACAACACACTATCTTTTCAATGAAAAAGCAATAATGATCCATAAATACTCTAAGGCACTTTTAACAGATTGTTTATAGAGTGATTTTACTAGACAGAATTTAATAAAAAAAAAAACTCAAATTGTAGGTTTATGATTATAAAAAAAGATGAGGCACTTCATCTAAAGAATGTTGGTGAAGGCAAGTCTCTGAAAGCAAGAACTATCCAGTGCTATCTAAAATTTAATCTGAGCACATCACGATTTTTTTCAATAACCAAGACACTAGGAAATTTAGGAGAAATAGTTGACATATATTTTATATCCTGTTCTGTTGAATGCAGTCCAAACATGAAAGGAAAGAATGAAGTTTTATATTAGAACTCTGAAGCATGATAAAAGGGGCAGTTCACAATTTTCACCTTTCAAAAACAAATTTGCTGCACAGAATATCACCATCGCAGTTAAAAAAAAAGGCTTTTTTATTTGTGAACGCTGATGTGAGAAGCTTGTTAAATGAAAGAATTCTTTTTACCATGTAAGGAAGAGGTGAAGGATCTGGCTTTTTTTTTCAAGCTTTATTTATTAAACCATATTATTGGATTACTGTGTTAGAATTTCATAAGCAATAATTAAATGTGTCTTTCTAGATATTTCAGGAATGTATACATATTGTGAGTAATGCTTTCAAAAGTTACGAAAATCATGAACTACCCCAGAATTGAACTGTTGTATTTCCAAAGAGAATTGGGCTGTTTATAATGATTTTAATAGAGGAAGATCCCAGGGATCGGTCAGAATTGGTCTTGTTTGATAACGTGGACACCCACAAGCAAACAAACAAATAACGGAAACAAAACCTGTAAATGTTCCTTTGTAAAACTTGTAAATTTTATTTATACTGTCTTGTTTTGTACACACATTTCTCTGTAGTGGGCTCTGAATACATTGAAAATGCACTATATTTTTCTATTTTACTTGCAGAGCATCACAAAAGAACAGGTATTTTCAGTGCTACATGATGTGTTTTCCCACATTTAGGACCAAAGATGGCTATAGAAAAACTCAAAAGGATTGCTTCCCAAACCCCTCCCCACCCTATTTTTTTTTCCTTTTAAATCACTGTACAGTGTTATTTGATATTTTAATTTATTTTTTGATTGACTAGAAAAATCATTTTAATTTCACTAAAATGTTTTTGTCCCTAAAGAAAAAATAATCTGTAAAATAATTTTAATTAGCATAATACAGTTCACCTAGACACTTCCATTTGTAATCTTTGTAATAGACTGTAAATATATTTTTGGAACTATAACACAATGTGCTTGGGGGTTATTTTTCAGTGTCTGCAGTGTATACAAGTGTTTATACTAAGTACAGCACTTTACAATTCTAATCAGTAGCATTGGCCTTTGTGAGAATGAGTGAAAGAGTTTGAGTGAGTGTTCTTAATTCCGTTTGGATTCTAGACTCACTAATAATGAAGTTCTTTTCTTGTTCATAGCTTAAGGTGCTTATTTTTTCTATTAAAATTAAATTAACAAAAAGCCATTCTAGAAATAGAAGACATAGTATGGTACATTCAAACGGTGTCTTTCCTGCTTTTTTCTAGCACTAGATTTATAGTTGAGTCGTCTTTCTTGAGTAGAAGGGCAGAATAAAAGTTTTTTTGAGTTTTTTTTTCAAAAACAACTTTTTTCTTCAGCAATATACCTCATCTGCCTTAAATTTTTTACAGCTCTTTACAGGGAAAGGGAGAAGGGCTGGGAAAGACACGCAGCACAATAGGAAGGGTATAATGACATCACTCTCTCTTTGGTAGGTTTCTTTTCCCAATAACATGACGGTTTTGAAACACATGTATGTGAAACAGATATTCAGAGAAAAGTAATTAACATTGCAATGCTGATTGTAATACTGTCTTCCAGAAAGAGATGAAACGGTATAACGATAAGAATGTACAACTTGCACCTTGAAATCTTTTTTTTTGTTTTTTTGATAAATTAGTGCTCAGGGGAGGAAGCGTAGAGAAAGTAAACGTCGGAAAGAGAATTCAGACCTTATAAAAATGCAAAAGGAAACGGCCTCCTTGCTTTAACAGAGCCACCTTTTTTAGAATGCTGTCTTCACACTTGACTTGTGTTTTGCATTCAGGACTGAAATAAAAGTTAACGTATTACATCTGAATCGAACATTTTCTCAGCAACTGATCTGGGCCTTGTTTACTAGGACTGGTGGTTTCTGCTTGTCAGAGCACTATGAGTTGAATCATATTGTATACTTATGTAATCTACATTAGCTAGTACTACTTAGGACTATATTTTAATTGCTCCTCTTACCCGTGTTTTTAAGACAATTAAAATGGTGTAACTCACCTCTTTTTTATTTAGGTAATGCTGATCTCCTCCCTTTGGTTTCCTGAGTGGCCTAGAACTGGGCCACTCACTGATGTGCATGTTCCAATAAATTACTGATGTGTATTTTTTTGCTATATGTGGAGAAATCATGGGGAACTCGGGTGAGATGTGCTTTTTGTTGGTTGAATTTGTCCCTCCTTGCCTAAGAATTACTACAGGGGTCATCCTTTTATAAGGACAAACTGCTTTTGAACAGTGTCTTCAATGTATCAAGCACAAATAACTCTTTCTTCAACACGAATCATAAGTCTCTTTTTACCAGCTTAAAATAATAAACGAGTCTATTAGACAATGTAAAGAAAAGCCTGTCTCCAATCATTGGTGGATTCCTTTATGTCCCTTACTTGTTCTTTATGTTCTTACACAGTATCATGAAAGGAGCTGTTCAGAGTGAAGGTTTTATTGAATTATTTCAGTGGACCAATCAGAATATGGAGAAAAATAATATCCTTTGTGTCCCCTCCTTCTCCTGCACACTGACTTAATTCCACTCTAATTATGACAGAATAACAAGTTAAGTCTATATCTTCAAAGAGCCTTACTGTCAAACATTTTAATTAAAACCCTTTTTTGTTCGTTTTTGAATCTACAGCTACATGGGACTAACAAGAATATTCGCCCGGGTAAGGTAACATTGCCATTGGACCCTGACAGATATTTTACACAGTTACTACAATACAGCATCTTGGAGAGCTTTTGCATTTAAGATGCTGCTGAAAGCAAACCGCATCCAGAGCAAATGGGAAAAGTGATAAATCTGGTTGCCTGACTGAGTTGCTTATCACTGACACTGACTTACTTAGTGATCACACCAACTTGCACCCGAAATGAAGACAACTAAGCACCCCCCCCCCTTTTTTATGGCGTCACCTCCTTAAGATCCACCAACTCTTAACAAATAGCTAAACATGTTTCAAAAAATGAGACTAAGCAGATATGGCATGAGGTGCTACCTCTGGTTTTCACACTTGTGATGCTGAGGCTCAGGATAGGCTGAACTGACATTGAAAGAGAATCTTGAAGTCTTGCTATCCCTGACTATTCAACCAGCAGTGCCTTTGCTGAGTCCACACAGTGATAATTATGCAGCCTGAAAACACTGAGGGCCAGTCAGATGATCTCTTAAAGTACTAGATTCATAAGTGGCACAAAAATACACTATCCTACCAGCTCTCTTTTTCCTTCAAAAGTATAAAGCCATTAAAGACATACAAGTTCTAGCACTAAGTAAAAATTCAATTTTAATACTTTTGGTAATCATCAGTAACAATTTTTTGTTGAAGTATTTTTATCTCCTGATTTTACCCTTTGTCTTATTGTTAGCTGCAGTGAAAACTCAAATCAATTTTGAGAAAAGCTTCTGAAAGGAATCAAAGAGGGATCAAATTCCTGCATTCAGTTCAAAAGATCGTAACTACTGATACTAACAAATGATAAAAGCGTGTGGTGACTGACAAACTTTCAGGCTGCCCTGAAGGGAAGAGCATGCTCTTGGCTTTGTGTCCAGTCAGTAGCCCCTTCCTAGCTGCTCTCACTCTTTTACCTAATGCATCTCAGCATTGCTTGAAGAATATGAACAGGGGAATAAAATATTTCAGTGAGATGCTTCTGCGAGCCTCATTAGAGTTAAGTGCTGTAAGGGGGTATTTTTGTCAAGTTCAGTGATTGAATGTAATTAAATCTATAATTAAACAATAAAAGACCTCTTCTGATTGACCTTGAGTTTAAAATAAATGTAATTAATTGACCTAATTTAATTGGACCTGTTTCACAAAGTTTGGTAAGTAGCAGTAAGTAGCTGTAAGTAGCTCCAGTCTAGAGTTCTGCAGGTCTGTAACAGCACTAGAATTCCTTAGACAGGTAATAGTAGTAGGGATTCTCAAATTGCAGGCATTTGATGATTTGGGACAGTAATAAGCAAGATGTTGTCTATTCTAAACCTCTATGAGTAACAAAACTCCATCATCTATAACCTGCAACATATATTTCATTATTTCAAATATCCCAGGTTTCTACTCCAGAAGATTATTTTTGTTTCCCTTTTGAAATTCATGGATTTCGATTAAGTATATCTGTAGATTTTATAGCTAAAGAATGCACAATGTATTTTTAAATGAGTGATTAATCATAGATCTTAATTAAAGATGCTCGGAGGAAGAGACAATGGGCACACTTGTTTTAAGTAATGTTGGTTCTAGGTTAGTAACGGACAAACACACTGTTTATATACTCACCACTTCACTATGTAACCAAAACTAAATACAGTGAGTGGGCAACAAGCTCGAGCCAAACAAATAGAGAAAATTTAGCTACCTATGCAGAACTAATGTTCATAGAAATCATATATTCTTTTAAATATTTCACAATTCACAGGAATGAGGCAAACAACTCACAAACACTTTTCAAAAGTGACATGGATTTGCCAACACTTATTACACTGCTGGCCGGACCCCACAGCGAATTACAAGAGAAAGTTCTAAGTTGACTCTGACATCCCTCTATCAATCAGCTAGAGATAAGTACCGTTAAGATTAAAAACCAGACAGAATATGCTACTGAAACGTACTCTTTCCAGATGAAAGAGACCCACACCTTTCTTCAGGTCTGACATTTGCACAAGTTTTTTCAGGGATTGCTGGTCATGTGTTACTGTAATTCCATGTTTTCACTTAGATCATCGCCCCTTGCCCGCAGAGCTCCCGGCATATTCACCGGAACCCAATTTAACAGAAACTGCAGAACTCTGACTCTACAAACAAACCTCCAAGCTCTCCCTGAGGAACAAACAGGCGCTAACACATGGGCTCCTGCTGCCATCTCGATGGCTCTGCTGACCGTCAAGAAGCACCTGTTCCCTTAGGGGTGGTGCAGGACCAGCAGACAAGGAGCAAGTAAACCTCTTCTGATCGACTTGAAAACAAAACCAGCAAACAGCAAATAATACTATCCTTCAGATTTGAAAAGGAGCAAGTAATACTGTAGATAAAAGTGTTCAGAAAAGGCAGGGAGGAATCACAGGAAATCTGGAGAGTCACCTTGGAGAAACTGAGTTTAATGGGACAGACAATAAAGAGCTATTGGGAATTCTTACCAAAAAAAGAAAGAGATGTGATGGGAATGGAGTTTACAGGACAAAGGTCTAGCCATGGTGCTTAAATATGAATTAATTACTCTTTATTTCTGGATCAGAGCAATAGAAAAGACTTCCCTGCTCCCACAGCTTTGCTCTCCGTTCTCACATTCCCTCTCCCTTTTCCACATGGTGGAAATCCCTGGCGTCAAGACGCAACTCAAAAGCTGTTTCCTCCAAGACTCCACCGACACCCAAGAGCCAGAATTCTCTCTATTTTGCTTTGCTTTTGCTGCTGGTGCTGTGATTATCCTACTGTGTTCTGTCAGGTTACGTGTCTGTGTGTGTCTCTCCCACTAGATCAAGTGCTCTTGGAGGGCAGAAGCCAAATGGAAATCTTTGTTTTACGTCCTGGGGGATTTAGCAGTTTCTGGCACTCAGTAGACACTCTATAAATATTTTAGATCCTTGAAGTGCAAATTAATTCAAATTGTTTTTTTCTTCTTGAAAGGTAGCGAGGATCAGGTGCTCTGAAGGGTAAATGGGGTGCAGTGAAAGTGGTAGTAAAACGGGTGTCGAGGGAGGAAACTAATTCCAGAGCACGGTTGGATGCTTCTGTGATAGGCTGGGGCGGCAGGACCTCCCCGGAGACCGAGCAGAGGCGCGCGGAGATGGGGACCTGGGTGAAGCAGGGAGCTGGGAGGAGCGAATTAGTAAACAAGACCACATAGCAGCGTCTTCCTGATGTTGAAAAAAGTAGGAGGTATCACTGGTTGTAAATAACAGAGTAAGATTAAAGAAGAACTTGAATTCAAGTAGAAGAAATTGGACTTGATGAGAGAAGTAACGGAGGGCTATTTACCAATATCTCGTTTGATGAGGCAAAGACGCGGTGAGAATGTTTTTTAAGGGAGAGTAATCTGCAGAAAGATGTGAGCTATGATTGTATTTTAAAATTAGGTGAGGGAAAAGAATATTTTTCTCCTTCTGTAAATGAAAAAGTCCCTCTCTCCAGCTCTCAAACTCAAGATTGCATCAGTAATTCTATAGTTAAGTAAAAATACAGTAAAGTTGAAGTTTGTGGACCAGCCTGAAAGTCTACTTATCATTTACATTATGAAGAGGGTAGATGGGTGATGGTAGAGGGTGTGAATACAAACCACTGGGACTAATTCCTATCACTACGTGTCATGCAAAGGAAATGATTTAATTTCTCTGTATCCTTCCTCCTATCTTACCAGTAAAATGGGACTAACTAGCACCCAATTAAAGAGTTGTTAGATTTGTTAATTGATGCTTGGAAAATACTTATAAGAATGTTAAGTGCTCAGTACGAGTTAGCTTTTACTATCTGTCTGGGAAATCCTTTTGTATACATTTCTTGCTGTCTGTTTATTTAACAAACACTTATAAACACACTACTGTCAATTCTGAATTAACTCATTTACCAATGAATTTTAGAATATACATTATATTGTTTGCTCCCAAATTTCATTCTTATCTTTTTCTTAGTTTTTTTTTAAATTGCTATTAATTATATCTCTCAAATCAGTACCCAAAGAGTCAAACTTCACTCATCTGACCATAAACTATTATTCCCTACATCCCACTGATGTTAGCTTCTCGTTATCTCTAGAATCTACCACCATTTTCACAGTCACAGCCCTAAGTTACGCTTTCATCATCTCTCACCTAGACTAATGTTACATCTTCCAATGTAGTTTTCTTTCTCTATGCTATCTTAATTACGACTTTCAGAGTCATTTCTCTAACACGTATCTGATCATGTTTTCCCCCAGTTTAAAGGACGTTAATGGCCCCTCACTGATCAGGAAATTGCACTCAGTCATGTAACAGAGCATCAGTGATCTTCACCAATATCCCTGCCTGCTTGACTGAACTGCTTGTGACTTCAGCACATGAAGTTCTTTCATACTCCCTTTTCATTATGAGTTTTCTGAGGGAAGCAAGTAAATGTGTTTTACTAGTGCCTACTGAGCCCAACAGATTTAAAATCTGGTGGTAGCTTCTATTCCTATACCATGGAGCAAGAATATGTAATTATCTTTAACACGAGTACTGGACAAAAAAAAAGTTAAATTTGAGGAAAAACACATGATCCTCCTCAATTTATAATTGATATCACAATGTCATTTTTTCCCATTTTCTGTGTATCTCCTTCAATGATTGGGACACACTCTAGAAACTACACAACAAAGCAGATCATTTTGTTAATAAACACTGCATTCTGAGTTATCATAGAAAATGATATCTATGTGTTCATATGCCACTTCACATTTTCTCTCATCTAAATATATGTTTTAACTATTATCTTTCATTGCTTCTTGTTGGAGAAGCGGTGGGGAGCAGTCTACATGACTTTCATCTACTGTCTAGTCAAGGAGTCAGAAAACCTCCAATTTTCCATTGCCTGGTTATGTTAAATAATATTTTACATTGTTTCTTTATCTATCAATTACATTGTCGCACAGATAGGAGGCAGAATTTTTGTCTAACTCACATTTCTATTCCAAAGCTTGACACAGTTCCTAGTACCTTGCAGATTCCTAATAGGGATGTGTTGAGTGATTGAGAGTCACAAGATCCTCAAGCCAAAGACTCCAATATGCTAGCGGTAGGTCCTAACCAAACATATGAAGACCGTTCTCCAAAACTGAGCCTCTTAATCATGCTCTCTTTCCACTGAAGTTTGTCTTTTTTCAATGTCACAAAAGTTTCCCAGATGCTTCACTAAGCCGTTCCCCACATAGCCCTCATCTTCATTGACCTGAGAGAGATGCAGAACCCCATCTGAAGCCTCCAGACCACAGTATCACAACGAGCTACACACCTTGTCCAAACATTTAATCCAAATGACATCAGCAACTGGTGGTCACATCTTAATTTCTGATTGGCTATAAGCATCATATTGGTATTTACTGATTGCTCACAAACTTTTTTGATTGAAAAACAGACATAATTATAACTTCATTATTCCAAAATACCATTCTGACTAGTTAAAATATGGTCACTGCCATAACATCTATTTCTTCCCCATATCGCTTTCCAAATAATCAAGCCAACAACTTCATGTAGCTTTATAGCTATTCCTCTCTTTTAGCAAGAAGTCTATACAGCCTTAGCACAAGATGGTATCACACTCAGTATTTAGCCTGTTTTCTTGACTTTAATATTCTTAAAATGCATGCCTTCATGCTTTATCATTTGTTTATTTGGTATGCTGAGTTATTCCGGCTAAACACATGCTTCTGTAATTCTCACTCAATCTCCATTCTCTGCTCCCAGAGCAGCAGCAGACCAGGCTCCCTGTCTGCATAATGTGTTTGGGAAGGGAGTTGAAGAGGTTTTACACCTACTGCTTTCACACATTCAATGTGTTAACGATAAAAACCAAAATCTGCTACTAGAGATATGCATTTTGCCATCTTTCAAGAGTAAATATATCATCTTTTTTTTTTTTTTAACTTTCTTTCCTTTTGTAAAGAAAGACTGACTTTCCCATTATAGTAGTACTCTACCCATGAGCTGCGGCCATGGAGTTATTGCAAGAGATTTTCCTTTCCATGTATTCACACAGCACTGCATGTAGCCTGAATAAATGTCTTGCATGTGGTAGGTACATAATCTACAATTGTGACTGAATGAACAACTGTGTAGCTGCCATTGAGGCTAAATTAAGTATATTTCACAATCTTTCCCTTACAAGGTAGACTCTCAGTTTTGACTACTAAGTTTTAACTACCATCAAGGGTGTCTCCTTATACATTTAATGTCAAAGCAAAATCTTCACACTTAGAAAGTGAATAACTAAGGCAGAGGGAAAAGTTAGAAGCTCTCAGTTATAGAAGTATTAGTCCTGGTCCCACCATTTACTAAGCCCTGACGTTGGGAGAACAACTTAACTCCATGAAACTCTGTTTCCTGATCCATCAGATTGGAGATATTTGCCTTGCCTTTTTTTTTTAATGGTAACTTTAATGAAGAACACATGAAATTAAACAGACAAATGAACTTTAAATAATATATAGCAAATTTAGAATAACATTATGATGGTTAGTTTTCTTTGAAATGAATTTGAAGATATTATCATCTTGCCAATTGCTTTTCCATAGTTTCAGTTTAACCTGGTAAAATGCAAATGTATCCATGTAGGAAAAGATTTGATGCCTTCAAGGGGGAGGGTATAGCTCAAGTGGTAGAGTGCCTGCTTAGCATACATGAGGTTCTGGGTTCAATCCCCAGCACCTCCATTAAAATAAATAAATAAATAAATAAATAAATAAATAAATAAATAAATAAACAAACAAACAAACAAAGCAAATGCCATGAAATTCAATTGATGAATCTAAATGAACAGCTTAAGGTGTTCATTGTAACACTTGTAACTTTTCTATTTGCAATTTGTTTGAAATTTTTCAAAGTAAAAAGTTGGGCAAAACTGAAAAATAAATAAATAAATAAATAAGCAAACAAACCTAATTACAGCCCCCCCCTAAATAAAACCTTAAAAAAATTTTTTTTGATGTTTTCTTATTTTCAATGATTGTAGTATATTTGCTTCAATCTGGGTGGGTACTTCCTAACTTCATTGTGGCTTTTCAGGCTTCATGACTTGGGTGGTACTATAGTCCAAAACTTTCCCTACTTAGTTTTTGTTTTTTTTCCTTTGATAGTTTCCAGTCAAGCGTGGTCTCAAATTCAAGGTTTTTCTGTGTATCTTCTAAAGCTTCCTTCACTTTTGCAGCATGTAACCTGCAACGTTTCTTAATCCCCTAAACTCTAAATCACGTTCCCTACTCTCCAATTTACATACCATTTAGCTGCCCTTACGGCCCGCCTGGAGTTTCTCGGCCTTCCTGAATTCTCTGTGTTGGCCCCTGGGTTGCAGGAGGCGGGTGTTAACTCACCACGTGAGTAAGCTGCCTGAATGAATAGCGGCAGCGTGGTGCATGAATAAGTGATGTTTGCTTGTTCTGGAGCGCTCCGGGGCACAGTAAATTTTGATTTCTTTATTTTAATCTTGTTTGTACGCGTGTCTAATTATGTTTGTACGTTTAGCACTGTGTAGAGCGTGTTGGGTAATGTTATGGCGGAGGGTTTGTGCATCGTGAAATGTCAGCCATAGGACCAGAGCAGAACGCAAGAGCTGACACGACAGGACTGAGGGTGGGCCGGCCCGGCTCTTAGGGTCTGTGCCCTCTTGGAGACTTATACCTTGACTGTTAATATTCACATCGGACTTACACGTGGCCGGCCTTTTCTGACCCTTCTCACTAGGTTTCAGATGATTTGAAAATCGGGTTAGAGGACAAGTGGCATTTTTCACTATGGAAAGCAGTATGGAAGGTCCTTAAAAAACTGAAAATAGACTTACCCTATGACCCAGCAAACCCACTCTTGGGCATATATCCAGAGGAACATCCAACTGGAAAAGACACATGCACCCCAATGTTCATAGCAGCACTACTTACAATAGCCAAGACATGGAAACAACCTAAATGTCCATCAACAGATGACTGGATAAAGAAGTTGTGGTACAGTGGAATACTACTTAGCTATTAAAAAACTGAAATAATGCCATTTGCAGCACCATAGATGGACCTAGAGATTATCACATTAAGAGAAGTAAGCCAGACAAAGACAAATGTCATATGTTGTCGCCTATATGTGGAAGCTAAAAAAAAAAACCAAAAAAACAAATTTTATTTACAAACCAGAAATAGACTCATAGACATAGAAAATAAACTGTAGTTACTAGGGAGGGAAGGGCAAGGAGGGTAGATTAGGAGTTTGAGATTAATAGATACACATTAGTATATATTAAGATAGATAAGCAACAAGGATCTACCGTATAGCATGGGAGCTATATTCAATTTCTTGTAATGAACTATAATGGAAAAAAATCTGAAAATGTATGTATGTATATGCATAATTGAGTACTTTGCTGTACACCTGAAACTAACATTGTAAATCAACTACACTTCAATAAAAAATAAGAATTAAAAAAAAGATGACTGACATTTTTGAGACTTTTTTTTAACGCTGGATTTTTAAATGCTCACTTCTTTTAAAATAAAATAGACTGCATATCTATTTTTTTATTTTAATATCTTTCAGACAGGTAGAAATATGTATGCATAGGTATAAATAGCAATACTTTAAAGCTAACCACTTCAAAACTATTATGACTGAATAAATTAATACATAAATGCTACTAAGACTAAAGAACTACATTTCAAAGAGTTATGAAATAAACTCAGACTTACTTGGTAGTTTCTCCACCTTTGACTATAAAGTTATAATGATCACTGTGTGTAGGTTTATATAATCTTTGATAATATATGGCATATTATGTCTTGATTTGCATTTTACTGTCTCCTAAATCGCCTACAACTCTGGTTCCCCAAACTCACACCTTTTGTTATCAAGTTTGCAGCCTCTTTTCTCAATTTAACTTTTCAAAATCTGATGGCAAAAGGTGAGAGTAGTCCCTGTTTTCATTTCGGAAGTAGATGTGCAAAATCGTTACCCTCATGGGATTCCATGACAGGACAACTTAATCTCTTCTGTCCTCAGTAAAACTATAACAAGTTTGAGCAAGTTAAGCATCTATAAATACTGGAGCTTGGCTGGAGAAAAACGTGAGTAACGTTTATGTCTGAAGAAGGTAGGAAACTCCTTTTTTTCTTCCTTATTTTTTTTCATATATTTTATATATATATATTTATTGAAGCATAGTCAGTTTACACTGTTGTGTCAATTTCTGGTGTACAGCACAATGCTTCAGTCATAAAGGAGCATACGTATATTCGTTTTCATATTCTTTTTCACCATAAGTTACTACAAGATATTGAGTATAGTTTCCTGTGCTATATAGTATAAACTTGTTGTTCATCTATTTTATATATAGTAGCCAGTCTACCAATTACTAGTGGTGTGACCTTGGGCCAGCAACATAACCACATCTTGCCTCATTTTCTTCTATGTTAAAAGGGAATGATAGATAGTGCCTGCTTTATAAGGTTGCTCTTAGAATTAAATAAATTAATATATGGAAAGATCTTAGATGCGTGCCTGGCTATTATTATTTCAATCATTAAGCTCTGTGATGAAGGACCCCTCAGTGTTCATAGGTTAAGTGTCAGGAGCCCATTAGAGGACGGTATGCCTCATTTTAAACTTCCAAAAAGGTTTCCTGAAAGCAACTTAAATGCCAAGTATTTTGCTCAGCCTCTGAGCCCTATGATTACAGAGAAGTAAATGATGAAAAATGCAGAGAACTCAGAAAATAGCTTTAGAGAATGTTTGAAAGAAAGATCTATACCTAAATATGCAGATTTCCAGAAAAAGCAAGGACTCCAGAAAGAATGGAAGAAAACCTGCTTAGGCACTGCCTTGGGGCACAAATGCAAACTGTGGATTTCTTAAATCCCTTCCTAATCAGACGCAGATGAGACGATTGCACAGATATGGGCATAAGACACACTGCTTACAGTGCTGACTTGGCCACTCACTGATTGTGACTTTGAGAAAAATCCTCAAACTTTTTGAACCTGTTATGAAGTCAAGTGAGGCTAAAATACGTGCTTTGAATCTGTGAGTCTGTTTCTGTTTTGTTATATACATTTGTTTGTTTTATTTTTTTAATTCCACATATAAGTGATATCATACAGTATTTGTCTTTCTCTGACTTACTTCACTTAGCATAATACTCTCTAGGTCTAGTGGTTACCAGTGGGGAGGGGCAAGAGAGGGGTAAGGGATTAAGAGACACAAACTACTATGTATAAAATGAGTAAGCCACAAGGGAACATTGTACAGCACAGGAAAATACAGCCACTGCTTTGCAATAACTTTAAATGGAGTATAATTTATAAAAATATTGATTTGCTATGTTGCACACCTGAAACTAATATAATATTGTAAATAACTATACTTCAATATAAAATAAAATACTTGCTTCAAAGTGTTTCTTTGAGAAAAAAGAATGAGAGAGAGAAAACATAGCACACTCTCTGCTAATATAACACAACTTTTACTTTCCTTCCTTTGACCACACCAAGGACTCACCAGGACACACTGGGATGGAGAGTATGCATTTTTCTTGGTCGACCAGGGTCTGTCTCCAGGGACATAAATGCTGGCAGCCCAGGCCAGTGTAGTAGTGACCATGTCTCCAGTGTACCCAGAAACCCTGGCTAGTCTCTTTTTCCCAAGGAAATGGAGGCATTAAATTTTTTCAATTTGTCTCCACCCAAAATAGCCTTCCTATTAAGGGGCAGCCAAGATGTGACACAGCCAAAATCGCTTATTATTACCATGTCTAATTTGTGTTATGTTTAGCAGAAGTCTTTCTGAAGAGCAGTGGAAACAAAACATCCAGTCTCCACTCATAACCCCCAAACCCAAGGTATAATTAGAATACCAAAATTTTTTAAATGTAGCAAAAATATTTGAATTAGGATTAACACAGTGTGTTTTAAAACTCAGCTGGCACCACAAATGTACAGAATCTAAGTAGAAAAAGAGCAAACAGTCAATGTGAAAGAGATAAAAAGCTGATTGGCTGTTGAAGCAGAGCTCACGTACACACACACGCGCACGCGCGCGCGCACACACACACACACACACACACACACACACACACACTCGAAATACCCTCAGTGAATGGAGTATGTGTGCATACATACGATACCCTGATGCTTATAATCATAACGTAATCCGATACCATAGGGAGTATGGATAAGAT